>NC_090373.1:102875681-103205678 GCF_036365525.1 Heterodontus francisci | reverse complement strand
CCGAGCTGGCCGAGTCCTAAAGGACATATCTCCTGGACTGGGTCTGCGGCAGGTGGTGAGGGAACCAACACGAGGGAAGAACATACTCGACCTCGTCCTCACCAATCTGCCTGCCGCAGATGCTTCTGTCCATGACTGTATTGGTAGGAGTGACCACCGCACAGTCCTAGTGGAGACGAAGTCCCGCCTTCACATTGAGGATACCGTCCATCGTGTTGTGTGGCACTATCACCGTGCTGAATGGGATAGATTTCGAACAGATCTAGCAATGCAAAACTGCGCATCCATGAGGCGCTGTGGGCCATCAGCAGCAGCAGAATTGTACTCAACCACAATCTGTAACCTCATGGCCCGGCATATCCCCCACTCTACCATTACCATCAAGCCAGAAAACCAACCCTGATTCAATGAAGAGTGCAGGAGGGCATGCCAGGAGCAGCACCAGGCATACCTCAAAATGAGGTGTTAACCCGGTGAAGCTACAGTCCAGGACTACTTGCATGCCAAACTGCGTAAGCAGCATGTGATAGAGCTAAGCGATCCCATAACCAACGGATCAGATCTAAGCTCTGCAGTCCTGCCACATCCAGCCATGAATGGTGGTGGACAATTAAACAACTAACTGGAGGAGGTGGCTCCACAAATATCCCCATCCTCAATGATGGGGGAGCCCATCACATCAGTGCGAAAGATAAGGCTGAAGCATTTGCAACAATCTTCAGCCAGAAGTACCGAGTTGATGATCCATCTCGGCCTCCTCCTGAAGTCCCCAGCATCACAGATGCCAAACTTCAGCCAATTCGATTCACTCCACGTGATATCAAGAATCGACTGAAGGCACTGGATACTGCAAAAGCTATGGGCCCTGACAATATTCCGGCAATAGTACTGAAGACCTGTGCTCCAGAACTTGCCGCGCCCCTCGCCAAGCTGTTCCAGTACAGCTACAACACTGGCATCTACCCTGCAATGTGGAAAATTGCCCAGGTATGTCCTGTACACAAAAAGCAGGACAAATCCAACCCGGCCAACTACCGCCCCATTAGCCTACTCTCAATCATCAGTAAAGTTATGGAAGGTGTCATCAACAGTGCCATCAAGCGGCACTTGCTTAGCAATAGCCTGCTCAGTGATGCTCAGTTTGGGTTCCGCCAGGGCCACTCAGCTCCTGACCTCATTACAGCCTTGATCCAAACATGGACAAAAGAGCTGAACTCAAGAGGTGAGATGAGAGTGACTGCCTTTGACATCAAGGCAGCATTTGACCGAGTATGGCATCAAGGAGCCCTAGCAAAACTGAGGTCAATGGGAATCAGGGGGAAAACCCTCCGCTGGCTGGAGTCATACCTAGCACAAAAGAAGATGGTTGTGGTTGTTGGAGGTCAATCATCTGAGCTCCAGGACATCACTGCAGGAGTACCTCAGGGTAGTGTCCTAGGCCCAACCATCTTCAGCTGCTTCATCAATGACTTCCTTCAATCATAAGGTCAGAAGTGGGGATGTTTGCTGATGATTGCACAATGTTCAGCACCATTCGTGACTCCTCAGATACTGAAGCAGTCTGTGTAGAAATGCAGCAAGACCTGGACAATATCCAGGCTTGGGCTGATAAGTGGCAAGTAACATTCGCGCCACACAAGTGCCAGGCAATGACCATCTCCAACAAAAGAGAATCTAACCATCTCCCCTTGACATTCAACGGCATTACCATTGCTGAATCCCCCACTATCAACATCCTAGGGGCTACCATTGACCGAAAACTGAACTGGAGTAGCCATATAAATACCGTGGCTACAAGAGCAGGTCAGAGGCTAGGAATCCTGAGGCGAGTAACTCACCTCCTGACTCCCCAAAGCCTGTTCACCATCTACAAGGCACAAGTCAGGAGTGTGATGGAATACTCTCCATTTGCCTGGATGGGTGCAGCTCCAACAACACTCAAGAAGCTCAACACCATCCAGGACAAAGTGGCCCGCTTGATTGGCACCCCATCTACAAACATTCACTCCGTCCACCACCGACGCACAGTGGCAGCAGTGTGTACCATCTACAAGATGCACTGCAGCAATGCACCAAGGCTCCTTCGACAGCACCTTCCAAACCCGCGACCTCTACCAACTAGAAGGACAAGGGCAGCAAATACATGGGAACACCACCACCTGCAAGTTCCCCTCCAAGCCACACACCACCCTGACTTGGAACTATATCGCCGTTCCTTCACTGTCGCTGGGTCAAAATCCTGGAACTCCCTTCCTAACAGCACTGTGGGTGTACCTACCCCACATGGACTGCAGCGGTTCAAGAAGGCAGCTCACCACCACCTTCTCAAGGGCAATTAGGGATGGGCAATAAATGCTGGCCTGGCCAGCGACGCCCACATCCCGTGAATGAATAAAAAAAAAGATATGTCGGAGAGTAAGTTGTGAGGAGGACATAAGAAGTCTGCAAAGGGATATAGATAGGTTAAGTGAATGGGTACAAATTTGGCAAATGGCATATAATGTGGGAAAATTTGAACTTGTCCACATTGGCAGGAAGAATAGAAAAGCAGTATATTATTTAAATGGTGAGAAATTGCACAACTCTGCGGTACAGAGGGATCTGGGTGTCCTGGTACATGAATCACAAAACGTTAGTATGCAGGTACAGCAAGTGATTAGGAAGCTAAATGGAATGTTGTCAATTATTGCAAGGGGAATCGAGTATAAAAGTTGGGAAGTTTTGCTCCATCTGGAGTACTGTGTAATGTTTTGGTCTCCTTACTTAAGAAAGGATATAATTGCATTAGAAGCAGTTCAGAGAAAATTCACGCAACTGATTCCTGGGATAAAGTGGTTATCTTATGAAGAAAGTTGGACAGGTTGGGTCTGTATCCATTGGATGTTCAGAAGAATGAGAGGTGATCTTATTGAAACATATAAGGTCCTAAGGGGACTTGACAGGGTGGCTGCTGAGAGGATATTTCCCCTGTGGGAGAGACTAGAACTTGAGGACCTGGTTTAAAAATACGGGGTCTCCCATTTAAGACAGAGATGAGGACAATTCTTTTTCTCTCAGAGGGTCGATAATCTGTGGAATTCTCTTCCCCAGAGAGCAGTGGAGTCAGGGTCATTGAATATTTTTAAGGCTGAGTTAGATAGATTTTTGATTGACAAGGGAGTCAAAGGTATAAGGGGTAGACAGGAAATTAGCGTTGAGGCCCCAATTAGATCAACCATGATCTTATCAAATGGCAGAGCAGACTCAAGAGGCCGAATGGCTTACTCCCGCTGCTAATTTGTACATAAGCATACATGTATGTCTGCCAGAAGCCAAATGCTGAGGCTGTTTGGTGGAGAGAACAGCTGTGGTACATGAGACTGCCGAAGGATGAAGAAATCATGGTGGCTCCCTGGACACCTGGCATGGACATGCATAATGTTCTCGTGGTGGTCACAGGCCAGCTGCACCTTAAAGGAGTGGAAGCCCTTCCCATTAATGAAGATTCTAGGCTGATCTGATGGTTCCACGATTGCCACATGAGCACAATCAATCTCTCCCTGGAACTGTGGAAATAATGTGGGTGAAGCGAAGTCGACATCCTTTGGGTTTGACTCGTCTCATCCAATATAGTTTGTGGCCTTGGCAAACAAGGTATCGGTGACCTGGGTGATGCATTTGTGGGCTGCAGATTGTGAAATCCTGCAGGTGTCAGCAGCAGATTCCTGGAAGGAGCTGAACACAAAGAAACTGAGGGTTGTGGTCACCTTGACAGCCAGGTCTCCTCTTAAGTGGAGGTCTGTTTCCAGAAGGCTGCAGATGTCTGTAACGGCCTACCGCGAGAGCCTAAGCCTTCCGACGCACTGTTGTTCAGGCTTACTCGGCCTATAGACCGTGGACTGGGGGTATCGCCTCCTTCGAGGCGCAGCTCTGTGTCCATCTCCTCTGTCCCGTGGAGCTGCATGTGGCTGTGGAAAACGCAGCTGCTGCCGGTGCTGCTGGAGTTGCTGCCCCTGTCGCTGTGGCTGTTGAGCTGGATATAGCTGCTGCTTCTCCTCAGAGGTCCAAGCTACCACAGCATAGCTAGCTGCCATGGTAAAAGGGAAACCCCACAGGCAAGAAGTTGAGATTCAGTCCAGTGGACTCCAAGGCACTTCAAAGTTACAGGACAAAGTTGCTGCTCCCAAAGAAATCAGTGAATTCAGGCTGAAAGAACTGTTCCTGTCAGCGCTAGTCTATCACTGTGCCTAACCACAAGCTTTCTAATTTCAGCCTTTATACTGTTGCTAGCAGGGCAGTTTCAGTCAACAATGACTTCCCATTGTGCACTTGCTTCCTCCAAACTGGCGAGATGTTGAAACAGCAGGGAATCCATATGCATCTTGAAAAGTCAGAATGCAGGGTTAAAAGAGCATTTTATTGGCTTTTTAATTGTCTTAATTGGTTTCTCGACAAATCCAAGGGGATTTCCCGCTGGCCTCGGAACCCACCCTGGTGAAAGCCAGAACAGGGCGGATTGGAATGCCACCCAATGTCACTTTTAGGGGATTTAATTCCCCGCGCACACCAAAACCCGCCTCCCCTTGCCTGGGAAATTTCCACCCAATGTCTTTGTGAAAAGGATGTGAAAGCCTTTTCCTTTGGACAGAAGGAGTGGCCATAAGAGCTCTGAAATACCATTTTCACAATGACATCACTAAAAAAAGAAACATGGTGATGCAAATCAAGTATTCTGTGTCTGTTGATAAAAAAAGCCTTTGCCAAACATTTTTTTCATTAAAAACCAGTGCTGCTTGCAAGGCATATGTGCCTTCTACATCCAAGATCAGGAACACTGAAACCCACAGTCTTCAAAACCTGATGGTCATTAAAGCCTATGGATGACTCTTTGTAAATGAATGGTGTCTCTTCCTTACATTGTGTTGGTACTTTTGGAGGCACCTAGAAACTGAGCACACTATGTGAAGTCAACTGATTGACAATGGAAGATCCATTTTTGCAAGTGAAGTAAAAAGGTCAATTACTTTACTGAATATAAACTTTCCATTTTCTGAATGGATAAAGTATGCATGGGTTCACAGATGTCATCCATCAAAACTGAGAAGCATCATCTCCTAAAACAAATTATGTTTTAGTTTTCTGTTGATCTTGGTTGCTATGAGGAGGTTTGGCATGGCCTTTAAACCCCAGTCACTTTAAAGCCTACAAGACACCCTGGAAATACCTCAGAGTCATTGCAATTCTTTGGTTTGCGCCTTTAACATCAACAGAAGTATAGTGGGATCGTGACTTTGTGCAGCAATGGTTTGTTTATTTTTGCTCTCTTCAGTAATTTATTTATCTTTTCCAAGATGCATTCTCTGAAAAAAACAGTGGTGATTACCATCTTTTTGAATGTTCTTGGCACGTGTCCTCTTGCATGGTCTTATACCTGTGAATAATTAGGACTAACTGTTTTTGCTCAGTGAATAGTACTGAACCTGACATGTAATCTGAGGATGCTGGTAGGCATGTTGTTGATAGATTCATTCAAGGTTATTCACAGGGTCAACTAAGAAAAAGAATTCCTGAAAGTAACACCTTCCAAAAGTACTTATAGCCTGCAGCTGAAAATTACAGCTTTGTTTGGCTGTTTTATAAACATTGTTAACCTTATGCCAAACCAAGCCAACTTAATTAGGAAATCATTGCCCTGGGTTCATGTAATGAAACTTTGCTTGTAAAAGTAAATAGCTGTGTTGTCTCCAGGTAGAATTCGCAGACTACAATTGGGTGGGTTTCTTCAGTTAGATGGAAGTAACAGGCCAACATGATTTGGTATGTTTTTATTAAAAAAAAGTCTTTGAACATCAAGATTTTTAAAATTCATTCATGGGATGTGGGCGTCGCTGGCCAGGCCAGCATTTATTGCCCATCCCTAATTGCCCTTGAGAAGGTAGTGGTGAGCTGCCTTCTTGAACCACTGCAGTCCATTTGGGGTAGGTACACCCACAGTGCTGTTAGGAAGGGAGTTCCAGGATTTTGACCCAGCGACAGTGAAGGAACGGCGATATAGTTCCAAGTTAGGATGGTGTGTGACTTGGAGGGGAACTTGCAGGTGGTGGTGTTCCCATGTATTTGCTGCCCTTGTCCTTCTAGTTGGTAGAGGTCGCGGGTTTGGAAGTTGCTGTCTAAGGAGCCTTGGTGCATTGCTGCAGTGCATCTTGTAGATGGTACACACTGCTGCCACTGTGCGTCGGTGGTGGAGGGAGTGAATGTTTGTAGATGGGGTGCCAATTAAGCGGGCTGCTTTGTCCTGGATGGTGTCGAGCTTTTTGAGTGCTGTTGGAGCTGCACCCATCCAGGCAAGTGGAGAGTATTCCATCACACTCCTGACTTGTGCCTTGTGGTGGACAGGCTTTGGGGAGTCAGGAGATGAGTTACTCGCCTCAGGATTCCTAGCCTCTGACCTGCTCTTGTAGCCACGGTATTTATATGGCTACTCCAGTTCAGTTTCTGGTCAATGGTAGCCCCTAGGATGTTGATAGTGGGGGATTCAGCGATGGGAATGCCGTTGAATGTCAAAGGGAGAGGTTAGATTCTCTCTTGTTGGAGATGGTCATTGCCTGGCACTTGTGTGGCACGAATGTTACTTGCCACTTATCAGCCCAAGCCTGGATATTGTCCAGGTCTTGCTGCATTTCTACACAGACTGCTTCAGTATCTGAGGAGTCACGAATGGTGCTGAACATTGTGCAATCATCAGCGAACATCCCCACTTCTGACCTTATGATTGAAGGAAGATCATTGATGAAACAGCTGAAGATGGTTGGGCCTAGGACACTACCCTGAGGAACACCTGCAGCTCAGATGATTGACCTCCAACAACCACAACCATCTTCTTTTGTGCTAGGTATGACTCCAGCCAGCGGAGGGTTTTCCCCCTGATTCCCATTGACCTCAGTTTTGCTAGGGCTCCTTGATGCCATACTTGGTCAAATGCTGCCTTGATGTCAAGGGCAGTCACTCTCAGCTCACCTCTTGAGTTCAGCTCTTTTGTCCATGTTTGAACCAAGGCTGGAATGAGGTCAGGAACTGAGTGGCCCTGGCGGAACCCAAACTGAGCGTCACTGAGCAGGTTATTGCTAAGCAAGTGCCGCTTGATGTCACTGTTGATGACACCTTCCATCACCTTACTGATGATTGAGAGTAGGCTGATGGGGCGGTAATTGGCCGGGTTGGACTTGTCCTGCTTTTTGTGTACAGGACATACCTGGGCAATTTTCCACATTGCAGGGCAGATGCCAGTGGTGTAGCTGTACTGGAACAGCTTGGCGAGGGGCGCGGCAAGTTCTGGAGCACAGGTCTTCAGTACTATTGCCGGAATATTGTCAGGGCCCATAGCTTTTGCAGTATCCAGTGCCTTCAGTCGTTCAGTGGGGATATTTGTGGAGCCACCTCCTCCAGTTAGTTGTTTAATTGTCCACCACCATTCACGGCTGGATGTGGCAGGACTGCAGAGCTTAGATCTGATCCGTTGGTTATGGGATCGCTTAGCTCAATCACATGCTGCTTACGCAATTTGGCATGCAAGTAGTCCTGGGTTGTAGCTTCACCGGGTTGACACCTCATTTTGAGGTATGCCTGGTGCTGCTCCTGGCATGCCCTCCTGTAGTCTTCATTGAACCAGGGTTGGTCTTCTGACTTGATGGTAATGGTAGAGTGGGGGATATGCCGGGCCATGAGGTTACAGATTGTGGTTGAGTACAATTCTGCTGCTGCTGATGGCCCACAGTGCCTCATGGATGCCCAGTTTTGCATTGCTAGATCTGTTCGAAATCTATCCCATTCAGCACGGTGATAGTGCCACACAACACGATGGACGGTATCCTCAATGTGAAGGCGGGACTTCGTCTCCACTAGGACTGTGCGGTGGTCACTCCTACCAATACTGTCATGGACAGAAGCATTTGCAGCAGACAGATTGGTGAGGACGAGGTCCAGTATGTTTTTCCCTCGTGTTGGTTCCCCCACCACCTGCCGCAGACCCAGTCCAGGAGCTATGTCCTTTAGGACTCGGCCAGCTCGGTCAGTAGTGGTGCTACCGAGCCACTCTTGGTGATGGACATTGAAGTCCCCCACCCAGAGTACATTTTGTGCCCTTGCCACCCTCAGTGCTTCCTCCAAGTGGTGTTCAACATGGAGGAGTACTGAGTCATCAGCTGAGGGAGGGCGGTAGGTGGTAATCAGTAGGAGGTTACCTTGCCCGTGTTTGACCTGATGCCATGAGACTTCATGGGGTCCAGAGTCAATGTTAAGGACTTCCAGGGCAACTCCCTCCCTACTGTATACCACTGTGCCACCACCTCTGCTGGGTCTGTCCTGCCGGTGGGACAGGACATACCCGGGGATGGTGATGGCTGTGTCTGGGACATTGTCTGTAAAGTATGATTCCATGAGTATGACTATGTCAGGCTGTTGCTTGACTAGTCTGTGGGACAGCTCTCCCAACTTTGGCACAAGCCCCCAGATGTTAGTAAGGAGGGCTTTGCAGGTTCGACAGGGCTGGGTTTGCCGTTGTCATTTCCGGTGCCTAGGTCGATGACGGGTGGTCCGTCCGGTTTCATTCCTTTTTATAGACTTCGTAGCAGTTAGATACAACTGAGTGGCTTGCTAGGCCATTTCAGAGGGCATGTAAGAGTTAACCACATTGCTGTGGGTCTGGAGTCACATGTCGGCCAGACCAGGTAAGGACAGCAGATTTCCTTCCCTAAAGGACATTAGTGAACCAGATGGGTTTTTACAACAATCGACAATGGTTTCATGGCCATCATTAGACTAGCTTTTAATTCCAGATTTATTAATTAAATTCAAATTCCACCTTCTGCTGTGGTTGGATTCGAACCCATGTCCCCAGAGAAATACCCTGGGTCTCGGGGTTACTAGTCCAGTGATAATACCACTACGTCACTGCCTACCCTTTGATGAAGATGAACAAAACTGCACTTATTTACATATTTTGCATTGAGTTTATTTTTAAAAATTAAAACAAATTTCAATCTCTTTCCCATATGTAAAAATGATATTACATTTGATCATAACCAGAATTTTAAGCAACTAAAATGTTTAAGTATTTCTGTGCTGCTGGAGTGCGCCCTTGCCTTATTTCAAACAGTTCAAAGTTTGGGTAATTTTGAGATTAAACACAATGGAAAGAGAGCAATGAAAATGTTGTGGGGTAGTGAAGGTGCTGTTTAAAATTCACAAAATCTAGAGGAGGAATAGTACAACTGGTAACTGATTTGGAACAGTAATGTATGGTTTGAAAGTATTCGCAGCCATGGAGAGCACATCATCAGACCACTCAACTCTAAACTGCAAAACTCACCTTGATACTGTGGGGAATTAATAATGGATAATGAGATGGCAGATGAATTGAACAGATATTTTGCATCGGTCTTCACTATTGAGGATACAAGTAACATCCCAGAATTAGCTGTAAGTTAGGAAATGGAACAACTCCTCAAACGTGAATCCACTGTGGCAGCTGATACTCTCCAAGCTATCCCCCAGCACCCTGTGGTAGAATCCATGGATGTACCACCATCAAGGGGAGAGCTGCAACAAGCAATCAAATGGATGAAAAACAACAAAGCCTGTGGCCCCAAAGGTATTCCAGCGGAGGTCTTCACAGCTGGTGGGCTTTTGCTCACATCAAGACACCATGCACTCATCCTACAGATTACACATTGCCAACCAGAAAATGACCCATTTATGCCTACTCTCTGTTTCCTGTTAGCTAGCCAATCTTCTATCCATGCCAAAATGTTACCCCCTACACCATAGGCTTTTATTTTCTGCCATAACTTTTAATGTGGCATCTTATCAAATGCCTTCTCAAAATCTAAGTACAATAAATACATCCACTGGTTCCCCTTCATCCACAGCACATGTAACTCCCTCAAAGAACTCCATAAATTGCTTAAACATGATTTCCCTTTCACAAAACCATATTGACTTTGCTAGACTACCTTGAATTTTTCTAAATGCCCTGCTATAATGTCTTTAATAATAGCTTCGTACATTTTACTTAAGACAGATGTTAAGCTAACTAGCCTGTCGTTTCCTGCTTTCTGTCTTCCTCCCTTTTTGAATAAAGGAGTTACATTCACTCTTTAAGTTTGATACTATCTTTAACTGTTTTAGTTAACCACAGATGGCGGATCCCACCCTTGGAATTTTTCTTTCTCGTTGAAATGTATCTATTCTGTGTATTCTGAAATATCCACTTTAATGTCTGCCACTGCATCTCTATTGACCTATTCCTTAACCTGATTTGCCAATTCACTTTAGCTAGCTCTGCTTTCATGCCCTCATAATTGCCCTTATTTAAGTTTCAACTACTAGTCTTGGACCCACTCTTCTCTCCATATTATGATTACTGCTACCTCGGAGCACCTTAACTATGAGGTCATTAATTAATCTTATCTCGTTGCACAATACCAAGTCTAGTATAGCCTGCTCTCTGGTTGGCTCCAGAACGTACTATTCCAAGAAATTATCACAGAAACATTCTAGGCTACTTCTGCCCATCTGATTTTTCCAGTCTTTATGTGGGTTCAAATCCCCTATAATTATCGCTGTACCTTTCTGACAAGCTGCCATTATTTCTTCCTTTATACCCTGTCCGACAGTGTGGTTAATGTTAGGTGGCCTGTACACCACTCCCAAAGTAACTTCTTGCTTTTATGATTTCTCATCTCTACCCAAACTGCTTCTACATCCTGGTTTCCTGAACTTAGGTCATCCCTCTCTATTGCGCTAATCCTATCATTCATTAACAGAGCTACCCCTCCACCTTTTCCTAGCTTTCTGTCCTTCCTAAATGCCATGTACCCTTCAATGTTCAAGTCCCAATCTATGTCATCCTGCAGCCATATCTCTGTAATGGCTATCAGATTATACTTATTTATTTCTATTTGCGCTCTCAGTTCATCTGTTTTGTTTCGAATCCCACATGCATTCAGATACAGAGCCTTTAGTTTTGTCCTTTTATTATTTTTGTAACTTCCAGTCTTATCTGTTGATTTACTCTTAGATTTGTACGCTCTGTCCCTTCATGTCACAGTTTGTTTATCATTTCCCATATTAATTCCTTTCTCTCTTGCCTTGTCTCTACTCTTTGATTTACCATATCTTCCTAAATTTGA
Source organism: Heterodontus francisci (assembly GCF_036365525.1). Lineage (NCBI taxonomy): Eukaryota > Metazoa > Chordata > Chondrichthyes > Heterodontiformes > Heterodontidae > Heterodontus > Heterodontus francisci. Next base: position 103,194,510 of record NC_090373.1, on the reverse strand, counting down.
TCCCTTGCCCCCACTATTCAGTTTAGAACCCTCTCTACTTCCTAGTTATGCGGCTTGCTAGAACAATGGCCCCAGCACAGTTCAGGTGTAGACCGTCCCAACGATATAGCCACCACTTTCCCCAGTACTGGTGTCAGTGCCCCACGAACTGGAACCCACTTCTACCACACCAGTCTTTGAGCCATGCATTAATTTGTTTAGTCATATTTGCCCTATGCCAATTTGCATGCGGTTCAGGTAATAATCCAGAGATTGTTACCTTTGAGGTTCTGCTTCTTAATTTGGTGCCTAGTTCCTCATACTGACTATGCAGAATCTCTTTCCTTGTTCTGTCTATGTTGTTGGTACCTACATGGACCATGATGACTGGATCCTCACCCCCCCCCCCCCCCCATTCTAAGCTCCTCTCCAGCCCTGAGCAGATGTCCCAAACCCTTGCACCAGGAAGGCAACACAGCTGTCTGGACTCTCGCTCTTTGCTGAAGAGAACAGTGTCAATCCCCCTAACTATACTGTCCGCTACTACCACTACATTCCTTTTGTCTCCCTCCACTTGAATGGCTTCCTGTACCATGGTGCCATGGTCAGGTTGCTCATCCACCCTGCAGCCCCCACTCTCATCCAAACAAGCTGAAAGAACCTCAAACCTGTTGGACAATTGCAAAGGCTGATATGATGATGATGATGATGATGATGAATAGACTGCAGCTTTCTTGAGTGGGAGATCTGAAACAGACACATTCAAAATCCAGACCATGATCAAGCAAGGCTGTGTGATAGCCCCCATGCTATTTAAAATCTAGTGACAGTGGTTATTCACCTCATGAAAGATCAGCTGCCTTCTGGTATGAGTATTAAACACCGCATAGATAGAAAACTTTTTCATCACCTCTGTGCCAAAACTAAACTGACCACCGTAGGCTGCTCGAGGAACTTCGGCTAAGAGTTGATGAGCCGGAGTCCGAGCTGCGGACACTGTGATGCATCAGGGAAGGGGAGAGTTACCTGGACACTGTGTTTCAAGAGACAGTCACACCCCTTAGATTAATTACATCCAATTTGGACCGCGGTCAGGGACAGGAGGGTGTGACTGCGAGTGAGGCAGGTATGGGGATCCAGATTTTAGCTTTGGAGGAGCCTCAGCCAGTGCCCTTATCCAATAGGTATGAGGTTCTTGCTGCCAATGTGAACGAGGGACCAGACTGCAGGGAGAATGAGCAAACCGACCACTGCACCATGGTTCAGAGCGCCGTTCAAGTGGGAGGAGAAAATAGAAATGTTGTAGTCATAGGGGATAGCATAGTTAGGGGAATAGATACTGTTCTCTGCAGTAAAGATAGAGAGTCCCGAAGGCTGCGTTGCCTTTTTAAAAAATTCATTCAGGGATGTGGGCGTCGCTGGCTCGGCCAGCATTTATTGCTCATTCCTAATTGCCCTTGAGAAGGTGGTGGTGAGCTGCCTTCTTGAATCGCTGCATTCCATTTGGGGTAGGTATACCCACAGTGCTGTTAGGAAGGGAGTTCCAGGATTTTGACCCAGCGACAGTGAAGGAACGGCGATATAGTTCCAAGTCAGGGTGGTGTGTGGCTTGGAGGGGAACTTGCAGGTGGTGGTGTTCCCATGTATTTGCTGCCCTTGTCCTTCTAGTTGGTAGAGGTCGCGGGTTTGGAAGGTGCTGTCTAAGGAGCCTTGGTGCATTGCTGCAGTGCATCTTGTAGATGGTATACACTGCTGCCACTGTGCGTCGGTGGTGGAGGGAATGAATGTTTGTAGATGGGGTGCCAATTAAGCGGGCTGCTTTGTCCTGGATGGTGTTGAGCTTCTTGAGTGTTGTTGGAGCTGCACCCATCCAGGCAAGTGGAGAGTATTCCATCACACTCCTGACTTGTGCCTTGTAGATGGTGGACAGGCTTTGGATGTCAGGAGGTGAGTTACTCGCCTCAGGATTCCTATCCTCTGACCTGCTCTTGTAGCCACGGTATTTATATAGCTACTCCAGTTCAGTTTCTGGTCAATGGTAGCCCCTAGGATGTTGATAGTGGGGGATTCAGCGATGGTAATGCTGTTGAATGTGAAGCGGAGATGGTTAACTTCTCTCTTGTTGGAGATGGCCATTGCCTGGCACTTGTGTAGCGTGAATGTTACTTGCCACTTCTCAGCCCAAGTCTGGATATTGCTACCTGAGCCACATGCAAATTGGCATTGGGTAAATAAGATTAGAGAGGTAAATGCGTGTGGGAGAAATGGGTTCCGATTCATGGGACACTGGCACCAGTACTGGAGAAAGAGTGAGCTGTTCAGTTGGGACAGGCTTCAATTGAACCATGCTGGGACCAGTGTCCTGGCAAATCGTATAACTAGAGTTGTAGATAAGGCTTTAAACTAAATAGTGGGGGAGAGGGTTCAATTGAAGGGAAGTTTAAAAATTCAAAAAGTAGAGAGAGAGCAGAGGTGCAGGATAGTGAAGGGGCATACATTAATCAGAGTGTGACAGGTATGGACAGAGAATACAAGCATAAGAATACAGCAGAAATCAGAACCAGAGTAGGTAAAAATGGTAATAAGTCAAAGCTTAAGACTGTGTATCTGAATGCATGTAGCATTTGTAACAAGATAGATGAGCTGACGGCACAGATGAAAATAAATCAATATGATTTGATAACTATCACAGAGATGTGGTTGCAGGATGACCAGGACTGGAATTCCAATGTTCCGGAAGAATAGGCAGAAAGGAAAAGGAGGTGGGACAGCTTTGTTATTAAAGGAAGGGATCAGTGCAGTTGTGAGTAATGATATAAGTGTAATAGATCATGATGTAGAATCAGTTTGGGTGGAAATAAGGAAGAGCAAGGGGAAGAAATCATGGGTGGGTGTGGTCTATAGGCCCCCGAGGAGTTGCCTCTCTGTCGGACAAAATATGTATCAGGAAATAATGGAGGAGTGTAAGAAGGGCACTACAATTATCATGGGTGATTTCAATCTGCATATAGACTGGACAAATCAAATTGGCAAGGGGAGCATGGAATTTGTAAAGTGCATCAGGGATTGTTTCTTAGAACAATACTTTGCAGAACCTACCTGGGAACAGACTATTTTAGACTTGGTAATGTGTAATGAGGTAGGATTAATAAGAGATCTCATAGTTAAGGATCCTCTAGGGGGAAGCGATCATAACATGGTAGAATTTCAAATTCAGTTTGAGGGTGAGCAACTCGGATCTCAAACCAGTGTCTTCAACTTAAACAAGGACAATTACAGAGGTATGAAGAAAGAGTTGTCTAAAGCGGCCTGGGAAAATAGACTACAGGGGAAGTCAGAAGATGAGCAGTGGCAGACTTTTAAGCAGATATTTCATAACACTCAGCAAACATTTATTCTGGTCAGAAGGAAGGACTCGATGAGAACGATGAACCACCCGTGTGTAACAAAGAAAGTTAAGGAGAGTATCAAATTAAAAACAAAGATGTACAAAATGGTGAAAGCTTGTGGTAGGCCAGAGGATTGGGAATTTTTTAGGAACCAGCAGCGGCTGACTAAAAAACTAATAAAGAGGGAGAAAATTGGTTATGAGAGTAAATTGGCAAGAAATATAAAAAGAAACAGCAAGAGCTTCTACGGGTATATAAAAAGAAAGAGAGTAGCTAAAGTAAGTGTGGGACCATTAAAGAATGAGATTGGGGAATTATTAACAGGGAACAGGAAAATGGCAGATAATTTAAACCAATATTTTGCATCGGTCTTCACGGTGGAGGACACTATAAACATTCCGACAATAATAGATGAGCAAGGTGTAAATGGGAGGGAGGAACTTGTAACAATTTCTATCATGAGGGAAAAGGTGCTGGACAAACTGATGGGACTAAAGACAGACAAGTCGCCAGGACCTGATGGCCTGCATCCAAGGGTTTTAAAAGAAGTGGCTGCATAGATAGTAGAGGTATTGTTCATACTATACCAAAACTCACTGGATTCTGGTAGGGTACCAATGGATTGGAAAACCGCTAATGTGAGCCCCTATTCAAGAAAGGAGGGAGACAGAAAGCAGGAAACTATAGACCAGTTAGCTTAACATCTGTCATTGGGAAAATGCTAGAGTCCATTATTAAGGAAGAAATAGCAGGACATTTAGAAAAACATAATGCAACCAAACAGAGCCAACATGGTTTTGTGAAAGGGAAATCATGTTTGACAAATTTGTTCGAGTTCTTTGAGGATATAACAAACAGAGTGGATAAATGGGAACCGGTAGATGTATTGTATTTGGATTTTCAGAAGGCGTCCGATAAGGTGCCACATAAAAGGTTGTTACACAAAATAGGAGCTCAGGGTATTGGGGGTAATGTGTTGGCATGGATTGAGGATTGGCTAACACACAGAAGACAGAGAGTTGGGATCAATGGGTCTTTTTCAGGTTGGAAAACTGTAACTAGTGGGGTGCCACAAGGATCAGTCCTAGGGCCTCAACTATTTATGATCTATATTAATGACTTGGAGGAAGGGACAGAGTGTAGTGTATTTAAATTTGCTGACGATACAAAAATAGGCGGGAAGGCATATTGTGATGAGGACACAAAGAATCTGCAAAGGGATATAGATAGGTTAAGTGAGTGGGCAAAAACTTGGCAGATGGTGTTCAATGTGGGAAAGTGTGAGGTCATCCACTTTGGTAGGAAGAATAAAAAGAAAGATTATTATTTAGATGGAGAAAGACTGCAGTACAGAGGGATCTGGGTGTTCTTGTACAGGAAACACAAAAAGTCAGCATGCAGGTACAACAGGTAATTAAGATGGCAAATGGAATTTTGGCCTTTATTGCTAGGGGGTTAGAGTTTAAAAATAGGGAAGTCTTATTACAACTGTACAGGGTGTTGGTGAGGCCACACCTGGAGTACTGCGTACAGTTTTGGTCCCCATATTTAAGAAAGGATATACTAGCATTGGAGGCAGTTCAGAAAAGGTTCACTAGGCTGATTCCTGGGATGAAGGGGTTGTCTTATCAAGAACGGCTAAACAGGTTAGGCCTTTATTCATTGGAGTTTAGAAGAATGAGAGGTAATCTTATTGAAACATATAAGATTCTAAGGGGGCTTGACAGGGTAGATGTTGAGAATATGTTTTCACTGGTGGGGAAATCTCTAAGTAGGGGACATAGTTACAGAATAAGGGGGCACACATTTAAAACTGAGATGCGAAGGAATTTCTTCTCTCAGAGGGTGGTGAATCTCTGGAATTCTCTACCTCAGAGAGTTGTGGAGGCTAGGCCACTAAATGTATTTAAGGAGGAGGTAGACAGATTTTTGAAATCTCGGGGAGTTGAGGGTTTTCCGGAGCAGGGCCAAAAGAGGAGTTGAGGCCTGGGACAGATCAGCCATGATCTTATTGAATGGCAGGGCAGGCTCGAGGGGCTGAATGGTCTACTCCTGGTCCTACTTCTTGTGTTCTTGTGACATTCATGATCTATGGTTTGCGGATGACTGCAGTGTCGTTTCCCACTCTGCACCCGATTTGCAAGTCGTTCTCAAGCTCTTCATGTCTGTACACAAGAGATTCGGCCTGTCCTTGAATGTTGCCAATACAAAATTAATATATCAACCCACACCTGGTCAGCCAAATATTCCACCTTCGATATACGTTGGAGAAGATAATTTGGAATATGTTCAGCACTTCCAATACCTTGGCAGCCACCTCTCTCAAAAGGCCACCATTGACGAGGAGATCCAACACAGGATCAGCTGCGCCATCTCAGCCTTCCACAAACTACGGCAGCGAGTGTTTGACAACAAATACCTCTACAATTGAACAAACGTCCACGTGTACAGAGCAGTTGTTGTCACCATACTCCTGTACTGCAGTGAGACCTGGACTGCGTATCAGCGACACATAAGAGCACTAGAGAAATTCCATCAGCAATGCCTCCACCGCATCCTCCGGATTCAATGTGAGGACCGTCAAACAAACGCTAGTGTCCTTCTTGAAGCCAGCACCACAAGCATTTCGGCAGAACTCCTGCAAAACCAACTTCGATGGATTGGACACTATGTCTGGATGACCGAACACCGTCTCCCCCGCCAGTTCCTGTTTTCTCAACTCTCAAATGACCAGTGTTCCAAGGAAGGACAAAGAAAATGCTTCAAAGACACTCTGAAGCTCTCTTTGAAGTGTGGCAGCATTGACATTGATGACTGGGAGGAACTTGCTACCAATTGTTCAAAATGGCGACAACTTGTCCATCAAACTGCATCACGCTTTAAGTCCAAACACCTTAATGATGAGGCAGAGAAGGAAAGAAAAGGAAGCAAATCCTGCACTCCAGATGTCACTATCTCATGGGATGTCCTGCCCCATGTGCCCAAAGATCTGCAGGTCGAGAATCGGCCTATTCAGTCACCTGAAGACCCACGGCAGAAACTAGTGAACTTGAGTAGATGTCATCCTTAAATTGAGGGAGAGACGATGATGAAGACAATATCTTTAATATCTAGAAATCAATCGATCTCTGGCTTGAACATGCTCAATGACTAAGCCTCCACCACCCTCTGGGGTAGAGAATTCCAAAGATTTACCAACCTCTGAGTGAAGAATTTCCTCCTTATCTCAGTCCTAAATGGCCTACCTCTTATTCTGTGACTGTGTCCCCTGATTCAAGACCCCTCAGCCAGGCAAAACATCCTTCCTGCATCAACCCTGTCGAGCCTGTAAGAATTTTGTATGTTTCAGTGAGATCACCTCTCATTCTTCTAAACTCAAGAGAATACAGGCCCAGTCTCCTCAATCTTTCCTGATCGGACAATCCTGCTATCCCAGGGATCAGTCTGGTGAACATTCACTGCACTCCCTCTATGGCAAGTATATCACTCCTTTGGTAAGGAGACCAAAACTGTACACAATACTCCAGGTGTGGCCTCACGAAGACGCTATACAATTGCAGCAAGACTTCTTTACTCCTGTACTCAAATCCTCTCGCAATAAAGGCGAACATATCATTTGCCTTCCTAATTTCTTGTGCACCTGCATGTGAGCTTTCAGTGACTTATGAACAAGGACACCCAGGTCCCTTTGGACATCAACATTTCCCAATCTCTTACCATTTAAGAAATATTCTGCATTTCTGTTTTTCTCACCAAAGTGGATAATTTCACATTTTTCCATATTATATTCCATCTGCCATGTTCTTGTCCACTCACTTTGCCTGTCTACATCCCCTTGAAGTCTCTTTGCATCCTTCTCAGAACACACATTCCCACCTAGTTTTGTGTCAACAGCAAACTTGAAAATATTGCATTTGGTCCCCACATCCAAATTATTTACATATGTTGTGAATAGCTGGAGCCCAAGCACTGATCCATGTGGCACCCCATAGTCACAACCTGCCAACCTGAGAATGACCCATTTATTCCTACTCTCTGTTTTCTGTCTGTTAACCAATTCTCGATTGGTATATTACCCCAATCCCATGTGCTCTAATTTTGCTTCCTAATCTTTTGTGTGGGCCTTGTGAAAAACCTTCTGAAAAACCAAATTCACCACATCCAGTGGTTCCCCTTATCTGTTCTGCTAGTTGCATCATCAAAAAACTCTAACAGGTCTGTCTAACATGATTGTCCTTTCATAAATCCATGTTGACTCTGCCCATTATTTTCTAAGTGTCCAGTTATCACATCCTTTATAATAGATTCTAGCATTTTCCCTACTGCTGATGTCAGGCCAACACATCTGTAATACCCCGTTTTTCTGTCTCCCTCCTTTCTGAAGTAGTGGGGTTGTATTTGCTACCTTTCAATCTTCAGGAACCGCTCCAGAATCTATAGAATTTAGGAAGATGATCACCGCTGCATCCACTATCTCTATAGCCACTTCTTTCCACAGTCTGGAATGTAAATCATCAGGTCCAGGGGATTTATCAACTTTTAGTCTCATTAATTTCTCCAGTACTACTTTTTTACCAATACCAATTTCTTTCAGTTCCTCATCCTTGCTAGTCTCTCACTTCTATCTCTATAGCCACTTCTTTCCACAGTCTGGAATGTAAATCATCAGGTCCAGGGGATTTATCAACTTTTAGTCTCATTAATTTCTCCAGTACTACTTTTTTACCAATACCAATTTCTTTCAGTTCCTCATCCTTGCTAGTCTCTCGCTTCTTTGGTATTTCTGGGAGGTTTTATGTATCTTTCTCTGTGAAGACAAACACAAAGCATTTGTTTAGTTTCTCTGCCATTTCCTTTATTCCCATTATAAATTCCCTTATCTCTGCCTGTATTTGCCTTTGCTAATCTTTCCCTTTGCATACATATAGAAGCTTTTACCGTCTGTTTTTATGTTTTTTGCTAGGTTACTTTCATAATCTATTTTCTCTTTCTTTATTAATTTCTTGATCCTCCTTTGCTGAATTCTAAAATGCTCCCTATCCTCAGGCTTTCTACTTTTTTGGCAACTTTATAAGCCTCTTCCTTTGATCTAAAACAATTTTGAACTTCTCTTGTTAGCCATGGTTGGATCCCTTTTCCTGCTGGGTTTTTGTTCCTCAAAGAAATGTTTATTTGTTGTAAACCATGTACTAATTCTTTAAAGGCTAGCCATTGCCTGTCTACCATCATACCTTTCAATGTAGTTTCCCAATATACCACAGCCAATTTGCCCCTCGTACCTTCATAGTTTCCTTTGTTTAGATTTGGGACCCTAGTTCCGATTGAACTGCATCACTTTCAAATTTAAAGTAAAAGTTTATTATATTATGGTCACTCTTTCCTAAAGGCTCCATTTACAATGAGATTATTAGTTGACTCTTTCTCATTGCATAATACTAAATCTAAAATAGCCCGTTACGATGCAATGTAGTGCCAGTAGCTGTAGTCACTTCATAAGAACCTTGTTCTGGTCAAAATTTGGAGATTGTTGTAGAACTCCATGTACTAGTGATAGGGGTTTGACTGGTAACTTGCTGACCAAAAGCTAATTTGAGAAGTTCACTCCCAGTGTGATTGTCAAGCATTTCTTTCATTTTCCTGCATTGTTCTAGAAGAGCATCTCTAACTGCAGGATAGACAGATCAGTGGAAGCTAGGAAGATCCATACAAACCTGATGCCCGAATATGAGTTTGGCTGGGGACAGAAGTTTAGAGCTCAGCAGAGCTGCACAAAGATGGAGCATGGCAATGTGCAGACGATGACCTGTCTGTTGGCAGTTGAGAATCCATGACTTGGTGCAAATCCTGCATTCCACAAGGTCATTGAAACATGGGTAGTGGGGTGATGATGTGGTGTGCTTGACATCCCATTTTAGGCACATGTCTGCCAGCATATTAAGGACCATTGTCGGAGATCACCTCCTTGGGTGCTCCCAACAGATTGAAAATAGCACTGAGAGTGCTCACAACCATAGAGTTCAATGTATTGTGTAGGCAGCGGATGATTGGATATTTAGAGAAATAATCCAAGGTAGTCGGTGTTGTGAACATGGAATAGATCCGTGGCAAGCTGAGCCCATGGGGCTGCAGTAACCTCATGGGGATGACAGGCTCTCTACACTGATTTGGCTGGTCAGCCTGACATGCCTGGCAGGCTTGGACAGTGAATACAATGTCATTGTGAATTCCTGGCCAGTAGACAGTGTCCCTGGCCAATCGCCTGGTGCAGTCAATGCCCATTTGCGACTGATGAAGCTGCTGGAGGATATCTGCACATAATGATGCAGGAATCAGGACTTGCCTGCCCTTGCATGATGCCCAGCTCATTCCTGAAGGCACAGAATGGCCTAACAGACTGAGCCACATCCTGAATGGAATCCAGCCAGCCTTGCACTATGGTCTTCCAGAGCTCCAGGAAGGTGGGGTCTGCTGCCACTCTGCACTTGGCTGGTTACACTTTTGCTGTGCAAAGTCGACTTTATGTCCTCTAACTCGATGGTGACAAGGTCGACTTGCCATTCCACGGAAACGTCTTCAGCATTTGCTGGGTTGTGCAACCGGTTCAGTGTGTCGGAGGTGGTCATCAGTTTGCCTTGCTTATATTTCACTTCACAGTCATAGCCTTGTACCTTTACCAGTAATCACAGTCAGGGTTTATTGAAGTCAGATTTGCAATGGAGCAAATTGGTGTATCTTCCAGAGTTGGTTTGTTCCCGACCGGTGGCCAATACAATGGATAGTCTCCGGGTCAGATCCCTGCATGCCTGTAGTCCAATGACAGCAGGTCCAGTCATTTGAACACATAAAAAAGTTGGGTTTTCCAATCTGAATCATTATAGCAACACGTAATTGTAATGGATCCAAGACATGGGATCGGTGACCCATTGTAAGCAGTTGGTTGAGCATTGGTTGGAGTTATCTAAGCATGATATTTACCCAGACACATGCATTGTAAGATTTGTAGGAGTAAACTGTTTGCACTGGCACCAGTGTCCACTTTTGCCCAGAGCAAGTGAGTGCCCTCTTTTCCTGGACATGAAATATGAATGGATGCAAATGCTTCTAGCAGAGTAATTGAATCAATGTGCTCGGAAACATTGACTACATGGAATGTCTGTTCCACTCACTCACTCGTGCTTGTACATTGATCTTTATGATCAGTAGTGTTAGTGTCATCTGAAACTTCATGGATGAATCAGTTGTGTCGTGACGGAGAATTACGAAGCTTGTCAGGGAGTGAAGCTGTCCTGTGGTTTGATTGTTTTTGTTCAGGACTCTTGCTCGCAGTGTCTATCTTGGCTTTGTGATATTGTCTTCTCCAATGACCTCTGACACCACATGCTTTGCATATGGAGTTAAGTGCTGGACAGGCTTTAAGCGAAAGTAAAAGCCCGCAGCTTGTATATGGTGCAATCCCTATTCAACGCACCGGTGGTGTTTGTAACACATAGAGATTGAATACTTTGTTGATCCAGGACAATGGACTCAGATTTGCGGCCATCCTTCAATAAGGTGCCAACCGTGTACTATTTGGGTTTGTCCAAAAGATCTTTTTGGTAGCATTCCATTGATGTAAATGCAATCACAAGTTCAATGATGCAATCTGCCAGTTCGGCGTCAGTCAAATCACACTTTGGGCCTTTGGTACAACAACAACTGACAACGTGGTCTATGGATTCACTAGGCTATTGTCTGAAAGACATGATTTGGAGTCGGTGTACTCAAAAATTAAGCTTGAGGCGCAATTGGTCTCCTAGAGTGGGCCAAATCTTAGCAGGATCCTTCTGTTCTTCATCATTAAGACCAGGTATGTTGAAACGATGTGGACCTTCATTGCCAACAGCTTTACTGTTTGCTTCTGTGGATCAGTAATGGCTAGGTCATCGAAACAAAGCTTGAAAAGAAGAGGTTCTGAAAGCAGGTCAGATGCTTTCCAATTAATAGTTGCCATTATTGCAATTACTTTTTTATTGCACCTATAGAAGATAAGCTGTAAAGGCAAATAATAGAAAGACTTGCAGTACCACTTCTGAACAGAGTTGGCTGGTGTGGCGCTGTCATCTACAATGAAAAAATGTTGCAGTTCCACTGGTGAACTGGTTTGGATGTTGTGGTGCTGTCTCTTGCTGTGGAGATTTGTAATATCACGACTGGGAAGGCTTGGAGGTTGTCTCACTGTTACTGAATTTGTGTGCTTTTGGCTTAGCCCCGCCCATGAAGATGCAAAAAGAAATTGAAGATCTAAAACAATAATAGCTATTTTCCCTCAAAAAAATAGCAAGAATGTTTACTCCTGCTGCAACAACAATAAAGACTCTCCTCCATTCAGTGTCTTGATTGTCGCTCATTCCGCCGTTGGATGGATCCTGGCCCTCCCCATATTTAAAATGTGCCTATTTTGTGATCGCCCAGTAGACTACTGCCATGGTGGCGCTAAATCATCAGATGCACCTCACAAACGTAACGGGGTCTGTTCCCTCTGTACAGTGGCCAATTCACCCAGACTTCCTCAAGTTGCTCCTGATGTGAAAAGCTGACCTCAGGATCCCCACGTCAATCGAATTTGTAGCCACCCGATTTCACACACTGAAGTGAAAAGAAGCTTACCCAGTTGCTGCTGACTGCACTACTTTAAAGGTAGGAAGGTTTGAAGGGTCAGGGTGTTGGAGATGCAGATCATTGCTGAGTAGACTTGAGAGAAAAAAATGACTTGCAATGTGGTCTGATCTTCCAAGATGAAAAGAAGTGTGCTCTCTTCAGAATCCATACACCGTTATCAGCTTGCAACATGTCTATTTCTTCTGAACCCCAGTGGTGCTAACGTGTGCATCTTTGTGTTTTCAGAAATCTCATTGCTACCATTATATTGCGTGTTCCTTGAACCTCTGTGTTGTACACAAAGACTGACCACTCCAGATAGGATCAGTAATGCAATATGGTGGGTTCTTTATTGAATACTGAGAGAGCAGCTAGTACATTGAGATGTTCACTGTACAGGTGTTTCTTCAAGACTAACGCTCAGAATCACGTGGTGTGTTACATCATAGCTCTTACATAACTAACATGATCTTGTAGCGACACCTCTTAGAGGTGTACACACACAATAGTAACAGTGTATTTTGGTGTGTTCAGTCATTTGATTAAATGTGACAATTTATTTCTTATTAATTGATGTCAGAAAGACTTCCAAACTGGCATGGGTTGTCTATGGAATGAGGCTCTATTCCATCTTCACATTCAGGCAGGAGTGCTCCACTGTGCCTAATTCAGCACTTTCCCACTTGTTGAAACCTACTCAGCCTTTCCACTGCCCAGTCCCTGAATTAGCCTTTCTTCATCCCCTCAGCACTGCCAACCTGACCTGATTGCTGCTAGCTTTCTCAGTTCTGACTGCCTGCTCTCCTGTATATCCATCTATTTACATGCTGTTCCAAATAAGGGAATATCAACAACAACAAGTTGCATTTATATAGTGCCTCTAACATAGTAAAACGCCCCAAGTCACAATCCTGGCCATTAGCAGGAAGTAGTTTTAAATTGTTTAAGCATTTATTGTTTTTGCTATGATATTTAAAAGAGCAATAAGCACTTTAAGAACTTAAGGTTTCCTATCCAACACCATCAAAAGGAGCACTGTCACCACTAAGATGGCAGTGGTTCTTGGAGAAGACCCACCATCAGCCTTGCCAATATTGCTCACATCCCAAGAACCAAGACTAAAAAACAATTCTAACAATTAAAGTACATCAAGACTTAAGGATGCCAAGTCTAAACAGTGCAGGCACAATGTTCATGGATGACATATGAAAATAATTGAATGAATGAGTGAATCTTTTGTTTTATATGTTTAAAAAAGCACATTTGTATTGTCTATTGTAAAGATAAGCAACTACTCTGGACCAAAAATGTGAATTGTACCTGTTAACATAACCTGACTAAAACAAGATTAAAAATTGCATCTCCATTTATTAGGAGTCAAGCACAAAGGCAAAAATCTGTTCCTTTCAATGTAACTTCCTGCTGAATTTCACCTTCATGTCTGAGGTCAGATGCTCATAAATGCAATCCTACATTAATATTTCCTATCATTTCCTGTAATGAATACCAGTCTGGATCACACTACTGTCCACTTTTATTATGTCATTCAGTTATCTTTTTCCTTCGTCGTCTTTGTTTTTGGCCTTTTATTTCTTCCAGTGTAAGCATCTTCCAGAAAACTAGTCACTTCTGGACAAGTGGACCCACATCATCTATGTATCCATTATATTGTGAATCACTTTATGGGAGTCAGGAGATCAATGGACTGCACTGTTTGGGGCAGGGAAAGAGAGGAGTAAACTGAGTTGCTACTTAGAGTAGCAGATGAGTTTCTTATATGTGACTTTCCTTTCATTTTGTTTCTTTTCATGTCTTTTGTTAGCTCAAGAATAAGCCACTAAAAAATTTGAATTGAAACCACATATAAGAGCTGGACATAAAGAAGCACTTCCAGTCCTCCAAAACAGAAATCTGAGAGTTCATCCCTGTGATTCTGGTACGACTTTAGCCATTTTTTTCCCCAAAAATCTCTCCCAACTGCTGTCATCTCCCTGATTCATCTTATGCAGCGTTCTCCTTATTTTTAAATATTTTACCATTTTGCAAATGTTACAAACTCAGCAAAAGATTTGAAAAAATGTAGAATATGAGAAAAGCCTGGAATTGTTTGACTGACTACTTTTGAGAAAAAGGATTTTGAAAAGAAGTTACATTTAAGGATTGTGTTTTAAAGTAAAGTGCATTGACTTAAGATTTTTTGAAAGACCTAATGCTAAACAGCTTGACTTTGAAGCTGGTTTTCCATAGCAATTTCTTAGCCTCATAAGCAACTCACATCCCTTGGGCTGGATCTTGTTGTCCCATCAACACCCACCCTCCCACCACTCCCTGGCACCCAACGTTGGGTTCCGTGGTGTGGGGGGTGGGGGGGGGGGTTGTGGTGCCTGAAGGTGGCTCCAGATGAGGCCCACCACGGACCCTGATGCCATGAGGGCCCAGCCCGATCCTCCTGGCGGCGGCAAGGCTCCGTGGTGGCTCCCCGCTGCTAGGCGACGGGACCTCAATTAAATTATTCAAGTGAATAAAATGAATGAATTAACATAGATTTACATGCAATGTTGAGGGCCTGCTGCAGCACCACACTGGTGGGGAGGGAGATGGAGGTAAGATTTTCAGTGCGGGGCAGGGTGTGGTGGGAGGGGGGTGGTTGGTGGGCGGTAGTGGAGTTGGGTCAAGTGCACATAATGGGTGAGGGGGTTGGTGGGAAGGGTTGAACTTCAAACTTTGTGCTGTTTGTGGGGGGAAGGTCAGATATGAAAGGTACATGTTTTTAGGGGGCAAGGGCAAATAGTTAATGTAATTGTAATGGGGGAGGTGGGAAAGGGGCATAAAAAATTTGTTGTTTTAATTTTGGGGGGTATGTGTTTGAAAATTTAAATTAGGCAGCAGGGCTGGAGAGGCAAGGGGATCAAAAGGGGATCCTATTGTTACATTCCTGGGATACGCTATCATATGGTCAGTTTTGGACAGTATAGGCACATTCCAGACTACTTACTGGAGTGACAAGCAGCACAGTACCTGAGAGAATATCTAAGCTAAGACCCTAAACCTATAACAGGGCCATATGTGAGAACCTTCTCCACGTCCCTGAAAACACATCAGTGTTTCCCACTCTGCAGAACAATTAGTTTTGAGAAGCACAAGCTTGGGATTGCACCATAATTTCACTCCGATGGATTGTGCAATTTCCAGGCATTCATTTCCAACTTGTATGCCTGTCAAAATGCCTTAATATGCTTTCCTTATAATCCTCAGACTAGGTACTGAACAGGTGAGGTGGAAGATATAAGAAAGGAGAAATAGGAGCTGCAGTATGTCATTTGGTCCTTCAACAAGATCATGGCTGATCTTCTACTTCAACTCCATCTTTTTTTTAAATTCATTCATGGGATGTGGGCGCCACAGGCCAGGCCAGCATTTATTGCCCATCCCTAATTACCCTTGAACTGAGTAGCTTGCTAGGCCATTTCGAGCGCATGTAAGAGTCAACCACATTGCTGTGGATCTAGAGTCACATGTAGGCCAGACCAGGTAAGGACAGCAGATTTCCTTCCCTAAAGGACATTAGTGAACCAGATGGGTTTTTATAACAATTGACAATGGTTTCATGGCTATCATTAGACTAGCTTTAAATTCCAGATTTAATTGAATTTAAATTCCACCTTCTGCTGTGCTGGGATTCGAACCCATGTCCCCAGATCAATACCTGGGTCTCTGGGTTACTAGTCCAGTGACAATACCAGTACGCCACCACTTCACCATCTTCCCGCACTATTCCCATATTCCCTAATTCCCTTAGTACCCAAAAATCTGTCAATGGCTGAGTACTCTGCAGTAGAGAATTCCAAAGATTCAGATTCCTGTGAGTGAAGACATTTCACCTCATCTCAGCCCTAAATGGCCGACCCCTTATTCTGAGACTGTGACCCCATATTCTAGATTCCCCAACCAGGGGAAACAGTTTCTCAGCATACACCCAGTCAAGCCCCTTAAGAATTTTGTATCGCCTCTCATTCTTCTAAACTCCAGGGAATGTAGGCCTAGTCTCCTCAATCTCTCCTCATAGGACAATCCCCTCAACCCAGGAACTAGTCTAGTTAATCTTCATTGCACTCCCTCTAAGGCAACTATGTCCTTCCTTAGGTAAGGAGACCAAAACTGCACACAGTTCTCCAGGTGTGGCCTCACCAATGCCCTGTACAATTGCAGTGTCTTCTTTACTCTTATGCTTTAATCCCTTTGCAACAAAAGTTAACATGTGAATGGAATTGAGGGAGCAGAATTCTTGAGGTGCATTCAGGAGAACTTTTTATGCAGTAAGTCCAACAAGAGAGGGTGCAGTTTTATACTTAGCTTTGGGAAATGAGGCTGGGCAAGTGGAAGGGGTGGCAGTGGGAGAGCATTCTGGTGGTGGTGATCATAATTCAGTCAGTTTTAACATAATTATGGAAAAGAACAGAGATAGAACAAGAATTAGAGTTCTCAGTTGGGGCAAGGCATAAGATCCCTATCGTAATTAGTACTCTAAATTAAAGGGAGTAACTAAGGAGCTTAATCTAAGGCTAAGTCATGGCAGGAGAGCTCAGCCCTGTGGCATGCTCCTCCTACGCTATGTGGGAAATCAGGGACACTTCCAGAGTCCCTGGTGACCATGTGTGCAGGAAGTGTGTCCAGCTGCAGCTACTAGCTGACCGCATTGTGCAGCTGGAGCTGCGGATGGACCCACTGTGGAGCATCCGCGATGCTGAGGATGTCGTGGATAGCACGTTTAGCGAGGTGGTCACACTGCAGGTAATGGCTGCAGAGACAGAAAATTGATGGGTGATCACCAGGAGGAGTAGTAGGCACAGGAAAGTAGTGCAGGGGTCTCCTATGGCCATCTCTTTCTCAAACAGATATACCGCTTTGAATACAGTTGGGGGGGGATGACCTCCCAGGGGAAAGCGGCAACAGCCAAGTTCATGGCACCACGGATGGCTCTCTTGCACAGGAGGGGATGAAAAAGAGTGGGAGAGCCAGACTGATAGGGGATTCCATTGTAAGGGGAAGAGACAGGCGTTTCTGTGGCCGCAAATGAGACTCCAGGATGGTATGTTGACTCCCTGGTGCCAGGGTCAAGGATGTCTCGGAGCGGCTGCAGGACATTCTGAAGGGAGAGGGTGAACAGTCAGAGGTCGTGGTACACATTGGTACCAATGACATAGGTAGAAAGAGGGATGAGGTCCTGCAACAAGAATTTAGAGAGCTAGGTAGCAGATTAAAAAGCAGGACCTCAAAGGTTGTAATCTCTGGATTACTCCCAGTGCCACATGCTAGTGAGTATAGGAACAGGAGGATAGAGCAGATGAAGGTGTGGCTGAGGAGGTAGTGCAGGAGGAAGGTCTTTAGTTTCCTGGATCACTGGGTCTGTTTCTGGCAAAGGTGGGACCTGTACAAGTTGGATGAGTTACACCTGAACCGGATCGGGACAACATTCTTGCTGGGAGGTTTGCTAGTGTTGTTGGGGGGGTTTAAACTAATTTGGCAGGGGGATGGGATACAGAGTGGAGTTACAGTAGAGGGTGATGCACAGTCAAATATAAAAGAGAAACTGAGTTAGTCTGGAAGGCAGAGCAAATACAGACCTGTTAAGGCACAAGTGAAAAATGCAAGCCTGGATTGCATCTTTTTTAATGCAAGGAGTCTTACCAGTAAGGCAGATAAATAGAGGGCATTGATCAGCACATGGCATTATGATATTATTGCTATCACAGAGACATGGTTGAGGGAGGGGCAGGACTGGCAGCTCAATATTCCAGGGGTATTGAATCTTAAGGCATGACAGGGGAGGGGGTAAAAGAGAACGTGGCTTTGCACTGTTGATCAAGGAGTCAATTACTGCAGTAAGGAGGGATGATATCTTAGAATGTTCCTCAAATGAGGCTATATGCGTAGAACTTAAATACAAAAAAGGGGGCAATCACTTGGCTGGGAGTGTACCACAGGCCTCCAAACAGTTAGGGAGAGATAGAGGAGCAGATATGTAGGCAAATCTCAGAGAGGTGTAAAACTAATAGGGTAATAATAGTAGGGGATTTCAACTTCCCCAATATCAACTGGGATAGTCTTAGTGCAAAATGCTTAAAGGGGGAGGAATTCTTAAAATGCATACAGGAGAGCTTTTTGAGCCAGTAAGTAGATAGTCCTACAAGAGAAGGGGCACTACTGGATGTAATCCTAGGAAATGAAGCCGGACAAGTGGTAGAAGTGTCAGTGGGGGAACATTTCGGGGATAGTAACCATAACTCTGTAAGATTTAAGGTAGTTATGGAAAAGGACAAAGATGGACCAGAATTAAAGTTATTGAATTGGGGGAACGCTGATTTCAATATGATAAAACAGGATCTGGCCAAAGTGGACTGGGAGCAGCTACTTGTAGGAAAGTCTACATCTGATCAGTGGGAGTTATTCAATGAGGACATAGAGAGAGTTCAGAGCCAACATGTACCCATTATGGTGAAGGGTAGGACCAACAAGTCCAGGGAACCCTGGATGCCAAGGGATATAGAGGATTGTATCAGGGAAAAAAAGGAGGCTTATGGCAGATTCAGAGCGCTGAAAACAGTGGAGGCACTAGAAGAGTAAAGAAAGTGTAGGGGTGTACTTAAAAAAGTAATAAGGAGAGCAAAGAAGGGACATGAAAAAACACTGACGGTCAAGATAAAGGAAAATCCTAAGGTGGTTTTTAGTATATTAAGGGCAAAAGGATAACCAGGGAAAGAGTAGGGCCCATTAGGGACCAAAGTGGCAATGTGTGTGTGGAGCCAGAGGAAATAGGTGAGTTTTTAAATGATTACTTTTCATCTGTGTTCACTATGGAGAAGGATGATGTAGGTATAGAGATCAGGAGGGGGATTGTGATATACTTGAACAAATTAGCATTGAAAGGGAGGAAGTATTAGCAGTTTTAGCGGGCTTAAAAGTGGATAAATCCCCAAGCCCAGTTGAGATGTATCCGAGGTTGTTATGTGAGGCAACAGAGGTGATTGCAGGGGCTCTGACACAAATTTTCAAATCCTGCCTGGCCACAGGAGAGGTACCGGAGGATTAAAGGACAACGAATATGGTACCATTATTCAAGAAGGGTAGCAGGAATAAACCAGGTAATTACAGGCCGGTGAGTCTAACATCAGTGGTTGGGAAACTATTGGAAAAAATTCTGAGGGACAGGATTAATCTCCACTTGGAGAGGCAGGGATTAATCAGGGATAGTCAGCATGGCTTTGTCAGGGGGAAATCGTGTCTAACTAACCTGATTGAATTTTCGAGGTGGTGACTAGATGTGTAGATGAGGGTAAAGCAGTTGAAGTAGGCTACATGGACTTCAGTAAGGCTTTTGATAAGGTCCTGCATGGGAGATTGGTTAAGAAGGTAAGAGCCCATGGGATCCTGGGCAATTTGGCAAATTGGATCCAAAATTGGCTTAGTGGCAGGAGGCAGAGGGTAATAGTTGAGGGTTGTTTTTGCAAGTGGAAGCCTGTGACCAGTGGTGTACTGGAGGGATCGGTGCTGGGACCCTTGCTGTTTGTAGTGTACATTAATGATTTAGACGTGAATATAGGAGGTATGATCAGTAAGTTCGCAGATGACAGGAAAATTGGTGGTGTCGTAAATAGTGAGGAGGAAAGCCTTAGATTACAGGACGATATAGATGGGCTGGTAAGATGGGCGGAGCTGTGGCAAATGAAATTTAATCCTGAGAAGTGTGAGGTGATGCATTTTGGGAGGACTAACAGGAGAGGTACCAGAGGATTAGAGGACAACAAATGCTTTACCCTCATCTACACATCTAGTCACCACCTCGAAAATTCAATCAAGGCAAGGGAATATACAATGGATGGTAGGGCCCTAGGAAGTAGAGAGGGTCAGAAGGACCTTGGTGTACTTATCCATAGATCACTGAAGGCAGCAGCACAGATAGATAAGGTGGTTAGGAAGACATAAGGGATACTTGCCTTTATTAGCCGAGGCATAGAATATAAGAGCAGGGAGGTTATGATGGAGCTGTATAAAATGCTAGTTAGGCCACAGCTGGAGTACTGTGTACAGTTCTGGGCACCACATTATAGGAAAGATGTGATTGCACTGAAGAGGGTGCAGAGGAGATTCACCAGGATGTCGCCTGGGCTGGAGCATTTCAGCTATGAAGAGAGACTGAAAAGGCTGGGGTTGTTTTCCTTAGAGCAGAGAAGGCTGAGGGGAGATATGATTGAGGTGTACAAAATTATGAGGGGCATTGATAGGTGAGATAAGAAGAATTTTTTTCCCTTAGCGGAGGGGTCAATAAACAGGGGGCATAGATTTAAGGTAATGTGCAGGAGCTTTAGAGGGGATTTGAGGAAACATTGTTGCACCCAGAGGGTGGTTGGAATCTGGAATGCACTGCCTGAAGAGGTGGTAGAGGCAGGAACCCTCACAACATTTAAGAAGTATTTAGATGAGCACTTGAAACGCTATAGCATACAAGGCTACGGGCCAAGTGCTGGAAAATGGGATTAGAATAGTTAGGTGCTTGATGGCTAGCACAGACACGATGGGCCGAAGGGTCTGTTTCTGTGCTGTATAACTCTATGACTCTAAGGCCAATTTTACTAAACTGAGGAGTGATTTTGCAAAAGTGGACTGGAAACAGCTACTTGAAGGTAAATCAGTGTCAGAACAGTGGGAGGCATTCAAAGGGGAAATTCAAGGGGATCAGGGTAAACATGTTCCCACAAAGAAAAAGGGTGAGACAGCCAAATCTAGAGCCCCATGGATGTCAAGGAGCCCACAGGGTAAGGTAAGGCAGAAAAAGAAAGCTTATTTCCGACACCGAGGACTCAATACTACAGGAAACCGAGAGGAGTATAGAAAGTGGAGGGGTGAAATCAAAAAGGAAATTAGGAAAGCAAAGAGAGGGCATGAAAGAATATTGGCAAGCAAAATCAAGGTGAATCCAAAGATGTTTTATCAACTCATTAAGAGTAAGAGGATAACTAAGGAGAGAGTAGGGCCCATAAAAGACCAAAAAGGTAACCTCTGTGTAGGGGCGAGAGATGTTGGTATGGTTCTTAATGAATACCTTGCAACTGTCTTCACAAAAGAGGGGGACGATGCAGATATTGTAGTTAAGGAGGAGGAGTGTGAAGTATTGGATGTGGTAAACATAGGGAGAGAGGAAGTATTAATGGGACTAGCAACGTTGAAAGTTGATACATTACCAGGGCCAGTTGAAATGTACCCTAGGCTCTTAAAAGAAGCAAGAGAGGAAATAGCAGAAGGTCTGACCATAATTTTCCAGTCCTCACTGGATACAGATGTGGTGCCAGAGGATTGGAGAACTGCTAACGTTGTACCTCTTTTAAAAAGAGAGCGAAGGATAGATCGAATAATTACAGGCAAGTCAGTCTAACCTCAGTAGTGGGCAAATTATTGGAACCTATTCTGAGAGACAGGATAAACTGTCACTTAGAAAGGCACACGTTAATCAAGAGAAGGGTCACTGACCTGAAATGTTAACTCTGCTTCTCCTTCCACAGATGCTGCCAGACCTGCTGGGTATTTCCAGCATTTCTTGTTTTTATTTCAGTTTTCCAGCATCTGCAGTATTTTGCTTATGTATACAGGTTAATCAAGGATAGTCATCATGGATTTGTTAAGGGAAGATCTTGTTTGACCAACTTGATCAAATTTTTGAAGAAGTAATAAGGAAGATAGATGAGGGTAGTGCAGTTGATGTGATCTGCATGGATTTTAGCAAGGCTTTTGACAAGGTCCCACATGGCAGACTGGTTAAAAAAAAATCCCATGGGATCCAGGGAAATGCAGCAAGGTGGATACAAAATTGGCTCAGTGGTAGAAAACAAAGGGTAATTGTTGACGGGTGTTTCAGCGACTGGAGGGCTGTTTCCAGTGGCATTCCGCAGGGCTCAGTACTGGGTCCCCTGCTTTTTGTGGTATATATTAACAATTTGGACATAAATGTCGGGGGCATGATCAAGAAGTTTGCAGACCACACAAAGATTGGCTGTGTGGCAGATATCGAGGGGGATAGCTGTAGGCTGCAGGAAGGTATTGATGGTATGGGCAGATGGGCGGAAAAGTGGCAAATAGAATTCAACCTGGAGAATTGTGAGGTGATGCATTTGGGGAGGTCAAACAAGGCATAGGAATACATGATAAATGGAAAAATACTGAGAAGTATAGAGGAAGTAAGGAACCTTGGAGTGAATATCCACAGATCCCTGAAGGTTGCAGGATAGGTTAAGAAGGCAGATGGAATCCTTTCCTTTATTAGTCTAAGTGTAGAATATAAGAGTGGCGAGGTTATGCTGGAACTGTGTAACTCATTGGTTAGGCCACAACTTGAGTACTGCGTGCAGTTCTGGTCACCTCATTACGGAAAGGATGTAATTGCACTAGAGAGGGTACAGAGGAGATTTACGAGGATGTTGCCAGGACTGGGAAAATGCAGCTATGAGGAAAGATTGGATAGGCTGGGGTTGTTCTCCTTTGAACAGAGAAGGCTGAAGGGAAATTTGATTGAGTTGTACAAAATTGTGATGGGCCTGGATAGAGTGGAGGTGAAGGGTCTATTCACCTTAGCCAAAAGGTCTGTGATGAGGGGACATAGATTTAAAGTGATTGGTAGAAAAATTAGAGGGGAGATTAGGAAAAGCTTTTTCACCCAGAGGGTGTTGGAGGTCTGGAACTCACTGCCTGAAAGGGTAGTTGAGGCAGAGACCCTCAACTCATTCAAAAGGAGTCTGGATATGCACCTCAAATGCTATAATCTGCAGGGCTACGGACCAAATTCTGGAAGGTGGGATTAGAATAGTTGGATCGTTTTTCGACTGGCACAGACACGATGGGCCAAGTGGCCTCTTAAACTTTCTATGATTCTATACCATTTGCCTTTCTAATTGCTTGCTGTACCTGCATGCTAACATTTTGCGATTCTTGTACAAGGACACCCAAGTCCCTCAGAATGTACACATTTCTCAGTCTCTCACCATTCAAAAAATATTCAGATTTTTTAATTTTTCCTGCCAAAGGCTAACTTCACACTTTGTCACATTGTAATCCATCTGCCATGTTCTTGACCAGTCACCCAAACTGTCTATATCCCTCTGTAGCCTCTTTGTGCCCTCCTCACTGCTTATTTTCCCATCTAACTTTGTATTATCAGCAAACCTCTCATCTAAGTAATTCGTATAAATTGTAAATAGCTGAGGCCCAAGCTCATATCCTTGTAGTACCCTACTAGTTACAGGCAGCCAACCTTAAAAAATACCATTTATTCCTACTCTGTTTTCTGTCCATTAGCCAATGCTCAATCTATGTTAATATATCACCCCAATTCCATGAGTCCTAATTTTGTGTAAGAACCTCTTGTGTATTGAATGTTTTTTAAAACATCCAAATACATTGTAGCCACTGCTTCCCCCTTATCCATCTTAATAGTTACCTCCTCAAAAAGCTCCAAAAGATTTATAAAACACGATTTCCTTTTCATAAATCTGTGTTGACTCTACTTAAGCGTATTATGGTTTTCTAAGTGCCATGTTCCTACTAGTAGATTCTAGCATTTTGTCCAGTATTGATGTTAAGCTATCTGGCCTATAGTTCCCAGTTTTCTCTCTTCCTTCTTTCTTAAATAGCAGTGTTATGTTTGCAACCTTGGGAGCTGTTCTAGAATCTAAGCAATTCTGGAATTTCAAAAACAATGCATCCAATATCTCTGCAGCTACCTCTTTTAAAACTCTAGGATGCAAGTCATCAGGTCCAGGGGATTTGTCACTACTTAGTCCCATTAATTTCTTCAGTACGATACCTTTACTCATACTGATTTCTTTTAAGTTCCTCATTCTCATTAGATCCTTGGTTCCCCATTATTTCGGGAATGTTTTTTGTGCTTTCTACCGTGAAGACAGACAAAAAGTGTTTGTTTAATGTCTGCCATTTCCTTATTCCCCACTTTAATTTCACCTGTTTCTGCCTCTAATGGGCCCGTGTTTACTTTCACTAATCTGTTCCTATTAACATATCTATACATACGTTTGTAATCTGTTTTTATGTCTCTTGCTGGTTTACTCTAATATTCTCTTTGCTCTTTGCTTATCACTTTCTTGGTCCTCCTTTGCTGAATTCTAAAATCCTCCCAATCCTCAGTCTTACTACTCTTCTTGGTAACATTATAAGCCTCTTCCTTTGATCTAATGCTATCTTTAACTTCTCTTGCTAACCAGGGTTCGAAAACTTCTGTGGGGTTTTTGTGCCTTAAAGGAATGTATATTTGTTGCAAATTATGTCTTCATTCTTTAAGTGCTAGTCATTGCTTGTCTACCATGATATCTTTTAATGTAGTTTCCCAATTTACCTTAGCCGACTTGCCCCTCATACCTAATATAATAAAAGCAAAATACTGCTGATGCTGGAAATCTGAAATAAAAACAAGAAATGCTGGAAATACTCAGCAGGTCTGGCAGCATCTGTGGCGAGAGAAGCAGAGTTAACATTTCAGGACAGTGACCCTTCATCAAAACCTCATACCTACAAAGTTTGCTTTGTTTAGATTAAGACCCCAGTCTCGGTGAAATGCCAATGTGTTTTGTTGAATGATAATTTTCTTTAATCCACTGACTGGAGATCTGAATTTATATATATTTTTAAAGACATTTTAAAAAGACAAAGCTTCCAGCAAAGTTATTCTTTCAGCTTAAGATGATTACCTAATTTGCATCACTATATCCTACACAGCAATGCTTGTGAGGAGAGAGAAGAAATTCTGCTAATTTCCCAGCAAGAACCAAGACCCAGGAAGTTTAAAGGAATGAACTGCTCCCTCAGCAAGAAGAAGAAATACTGCTAACTGCTATGTTTGAATCACTGAGTGACTGTCTTGTGACAAGCCCCTCCCCATCTGTAGTTTTACGCTGGTGTTTTCTCTGCAGCAGAGGAGAAGCAACTGGACTCTGACATGAGAAGACCCTAAGAGGGGGTTCATTTCTCTCTCTCTCTCTTTCTCCATAGAACCATAGAAAAATTACTGCACAGAAGGAGGCCATTCAGCCCATCAATCCAGCTTGAAAGTTTTCAAATCCTGCTTGTTGACTGACCGCCTTTGCATACTTCGGCTACTATCAGAAACCCAGTTGGAGGAAGTAATCTCCATCATTATCTCTAACTATCTCTAAGAGACCAATTGAACCAGACATCTACCCCTTCAAACTCAAAGCCTCAGGACCACCAAATTCAGCTAGAAGCCAGCTGAAACACCAAAGCCCACAGACTGTATACCTTTTTTTATGGACTCTAACTCAACTAATCTACCTTTCCCCACTCTGTAAACTATTTGTATGTGTGCAAACCTCCAGAGTGTGTGTGTGAGTGAAAGTTGGTGCGTGGTTTATTCTTTTTTTAGTTCAGTTAAGGTATAATAAAGTTAATCTATTTCTTTGTTAACTCAAGAAAACCTGCCCGATTGGTTCTTGTTATGATCATAGCAAGCAAGTTATCAAACACCTACTGAATTGGCTAGTACATCCATTTTCAGAGAGAATTAAAGCTGTTGAGGTCTAACAAGAAGAGGGAAAAGAGGGAAGCCTTTCAACCCCTCTTCACTTGACCATAACACTCAGATTTAACTAAATCACTTTCAAACTCAATATAAAGTTTTATGATATTACGGTCACTCTTCCCATGAAGCCCCTTTACTACAAGGTTATTAATTATCCCTTTTTCATTGCACATTATTAGATCAAAAACAGCCTGTTCCCTAATTGGTTGCTCAACATACTGATCTAGAAAACTATCTTGTATATATTCCAGGATGCATCCTAGTTAGTTTGTGTTTTCCTATCCTGAAGTCCTTTGAGTGTTTTCGTGGCTGCAGTCTGTTGTTGTAAATATTTTTCAGAACCTTATGTGTTGTTCCATTGTCTTCCATAGAAGTTCATCTGTGACTGAGACCTCAAGCATGAAGCAAAATGTGCAGTTGAATTCCTGTGCTTTCTCCAAGTCCAATCTCAGTTTGATAACCTGATCAGGTAATCTCACTCATTTCTCAAAGTCAGCTTGTGCACTGGAAATGTCTTCAGTTATCTTACACATATTTCTATTTCTGATGACTTTCACTGTCTTTTTTCAATAACTTGCTAGCTTATTATCCACAGTTTTCTGACTCCTTTCTTGGGTATTGGTACAAGCAGCAGCTGTCTGCATTCATGTGACCATTTTTCTGTTTCCCATATCTTCTTCCAGATCTTGGTGAACTGTCTGATCATTTCATTTCCTCCTTTTTTTACATCAACTGCCTGAAGCTTAATTGACTTGTGGTTCTCTGTGTGCTTTCAGCAACTTTTTATTTAATAATTGAAATAAAGCCATAGTTTTATCCTGGGCTGTTCATGGGAGATAGACCCCCTTTTTTCCCTTGAGAAATGACTTCAAAGTTAATTTTTTTAAAAATCAGGGCTGGCTTAATTTATGAATTTCTACAGCTGCTGTCTGGACAGGAGGGCCTAGAAATTCGATTGCATAGTATCTGTCTTTCAGGTGATGATGTGTGCATGCTTATACCAAGTTTGTAGTGTGCCACACACCATAATGGCTACGGTGCCTAGTAGTCAACCAGGACATCTTCCTGAAACTGATGTTAACCCATTGCCTATGCAGTTTGAGGACCTGACATTTGTTTCAGGCCACTTTGTGAAATTTGTTTTCCAGTAATTACTCCATGCAGTTTTATCAGTTGCACAACAACCAATCCAACAGGCTTTTAAGGGGATTGCTGGTGGCTGTCACACAAAAGGTACATTATAGATTTTTGCTTCCGGCTCCACATTTCCATATTAAAATGATACACCACTACCTGTCAACACTCATGCCCCTCCCTCCCTATTGCCTCTCCCCCAACTGAATGCTTAACCCTGAAGAAATATCAGATTTTTCCCTCTATTGTCATAAATGCTATATTTTGTTTCTCTCCCCTGCGATACATGAGGTGAGGCGATTGTTAGAACCCATGTTTCAATTTTGTTTAAATTATTTACATAGCAAAATCTACAATATTTCATTATAATTAGGCTGGACTCTTCAGATATAAGTTCTTGTTTTTCTGAACTATAAAGTCACAGATTTATTATTATATTGCTGACTGCTTTTATCAACTATTAATTAAAAATTTATGGACTAGCCTTTGCTCCCATTCTCCTCAGAGCAGTGAGAAGCTGCTTTCCATCCACATTCTAAGTGGTGCACATCATCCAAACAACTGGATCTCTCATCATAACTCCCCAACGATGACTGATAAATGCAGGGAGAAAAACACTGTATTTCATTTGGACATATTGGCAATTCCTGAAATATTATTGAGCTGTGTTGCAGAATACTGTTTCATTGAAGAATTTTAGTGTGCATGTGTCCATATATGTATATATGTAATGCATATGTCTGTGTGCATTCTGTGAAATTGATGCATCAAACTATTTTTATTTTGTTGTGACTATTGTTTCTCCCTTTCCAAAAAAAACTACTGTATTCCTGTAACTTCCCTTGGTTTCCACTATGGTCAGTCAAAAGAATGAGTTTCAAAAGCACCAACCGAGCTTGATTATCATTGAGGATAAGTGAGCTTTCATCTGAACTTTCCTTTAGGTCAATAAATTATTGGCTGGCGTCCGTGATAGGGTTGACTAAATGTGGTTTGCAATGGAATGGGGTCGATGGTGCAAATTACTTCTTCAGCCTGCTTACCTATGTTTTCCAAGACCATGCACTAACTGTAGCTGAAAGCGGGTGGGCAATCTCCCACCAGGTCTCTGCCAATACTGTTGTCAACTGGCAACTAGGATCTGTGTCATACCAACCTAGAAATGGTTCCGTCACTGATGTTCTCTCTTAGTGTATGTGCCTGACAACTGGTCAGCAGCTATCCATTGCAATACATTTAAGATTGGGAACTGAGCAAAGTCGGAAAATGGAACCTGCATCGAAACACTGAAGTAGTACTGTACTTCAATACTGCAACATTCTGCACCACAACACTGTGTGAGCAGGCAGTTTTTAAAAGGTTTAGCCATCATTTCCATGTAAATAGCTCATTTTGCAAGGTAGATCAATGAAGTTAAAATACAGATCTAATGGAACAGCACAACAAACTTGTGGAGCTGAATGGCCTACTCCTGTACCTATGCATGTTGTGCAACCTTACACATCTTGGGGAAAGAAGTACTGCTTTTGGCAAAAGACAGGACAAATATGTGTAACACATAAGAACGCACAAAACACCACATTCAAAAATGTAAACATTATGGTTAAATCCCCCAAGTGCTGATCTGGAAATCACAGGCTCACAGCTGTTAATTTTCTGTTCATTCAAATTAAAAGATGGAAAATTAAGGTTTGCAGTTCTGACCAGTGCTCCCTCTGAATGCTCTTCCTTATTGGAAGTTCCTGGCCAAAGATTGAGCATTGGTGTTTATAATATGAAGAGGCACTTTATAATTTAATAGAGGAAAAGCATCCAATTCAGCACTGATTAAAACTTTTACCATTTTCCAGGAGCTGTCATCACATGAGGTGGCACTATGGGAAATGCTGTGACCTCACTCGGTATGTTCCTGCCCATCATACACTTTGCAGGAGCCATTGAACTGTAAATGGCTCAGTATTGTTTAAATAAAGTAAAGGATTTTTCAGTGGTGCATCATTTCACAATTCATTTCAGACAAGTACATATCAGAGCGACATCTAACATCAGGATCTAACCACATGCAACCCAAGTGTCGCTAGGTGGTCTTTTTCACACCCTTGCGGGTGCTCCTACATGGTGCTTCCACTGAGCTATCAGCTGAGGTGGAGGCAGGCTGCTGACCTTTCTCCTCCATGGCTTTTGAAGACCGTGACAATTGTCCTCTTGCTGCCTGAGGCCTGGAGGGCCCCGGCAAATTGAGGGCCTCCTCACAGGTGCAGGAGCCTCCTCTGTCTCTACAGTTTTGTGAGGTGCTAGTGTCACTGTCAGAGGAGCTGAGGAATCACTGTCCACACCAGTAGCACCCTGAGAGGAGTCCCCAGAAGCTGCAGACATCTGCTCCTCTTCCCTTTCAGGGCATACGTCACCCTCCTTGCTCATCTGAGGAGTTTGAAGGCCTGGCAATAACTCCAGGTCTCTTGTCCCCCTCTCGCCCAGCCATTGCTCCACAGAGATCATGGAGGTGGCGATGACATGCAGGTCTAAGTGCATCTCCAGCATCCACAAGGTGGTCTGCTGGATATGGCTGCCCATGAGGATCATCAGTCTCTCAATGGAGGACGCCATGTGTGCACATGCCAGAGTGATGGCTGCACTTATGGACTGAATGCATTCCTCCATCATCCGTGCAAGGGTGCACATAGCCTCTGCAAGCTGCACCAGATGTTCCCACACCTCAAGCTGCAGCTCCAGCATTTGTCGCCTTGTTGATGACTCCAGAGACATGTTATCAGCCTGAAGCTGAACATCGCCATGGTCTCCCACAGTTCTCAGAGTGTGACTGGCCTCAGCTGTCACTGCCTCCATCAGCTGCTTGAGCATGTCTGTGCTGTGCTCACAAGATTGTGACTCTAGTACTAACGGCACATGACTACCCACCAACGTGAGAGTATCTGTGCTGGTGGAGGGTGCAGGAGAATGATGTGATGCTGCACTCTGAGGTCTCCTGCTCCTTCTTAGAGGTGGAGGGCTCTTGCTCAGCATCGGTAACTGGCCGCTCTTGTCTATGACCTGCAAGCGAGAGAAGACTGATGAGAGGGCTTTACGCTTTACAACACATCCTTCTGACTATTCATCATCTGGAGCTCTATGTGAGTAGTGGTGCACACATAGACACAATGACTGGAATTTTACATTAGGCGGTGGGACTTTGCCCGGCCCGGGGATCCGTCCCGCATTTTACGCGTCCCCGGGCTTTATTTGTTCAGAGGCGGGACCTCCACCTTCTTGAGGGAGGGGAGGAGGTCCAGCCTCATTGAGTTGCTGCCCAATCATCGGGCCGGCAGCTCTTAGTCCCAGCAGTGCCACAATGAGCGTGGCCAATGGTGGCACTGCAGCCCGACCGAGGACATGGAGCCAGGAGCCAGGTAGGTAAGGTTTGCCTCGCTGGGCACATCAGATGTGGCCCGGCGAGGCAAGGGTGGTCATTTGGGGGGGAAGGGGGCGTCTTGGGTCCCAGGGGTGGGTTGAGAGGTGGGGGCGTCCCTCAATCCGGCACCCTGTGCCCGACTGCCAGGGTCCCCCACTGGCGCGCGGAAAGGCCGGCAGATTTCACTGGGCGGCCTCTCATGTCCCCAGAATGCCCGCTTGCCACAGGTAAAATACCCGTGGAGGCTGGTGAAAGTGGCCACTTAAGGGCCTTAATTGGCCTGGAGCGGGCAGACCGTTTCTCGCCCCTGCCCCCACCCCCCCCACCGACCTCTGTAAAGTTGGTGAGAGGCGGGAGTGGGTCGGAAAGACCTCCTGGAGACTCCTGCCCAATATTACACCATCCCCATGCCACCATCCAGCTCACTGGAGTGGCGTAAAATTCCAGCCAATGCTTCGTGCTTGCCTGAGGGTCTCTTCTGCCCATCTATTAGGCTGCTCACTCTCTCGGGGCTCCACACCCATCTCACCATCAGTAATAGCCTGGTCTGCCTCCAGTCCACCCAGCTCTAGCACCTCTTCCTCCATGGGAGTGAAGATGACCATATAGGACACACCACCTCCAGTTCTTGACATCTCCCATGTATTATCAGCTCTTTTCTCCTGCAAGGAATTGTTAGTCACTCATCAAAGACAGGCACATCTGCTATGTTGGTGGCAGCCTGGCTGTCCAACATTGTGCCACAGCGATGCCTCCTGCATGTGGCCAAACAGCACTGGCTGTGCAGGAGTGACCTCTGTCTGTCCAGTGTCCTGCTCAGAGGGACTAACATGCATCTGACAGCCAATGCTGAAGCCTAGGCATTGTCACTAATTAGCTGGACAACCCCTTCTCCAACCTCTTATTCACCCCTATGCTACATTTATGGCTGCAAGCTGAATGTTATGCGCTACTCAAAGTGATGGAAGGTGTTGTCAACAGTGCTATCAAGTGCCACTTTAACAGCAACAGCCTTCTCACTGATGCTCAGTCTGTGTTCCGCCAAGTTCACTCAGCTCCTGACCTCATTGATGAACTTAAGAGGTAAGGTGAGAGTGATTGCCTTGATAGCAAGGCAGCATTTGACCGAGTGTAGCATCAAGGAGCCCTAGCAAAATTGAAGTCAATGGGAATCAAGGGGAAAACACTCCACTGGTTGGAATCATAGCTAGCACAAAGGAAGATGGTTGTGGTTGTTGGAGGACAATCATCTCAGCCCCAGGACATTGCTCCAGGAGTCCTAGGCACAACCATCTTCAGCTACTTCATCAGTGGCCTTTTCTCCATCATAAGGTCAGAAGTGGGGATGTTCATTATTAATAAGTGGCAAGTGACATTCGCGCCACAGAAGTGGCAGGAAATGATCATCTCCAGCAAGAGAGAATCTAACCATCTTCCCATGACATTCAATGGCATTACCATTGCGGAATCCCCCACTATCAACATCCTGGGGGTTACCATTGACCAGAAACTGAACTGGAGCAGCCACATAAATACCATGGCTACAAGAACAGGTCACAGGCTGGGAATTCTGTGATGAGTAACTCACCTCCTGACTCCCCAATGCCTGTCCACCATCTACAAGGCACAGTCAGGAGTGTGATGGAATACTCTCCACTTGTCTGGATGGGTGCAGCTCCAACAACACTCAAGAAGCTCGACACCATCCAGAACAAAGCAGCCCACTTGATTGGCACCCCATCTACAAACATTCATTCCCTCCACCACTGACGCACAGAGGCAGCAGTGTGTACCATCTACAAGATGCACTGCATCAACTCACCAAGGCTCCTTCGACAGCACCTTCCAAACCCACGACCTCTACCACCTAGAAAGACAAGGGCGGCAGACGCATGGGAACACCACTACCTGCAAGTTCCCCTGCATCCTGACTAGGAAATATAATCGCTGTTCCTTCATTGTCGCTGGGTCAAAATCCTGGAACTCCCTTCCTAACAGCACCTACCCCACATGGACTACAGCGGTTCAAGAAGGCAGCTCACCACCACCTTCTCAAGGGAAATTAGGGACGGGCAATAAATGCTGGCCTAACCAGCGATGCCCACATCCCATGAAATAAACAAAAAACGCTGACCTTACCAAACTTCATCAGGTCATTAAAATAAAAGCAAAATACTGCGGATGCTGAAAATCTGAAACACAAACAAGAAATGCTGGAAATACTCAGCAGGTCTGGCAGCACCTGTGGAGAGAGAAGCAGAGTTAACGTTTCAGGTCATTGCTTCTTTTTTGGCACTGCAGCCAGCTTCGAGGGACAACCCCTTGGTTGCGGAACTCCTCTGCAACCTCCAGCAAGGCCTGCTTGTTCTGCTGCAAAAGTCTCCTCCTGCCGTCCTGGGGGAATAGGATTCCCTCCATTCCCTTACAGCCCGGAGTACCACCTCCAGGGAGGCAATGCTGAGTCTTGGGGTGGCCCTTGATCGAGTTTTGGCCATGTCTTCAATTTGCACTGCTGCCAGGGCACTCTCACTGCTCCCTCTATGGTTGCTGCATTATCCTGTGCTGCTGCCTGGCTTATAAAAATGGCACCATCAATTGACATTCTGGAACTTCCCCCTCCACCAACCCAGTCTCATTGGATACCTCTCCTGCCTGTCAGCCCTTAATTGTCTGACCCGGACAATATAGCATGTGGAACTCTGCGCCCCCCCCCAACCTCCCCCCCCCCCCCCCACCATCCCCCGACCCACGTGGTCACGCCACTCACTTTTGGCCCAGGCGGTGGGAGTTGCTGTCTTCACATGTTTGGGATATCACTGTAAATGGTGAAATTCAGAATGACACTATTGCATGTTGAACCTATTGACTTTTTATGTGTGCGTCTGTGTAGAGGGCAAAGTGCAGCAGTTAGTAATAGCATAACTGAAGTCTGGCCTCTATTTTTGTGCTGATGATAGTATCTCCCCCGATTTGAGTGCAGAAAGGAACCAGCTGGTTATGCTTGTGCAATGGTCCAACATATGTACCTCTCCTTATTTTAATTAAATAATCTAGTTAAGGAAATGACTGAGACCTTTAGTATATCAAGAGCTTCACTGTTTAAAGTTTCAGCAGTTCAGCTTATGGGCATAGATACAAAGAATTTGTAAATGTACATAAAATAAAAGCAGTGATCAGAGTGAAGACAGTATGCTATTCCATTGTGTAAGTACTGAAGAAACATTGACAATCATTTGTTTTCCTAAGATGGACCTTCTTATTGTTTTAACAGTGAAAACTTATATTTTTTAACTTATAAAGGAATGGTTGCTTGGCAATGACAACATCAAAGTTCACAGATGTTTTTCAGTCGTTTCTGTAGAGCAAAAATGTTACAAACCCCATGTGATACAATATCTGTCCTTTTTGGTGAAAATCTTTCCTTTTGAAGATCTATAACCATCTGTGCTAATTTAGCACAAACTAAATAACTGTTGCTTTGTAAAGATTAGATTTTAAATTCTCCCTTGCCCTCCAGAATGTTCTAAGTATGCTATCGCTAGAACATGGCTCAAGCAATTTGCCCCCAAGAAAAATGAACCTCAATCCTTGCAGCTATTAAAGTGTGGTGGAAATTTTCCTAATAACTGTTTTAATTCATTTTACTCACAAAACATTCTAATCATCCCACACCAAAAGTTTTCACAATAGAAATGTCTTAAGAATGTTCTAAACTACATATAAAGTGTGTCCAGTTCCTGTGCAATTACCTCTTTGAAAACAGATATTCTTGGAAAGTGAATCAAAGATTCAATTGTTTTACGGCAGCTGTAATAGATTTTAAAAGAAAAAAAGGTCATAAAATGAGAGTAGACATTCGGAAGTGACCCTTACCAATAGTGGTCATTTTCAGCATCATCAAAACTAACAGATCAGTCTGTATGCTCACTGAAATTTTAAACCAGCCCATTAGTGAATGTGGGTTTGTTTAATTTTCAGGTTATATTTGCCAGGCTCTCTGAGAGTTGGGAAAAAAAACCCTCCTGAACTGTAAACAAAAAAGTGAGTCACAGGAGCCCTGATGCAGGGCCGTTGGCAGATTATGCTGAACTTGTTTCAGCCAGAGCACACTCCGACTTCATGGTCAGTGCAAGTCATAGAGCTTCAAAGGTGTGCCCTGTGCTGGAAGCGAGACATTGCGGTGACCCCAAACTTCTGCCAGATTCAGTTACAGTTGGTGGAATATTCTCAACAAACTCAAAGCACTCCAGCTGCCTAAAGACTCTGTAAACTGTGGCAGTCGTAAAGATATGGTTTTGAAACCAACATCAGCAACTGAATAGAAACTTGCAACTTGAATTTTGCTGGAACAGATGTTATCTACTAGCAATTACCACACTTGTCATCACTTGTGGAAAATGACACAGAAATCTACAGTTTTCAAGCACAGACGACCCCAAAGACAATACAATCACTCAATGAAGTTTCTACATTAACTGTAAAATATACAAACACTTACAAAGTCTGCAAGCTACAGAACATTTTAGAACACTCTCAAAAACCTTTTTACTTTAGTTAACCAGTTGGTAAATGAATATAAATAATGAACGATGTTTTTGTTCTCTGGGCCCACTGAGTGAGAAATTTGATTGGAGGCTTGTAAAGTACTACATTTGAATTGGGAGCTCAGGGAGTCAAGAAGAAAATAAACCTTTTCATCATTCACTGGTGATACCTTGGTGTACAGTTTTGTCTTCGCTGCCTGCAGTAGTCTTTATGAAGGGCAGGTGATCCACTTTGCCAGATTACTGCATGGGTGGTGAAGATGAAAATCGACCTTCTTAACTCTACTACTCTTGCTGTCCTCTTGTTCCTGTTGTTAAAAATGGAGTTAAGTGGTCCAGTCCAGCCATGAAATGCAGACATGTTGAAATCTTCACAGCTGCCCATTTTTGGGAAACAAAATCTGCCAAGACCATGTGGTCCATCATTTTTTTTATTTTCTTCTTAACCTTACCTCCCCACCTTTGCACCATATCCCTTTACACTGTGGAATGCGCCATCTGAGTGACCAAGCAATGCCAGTTCTTATTTGTGCTGTAAAGGATTATTGTAACTAATTTTTGGTGTGTGAGAAAGGTCCTGAAGGAGGCATGGTGGGAGTACATCAATATGATAATGAACACTGTATCAAGAATTAGAAGAATTGAGCAGAATATTAAATAAATAAATATAAGACTTAAAGAACAGCATGATGGTAATGCTTGAACATTAAAGTAGCCAAATAGCACAAAAATATGCATATAGGAAAATTGAAGCTGTGATACATATTGTTTTAGTTTAGTGGTATCACACTCACCGCTGAGTTAGAAGATTGTGGATTCAGGGCATAGGCACATAAGCACATTGTTCTGATGTTATTAGTTACATTTTGAAGAGCCTCCAATGATTGACCTTGACCAATACAAAACCTTTGCAACCATTTCAGTGCTGCTTAATCCATTTTTAGTTGGTAAGCCTCTTCATTGAAGCATTAAGCATGGCTAAACATTATTTTCTCCACAAATTCAACCAGTTTTCATTTACATCTCTTTCCGTTAAAATTAGTGAAGGCTAAATTTCAGATGCTAGTTGCCTCTTGAATGCATTTATGCCATTTCCTCCCTTGACTTTCAGTGGTAACTTGTTTTACAAGTGTGTTTATTGCCTGTTATGAATACCTTTTCCAGCTTGTGCTCCCAGCATGGAGCCTTGCCCAACAGAAGCGTAAGGATGTCTAGCATATGATTTTCCGACAGCTTAAAACTAATCTTCAGCAAATCATCCACAGTGCACCCAATGGCAGAATTTATAAAATCTGCTTCTCGCAGGTGAGGCTCCTCACTAGGACAATGAAGTCAGATAAATACCTTGCATGTGTTTTCTTTGACTTTCCTTCTGATTTCTGGCTTCCAATTTTTAACTTATCTCTCCTAATATTGGAACCCTTCACCATTATGATCAGGTAGCCTCAACCAGCTATGCCAATACTCTTTAGAAACTGATATAGCGGGTAATATTAGCACATCAATATTTTGTTGAGTTGATGTTTGACACTACAACTAATCTTGGCAAAGATTATCAAGAAGTAGGATCAGCATGGTTGGGGATTAGGAATAATAAGAATCAGAAAATGCTGGAGAGTAGTTTATAGGCAACCTACCATTGGACAAAGTATTAAGCAAGAAATAATTGGAGCTTGTAACAATGCAATAATCGTGGGGACTTTAATATTCATATAGACTGGACAAATCAGATGGGCAATGGTAGTCTAGAAGATGAATTTGCAGAATGCTTTCATGACAGCTTCCTAGAACAATCTGTTCTGGAACCAACTAGAGACAAAGCTATTTTAGATCTAGTATTGTGTAATAAGGCAGGGTTAATTTGTAACCTTGTAGTAAAAGATGCTCTGGGAAAATGTGATTGTAGTACAATTGCATTCCATATTAAGTTTGAGAGCGACATAATCAAGTCCAAAACAAGAACCTTACCATTAAACAAAGCCAATAACATGGGTATGATGGGAGAGCTGCCTAAGGTTGATCAGATAAATAGACTAAAAGGTATGGTGGTAAGTAAACAGAGGTAACCATTTAAAGAAATGATTCAAAATGTTTAACAAAAATACATTACATTAAAAAACAAAAATTTAGTCATTGGCAAAATGTTAGAATCTATTAAGGAAGTCTGAACAATGCATTTTAAAAAATCATAGCATGATCAGGTACGAAAGGGAAATTGTCTTTGACAAATTTATTGAGGATGTAACTAGTAGGGTAGATAAAGGGGAGGCAGTAGTTGTAGTATACTTGGATTTCCAAAAGCCATTTTATAAGGTGACTGTTATGGACAGGTGGAAAATGGCGTGGCTGGTTTCCACTCATCACCTCCCAACTGACCCCAGGTAGTGTATTGTTTAAATTAGCGTTTCAGCCCCTATGTTTTGTTGGTCAAATAAACAGACAGTGACAGGTTTTCTCCTGAATTTAAAACAGAAGATTAAAAATTTATTAAACATTAATCACCTGAAATGTTCACAACACCACCCATGCATGCATTCATTGTCTCATGCACACTCAAGAAAAGATAGATAGAAGGTAAAGTGTAAGAGACGTTAAGAGTTCAAGGTGTAAAAGTCTGTGGGTTTCAAGAAAAACCTGTGGAATCCTCTTTGAAGGTAAGTTTTCAAGTTACAGGCCTGTTAGCTGGTTGTCTTGCCTTTGTTGGGTTGCTGAAGTCGCTTGGCAGTCAACACTTCAATTTGAAGATGGTGCTGATATCTTTTAGTTCAATTTTCACACATGAAGAAGTTGTTGAAAAGGCACTCTCTTACCTCTCTGCTGCAGTTGTTTGCCAACTCGGCTCAGCATGGTTCAAATGACTTAGCTGGAATTGATCTCGTTCTCTCTCTCAGCCTGGCGCTAGATTTAAAGATAGCTTTCGATGTTCTTTCTGTGGTTGGAGATCCCAGACTGATGACCTTGATGTTCTGATGACTTGATGACACCCTTTGTTCTCCAAAAAGGCTACCTTTAAAGATAAATTCATAAAGTGTTACTTTTGCCCATGTGACTTTAGGTTTTTGATTCCTGAGGAGCTGTACGATGGCTTCTGATCTCAGCCCATTTTGATAAGATAAGGGATGGTCACACCTTATTGTGGTAAGTGGAGCTGGAGACGTGGAGTCTGTCAGTGTCTTTGTTTCAGCTTGTTTTGTACATAGCTCAGACGGGAGGAGGGGTGCCCTTCCTTTATCAAATAACTCGCATGGAGCAGGAGGCATTGGAGATAGTCATGATAATGGAAGAAGAGGCAGTCAGGCTTGGCGAAACTGAAGCTCCTGGTGCACCTGATGATTACAGAGGGCAAAGTGGTCATTAAAGGGGTGCAGTGCACTCCACCCCATCCAATAGCATGTCATGCACTAAGTAACATTGGGTAGCTTCAGCACTGCAGGAGTTTTCGCTCTCCCAGGCTAGCTCTCATTATCATTGCTTGTGTATCCCACAGGTGCAGATGTCCAACGTAAGGTACCCACTCCTCTTTCTCCGCAGGACCTGAGCTACACGAGGAAGAAGAAGGAGATGAAGAAGCACCATCACACCTTACAGCACAGACATTCTCACCTGGGTGAGTCCTCACACGCGTGTAGGTATGGCCGCATTGTGTGAGGAGCATGGCCCTAGTGTGCAGGAGGAGGTGCCAGAAGCAGAGGGAGCTGTAGTCAGTTCCCATTGGAGGAGAGAGGACAGTCACAGTCCTGCTCAGCTGGGTACAGGTGCAGGACCTCAGGAGTCATAGGAAAGGAGGCTCTACCATGAATAGCAGTAGGAGATGTGCTCCCACCTGTCAGAGTCCCCTGAGGCAGTGCAGGGTCTTGGACAGGGAATGGAGGAGTCCATCCAGCTCATGTGTGCCACCATAGCTCAAAGCTATGTGCACCTGAGCTCCTCGATAGAGAGAGTTGCCAAAGTCTTGGACAGCCGTATGTGGAATCACTTTGAGTGAATGCAGGAACTGTACAGTGATGCCCACAGGATTCATGAGACACTGGGTAGCGTGGACCGGTCAGTGGCACTGGTGGGGTAGTGATCCTTGGAGGGGATACCATTTGCACCCTGCTGGTGCCCTGCGCCAGGCATTTGGTGCGCCCGGCAAGGGCTGAGGATGTCATGGAGGAGGATGAGAGTGCCATCCCTCATGGGGTGCCCTCAGCATCCTCAGCCTCCTTGGCCCTCCAGCTGAGGGATCATCTATGCAGCAGGGCCAGTGATGCAGGCTGTGCCTGCAATGGTGCAGATGCAGCAGTCTCTGGCGATGCTCCCACGTGCGCCTCCACAACAAAGACGATCACCACATGCATCTCAGCCGCAAGCTGAGGCAAGTGCCAGGCTGCCTCCACTTCCTCTGAGGACACAAGGGGAGCACTGCGCAGGAGTGGCAGAGTGCGGAGGACACTGCGTCGCGTGGAACACGAAATGGGTCACTGAGGTTTCTTCCTACTGCATTTGTGAACTGATTTCCTCTCTGTACACTCAGTAAGTTATTAGAAGTTCCAGGCTGTATCTTCCATGCATGTGTTAGCACAGCTATCTCAGACTCACTTCAATGCCATGCCCTCAACCTGGGTCAGAGAGGCTCAGTTGAAACTTTCCTGAATCAGACGATCCCTGACATTCATTATATCCTCATGAGCCCTTCACACTCCAAGTCATGCCAGGCCACCTCATCGTGCAGCAGGGCACCTCTCTGTTCTGTGTCATCGTCTCCAGCTCCACATCCCCCTCCTCTCTCACTTCCTGCTTCTGCTCTTCCCCCAATGAGCTGTCTCCTTCCAGGGCTTCACCATCCTCAAGGTACAGACCTCTCTGGAGGTCGCACACCACAATGATCAAGACTCCTGCAGGAGGAATTTGGAGGGTGCCACCCAACTGTTGTAGGCACTTGAATTGCAATTTCAGAAGCCCAATGGCTTGATGGCCTGCTCCTCCTAGAGAGCAGGTGGCTCTGGTTGTATCGCCTCTATGCCTCTGTATAGGGCTTCTGTAGAGGGATCAGTAGCCATGCCTTCAAGGGATATCCCTTGTCTGCTAGGATCCATCCATACACTCTGGAGTAGTGAAGATCTGAGGCAGCATGGACTGGTGGAGGATAAAAGAGTCATGGCAACTGCCAAGAAAGTGAGCACACACATGGAAGAAGCTCTTGATGTGGTTGCAGACCAGATGAACATTGAGGGAGTGGAAGCCCTTCCTGTTGATGAATCTCACTGGTCAGTCATTCGGTGCCTTGATGGCCGCAAGGGTGTAATCGATGATGCCCTACATTCAGGAGAATCCAACGATGGTAGCGAAACACAATGCCCTCTGTCCCCGAGAGGCCGTGTCTGTTGTGAAGTGAATGTATTGTCCAGCTCTGGCAAAGCGGGCACTAGTGACCAGCAAGATGCAATGGTGTGCCAGCATTTGCAAGTTGCCACTAAGGTCCACAGCAGATCCTTGGAAGGAGCCAGAGGCAAAGACGTGCAAGGCCAGAGTGACTTTGATGGCCCCTGGCAGGGCATGGCGACCAGTGCTGCGAGGTGCAAGGTCTTTGGCAACAAAGTCACAGATGTCTGTAACCATCCTCCTGGGGAGGCACAGTCTCCTGTGGCACTGGTTCTCGGTTATCTCCAGGTAGCCCCATCCTAGGCGATAGATCCTGCGCTGAGTGTATGGTCTCCATGTCCTTTCTGCCCGTCTTTCCTCTCCCATGCCCTCCTGCTGCTCAGGGTTCCACTCTTCCGGATGAGGATGTTGCCCCATATCACCACTGGGCCCAAATTCTGAGAGCCGTGTCCCATTGCCAGCTGCAGCCTTTCTTCTGGGAAGGTGGCTGCCCAACTGTTCTTGACAGCCTTGCCCCCTGCTCTTCTGCCCCCACAATTCCAGGGGATGTCAACCGCATTGAATGCCCCGTCACTGAATGCCCACTCTCCCTATCACCTGCACAGCGCCAAAGGCACCGCCTACCAAGAACTGAGTCCCTCTTTGCCCCGCTGATGTTTTAATGGGACCGTGCTGATACCCTGAGGCATCCATGACTGGCTCGCCACTCTTAACCCCCTGATTTCAGCTGATTTGTTTCAGAAGGCTTTTTTTTTTATTCCTTCATGGGATTTGGGCATCGCTGGCTAGGCCAGCATTTATTGCTCATCCCTACTTGCCCTTGAGAAGGTGGTGGTGAACTGCCTTCTTGAACAGCCACAGTCCTTGGGATATAGGTACACCCATAGTGCTGTTAGGAAGGGCGTTCCAGGAGTTTGAGCAAATGACAGTGAAGGACAGCGATATAGTTCCAAGTCAGGATGGTGTGTGACTTGGAGGGGAACTTGCAGGTGGTGGTGTTCCCATGCATCTGCTGCCTTGCCCTTCCAGGAGGTAGAGGTCAGGGGTTTTGAAGGTGCTGTCGAAGGAGACTTGGTGAGTTGCTGCAGTGTATCTTCTATATGGTACACACTGCTGCCACTGTGCATCGGTGGTAGAGGGAGTGGATGTTGAAGGTTGTGGATGGGGTGCCAATCAGGTGGGCTGCTTTGTTATGGATGATGCTGAGCTTCTTGAGTGTTGTTGGAGCTGCACTCATCCAGGCAAGTGGAGAGCATTCCATCCCACTCCTGATGT
Organism: Heterodontus francisci; assembly: GCF_036365525.1. Lineage (NCBI taxonomy): Eukaryota > Metazoa > Chordata > Chondrichthyes > Heterodontiformes > Heterodontidae > Heterodontus > Heterodontus francisci. The sequence continues at coordinate 103,153,182 of NC_090373.1, read as the reverse complement.
GTGCCTTGTAGATGGTGAGGAGTCAGGAGGTGAGTTACTCACCACAGAATTCAGCAGCCTCTGACCAGCTCTTGTAGCCACAGTATTTATGTGGCTGGCTCAGTTCAGTTTCTGGTCAATGGTAGCCCCCAAGATGTTGATAGTGGGGTATTCCGCAATGGTAATGCCATTGAATGTCATGGGGAGATGGTTAGATTCACTCTTGTCAGAGAGGGACATTCCCTGGTACTTCTGTGGCACGAATGTTACTTGCCACTTATTAGATGTTGTCCAGGTCTTGCTGCATTTGGACATGGGCTGCTTCAGTACCTGCGGAGTCATGAATGGAGCTGAAGATTGTGCAATCATCAGCAAACATCCCCACTTCTGACCTTATGATGGAGGGAAGGTCATTGATGAAGCAGCTGAAAATGGTTTGGCCTAGGACACCAACCTGAGGAACTCCTGCAGTGATGTCTTGGGACTGACATGATTGACCTCCAACAACCACAACCATTTTCCTTTGCGCTAGATATGACTCCAACCAGCAGAGCTTTCCTCGATTCCCATTAACCCCAGTTTTGCTGGGGTTACTTGATGCCATACTTGGTCAAATGCTGCCTTGATGTCAAGGGCTGTCACTCTCACCTCACCTCTGGAGTTCAGCTCTTTTGTCCATGTTTGGACCAAGGCTGTAATGAGGTCAGGTGGTAAATGGCCCTGATGGAACCCAAACTGAGTGTCACTGAGCAGGTTATTGCTGAGTAAGTGCCGCTTGATAGCACTGTCGACGACCAGTTCCATCACTTGGCTGATGATCGGGAGGTAATTGTCTGGGTTGGACTTGTCCTGCTTTTTGTATGCAGGACATACCTGGGCAATTTTTCACATTGCTGGGTAGATGCCAGTGTTGTGGCTATACTGGAACAATTTGCCTAGGGGCGCAGCTATTTCTGGAGCTCAAGTCTTCAGTACCATTGCCGGAATGTTGTCAGGCCCCATAGCCTTTGTAGTATCCAGTGCCTTCAGTCGTTTCTTGATATCATGTGGAATAAATCGGATTGGTTGAAGACTGGCATCTGTGATGCTGGGGACCTCAGGAGGAGGCCGAGATGAATCATCCATTCGGTACTTCTGGCTGAAGATGGATGCAAATGCTTCAGCCTTATCTTTGGCACTGATGTGTTGGGCTCCCCCATTGTTGAGGATGGGGATATTTGTGGATGCTCCTCCTCCTATCAGTTGTTTAATTGTCCACCACCATTCATGACTGGACGTGGCAGGACTGCAGAGTTTAGATCTGATTCGTTGGTTGTGGGATTGCTTAGCTCTGTCTATTGCATGCTACTTTTGCTGTTTGGCATGCAAGTAGTCCTGTGTTGTAGCTTCACCAGGCTGACATCTCATTTTTAGGTATGCCTCGTGCTGCTTCTGGCATGCCCTCCTGCATTCTTCATTGAACCAGGGCTGGTCCCCCGGCTTGATAGTAATGGTAGAGTGGGGGATATGCCGGGCCATGAGGTTACTGATTATGGTTGAATACAATTCTGCTGCTGTTGATGGCCCACAGCACTTCATGGATGCCCAGTTTTGAGTTGCTAGATCTGTTTCAAATCTATTCCATTTAGCACGGTGGTAGTGCCGCACAACACGATGGTGGGTACCCTCAATGTGAAGACGGGACTTTGTCTCCACAAGCACTGTGCGGTGGTAACTCATACCAATACAGTCATGGACAGATGCATCTGCAACAGGTAGATTGGTGAGGACAAGGTCAAGTAGGTTTTTCCCTCTTGTTGCTTCCCTCACCACCTGCCGCAGCCCCAGTCTAGCAGCTATGTCTTTTAGGACTCAGCCAGCTCTGTCAGTAGTGGTGCTACCGAGCCATAGTTGTGATGTACATTGAAGTCCCCCATCCAAAGTACATTTTGTGCCCTTGCCACCCTCAGTGCTTCTTCCAATTGGCGTTCAACATGGAGAAGCACTGATTCATCAGCCGAGGGTGGGGGTCGGCGGGGGGGGGCAGGTGGGCAGTAGTTGTTAATCAGCAGGATGTTTCCTTGCCCATGTTTGATCTGATGCCATGAGGTGTCATGGAGTCTGGGATCAATGTTGACTTACGACTGTCTACCATTGTGCCACCAGCTCTGCTGCGTCTGTCCTGCCGGTGGGAAGGACATACCCAGGGATGGTGATGGTGGTGTCAGGGACATTGTCTGCAAGGTATGATTACGTGTGTCTGTCTATGTCAGGCTGTTGCTTGACTAGTCTGTGGGACAGCTCTCCCAATTTTGGCATAAGTTCCCAGATGTTAGTAAGGAGGACTTTGCAGGGTCGACAGGGCTGGGTTTGCCGTTGTTGTTTCCAGTTCCTAGGTTAGTTTAGTTTAGCGATAGAGCACTGAAACAGGCCCTTCGGCCCACCGAGTCTGTGCCGACCATCAACCACCCATTTATACTAATCCTACACTAATCGCATATTCCTACTACATCCCCACCTGTCCCTATATTTCCCTACCACCTACCTATACTAGGGGCATTTTATAATGGCCAATTTACCTACCAACCTGCAAGTCTTTTGGCTTGTGGGAGGAAACCGGAGCACCCGGAGGACACCCACGCAGACACAGGGAGAACTTGCAAACTCCACACAGGCAGCGCCCAGAATTGAACCCGGGTCGCTGGAGCTGTGAGGTGGCGGTGCTAATCACTGCGCCACTGTGCCGGGTGGTCCTTTCAGTTTTATTCCTTTTACCTGTTACCCTTGCTCCCTGTAAAAATTTCAACTTCAAGCTTTGACAAGCTCTGAACGAACTTTTAAACTGTTTTAATTGGCCTCAATTGGGAGGAGAGCAGGATTCCTGTCATGCCCTTCCCCCACCTGGTGATTATAGCTGGTGCCAGGAACAGCATCTTGAAACTGATACGCCGCCTGGCACCAGTATATTTGGGGACCCCACATCTTTTCCTAACTTCAGGGGGCCCTGAAAATTCAGACCAATAGATTACATTCAAAATATATACTGTTATTACCTGATTTGCGTTGGTTATCATTTGGGAAAGGGTCCTATATCTGAACCACTGGACCTGCAAATACATCTCTGGTCAAAATCACATGAAGATGTGAGTGGTGAACCTTTATCTTGATCCTTCTCTTGGGGATTAGGTGGTTTTATCTCATAGTTGAAAGCTTCTGTTGTTTTCTTTTTACAAGGTAATCTTACTGCTCTTACTAATCCTTTCTTTGGTGGTGTTGAAAACACTGTTGATGTTCAGAATGGCCTCAACCTATTCTTTGATATCCTAAAATGCCTCCTTTTGTCTTGTACCAAACAGGCATTTCTCGTTTTCGTAATTTCTTCTGGAACGCCCATCTCAATCTGTAGAGTATTGTTTTACATCTCTAACACTTGCATAGTCTTTGCTATTTTGACAGATCCTTGCCAAGTACAGACAGCCTGTTCTGCTTTTAGGTTTTCTCTGCACTCATTTAAATGTATTTTACATATGTCCTCTGATTGGTTTACAGTGAAGGATTTGTTCCAAACCAAAGTACATTTGGGTTCATGCAGAATCTTTAAAGAGAAACAGGGAATTGTAAGCACATTATTGTACTAAAATAGTTATTTTCTACGTCATACAAATATTTTATTTAATTAATTAAATATGGATAACCCTGGGAATTATCGACCAGTCAGTCTTACGTCGGTAGTGGGCAAATTATTGGAGAGGATTCTGAGAGACAGGATTTATGATTATTTGGAAAAGCATGGTTTGATTAGAGACAGTCAGCATGGCTTTGTGAGGGGCAGGTCATGCCTCACAAGCCTTATTGAATTCTTTGAAGATGTGACAAAACACATTGATGAAGGAAGAGCAGTGGATGTGGTGTATATGGATTTTAGCAAGGCGTTTGATAAGGTTCCCCATGGTAGGCTCATTCAGAAAGTAAGGAGGCATGGGATACAGGGAAAGTTGGCTGTCTGGATACAAAATTGGCTGGCCCATAGGAGACAGAGGGTGGTAGTAGATGGAAAGTATTCAGCATGGAGCTCGGTGACCAGTGGTGTTCCGCAGGGATCTGTTCTGGGACCTCTGCTCTTTGTGATTTTTATAAATGACTTGGATGAGGAAGTGGAAGGCTGGGTTAGCAAGTTTGCCGATGACACGAAGATTGCTGGAGTTGTGGATGGTGTGGAAGGCTGTTGTAGGTTGCAATGGGACATTGACAGGATGCAGAGCTGGGCTGAGAAGTTCCAGTTCAACCTGGAAAAGTGTGAAGTGATTCATTTTGGAAGGTCGAATTTGAATGCAGAATACAGGCCTAAAGACAGGATACTTGGTAGTGTGGAGGAACAGAGGGATCTCGGGGTCCATGTCCATAGATTGCTCAAAGTTGCCACCCGAGTTGATAGGGTTGTTAAGAAGGCGTTTGGTGTGTTGGCTTTCATTAACAGGGGGATTGAGTTTAAGAGCCGCGAGGTTATGCTGCAGCTCTATAAGGCCCTGGTTCGACCACACTTGGAATATTGTGTTCAGTTCTGGTCACCTCATTATAGGAAGGATGTGGAAGCTTTAGAGAGGGTGCAGAGGAGATTTACCAGGATGCTGCCTGGACTGGAGGGCATGTCTTACGAAGAAAGATTGAGGGAGCTAGGGCCTTTCTCATTGGAGCAAAGAAGGATGAGAGGTGACTTGATAGAGGGGTACAAGATGATGAGAGGCATAGATAGAGTGGATAGCCAGAGACTTTTTCCCAGGGCAGAAAGGGCTATCACCAGGGGGCATAATTTTAAGGTGATTGTAGGAAGGTTTCGGGGAGATGTCAGAGGTAGGTTCTTTACACAGAGAGTGGTGGGTGCGTGGAATGCGCTGCCAGCGGTGGTAGTAGAAGCAGATACATTAGGAACATTTAAGCGACTCTTGGATAGGTACATGGATGACAGTAGAATGAAGGGTAGGTAGGTAGTTTGATCTTAGAGTAGGTTAAAGGTTCGGCACAACATCGTGGGCCGAAGGGTCTGTACTGTGCTGTACTGTTCTATGTTCTATGTTCTAAATTAATTAAAATAATTAATTAATTGACAGGATCCAGGACAGCACAACAATGAATGTTACATTTGTCTTGACAAGTCACTGCGCTCCAAATGTGCAAGCTTTGTAGAGTTTTGATATGCTCATGCACTATATCAATGCAAACTAATAATAATACATTTTAAATCTTGTAAGATAATAAAATATGGGTATTAATGTACCAAATTAAAATGCATCATTGTTGTTGTCATCCAATAATACTTGCCCTTGACTCCTCTATCCTTACAAATTACTGCCAAATCTCCAACCTCCACTTCTTTTCCAAAGTCCTTGAAAGTGTGTCACCTTCCAAACCTGTGCCCATCATTTCCAACAACTCCATGTTTGTACTTCTCCAGTCTGATTTCTGCCCCAGCCACAGCACTGAAAATGCTCTAATCAAGGCCACAAATAACTTCTTTCAATTTAGTATACATTATTTGCTGCTCATGATGCATTCTCTTCGACACCAAGGAGACCAAAATGTGACGGAAACCATACCTGCCAAATGGAAACATTAATTTTGTCAGATGGAACACTACTTGAACTCTTTTGCTGAGCATTACACAGAACTTTTTTTAAAAAGACCACAGAGTTGGACATCTGAAACATGGCTGCATATTTGCATTCCGAAAGACAATTGAATAGAGAGACAATGGAAGTGTTCACTGATTCAATTAACAAGCTTGGTCTGGGCAATCATAATAATCAAACTTCTTTGTGTAAGAGCCAGAGCTGCACACCCCACCGAGTGTGACTGGAGAACTTTGAGCATCAACAACACTCGCAGACGATGCTGTTTCAAACAAAGAGATGGTCACATGACTTACCTGCTGGCCAGACTGGGAACTGTTTGAATTGTGCCTCACAGAAAGGTTTGGGTCAGACACAATTCGAAGACCAAAGAGAAGGAAGCTCTCTCTCCCTGTCTTTCTCTTAAGCAAAGTCCCAGGGACCCATGGAAGTAGCTTAAGCCTCAAGACAGAGGACCTCTTCAGCCTTTTGGTACCAGAGAAGCAAGTTTGAAAGTATGCATTGGACCCCAACAAGAACTACAAGACTGCAATTTCAACCAAGGACTTTACAGCAAAACCAAAGACAGTAACTGAATTCCATTTACTACTCCAAACTTCCCCTTTTAATTCTTTGCCCCCTCTGCATCTATTTGTGTGTGTGTTTATCTCGTATGCATGCTAGCGTGGTTGCATCGCGTAGTTCTTCTTTAAACCTGAGAAAACCTGTCTGTTTGGTTCATTTATAATTACAATTAGAGAGCAATGAACAAGGACTCACTGAGGGGTTCAGCTAAAAACCCTGTGTTGAAAGAAAAAGCCCTGTTATGGCCAAATGAGGAAAGGGCCAAGAGGGGATCATGTGACCCCTTCCTTACCCAGTCGTAACAAAACGCAGATTGGGTGATTGCTTTGCTGAACACCTCCGTTCAGTCTGTCAGTGGGACCATGAGATTCTGGTTGCCTATCATTTTAGTTCTCCTCCTCACTCGCACTCTGACTTCTCTGTCCTCAGCCTCCTACAATGTACTAATGAAGCTCAATGGAAACTTGAGGACCAGCACCTCAATTTTTGTTAGGTACTTTAAGCCTTCTAGACTGAACTTATGGGGAGATGGTGGCGTATTGGATTGAACTAGTAATCTAGAGGTATAGGCTAATAGCCTGGGGACATGGGTTCAAATCCCACCACGGCAGCTGTTGGAATTTAAGTTTATTTTTTATTTAATTAATTTTTAAAAAAATCTGGAATTGAAAGCCAGTCTCAGTAATGGTGCCATGAAACTATTATCGATTGTCGTAAAAACCCATTTGATTCACTAATGTTCTTTCAGGAAGGAAATCTGATGTCCTTACCTGGTCTGGCCTGCATGTGACTCCAGACCCACAGCAAGGTGGTTGACTTTTAAATGTCTACTGAAATCACCTAGCAAGCCACTCAATTCAAGGGAAATTAGAGATGGGCAAAAATATTGGTCTTGCCAGTGAAACCCACATCTCATGAAAGAATAAAAAAAGAGTTCAACAATTTCAGATCATAATCTCTGCCTCCATTTTTTGGGGCTGCAGCTGTTGGTAATGTTTCTGCCATTCCAATTTACACCTCCGCTAAAGCCATCCTTTGTTTCTTTACTTGTCCCATTCCCATCTCCTTGCACCAATATGCCTTTTGTCATTTAATCCTGCCTGCTGTCCACCCTATCACAGACCTTCCCTTTTGTTGTTTCCTTTCGTTCCCCTCTTTCTCTTTCTATATCCTTGCTTAAAATCTGTTACATCTCTAAATATTTCCTGTTCTGTTGAAAGATCATTGACCTCAAATATTGGGCTGAATTTTACTGCCCCCCCCCACCAAAGAGCAGGAATGTGGCAAGGGTGTGATGGGGTGTAGAATGGAGTGGGAGGCTCAGGGGGCCCTTTCCGACCTGCTCCCGCCTCCGCTGAGACTTTATGCAGGTCGGCAGTGGTGTGAAATGGCCCACCTGCCCTAGGCCAATCAAGGCCCTTAAGTAGCCAGTTAACGGGCACTTAAGGGCTTCTGCCTGCAACCACGGGGATTTTACCCTTGGCTGGTCGGGCGGCCCAGGCCCAAGAAAAGCCGCCTGACAAATGCAGGCGCTTTCTGATGGCATTGAGGGGGGGGTCCCTTATGATCAGGCACCCTGTGTCCAATGGAGGGCAGCCCCCGATGTCCCAACTACCCCCAACACGCCCCCCCAACCCACCAGGCAACCACCCTTGCCTTGCTGGGGCCCAACCAATCACTGCTGGTGAGGCCCCGAAAACCTAACATTGTTCCGGGGCTGTCTTTCATCTTCCTTCCGATGGCTGGGTTGCAGTCCCAGCTGTGGCCACCATTCCCGGTGGCGCTGCTGGGACAGAGAGCTGCCGTCCCGCTGATTGGCCGGCAGCTCCATTAGGCGAGACTTCCTGCCTCAATGAGGTGGAAGTCCCACCTCAGATCAATTAAAGGCCTGAGGACCGTAAAATGCGGGCCAGATCTCCTGGCCAGGCGGAGGCGTATTCGCCACCGACTTTTCAGTCGGTGGATGGCTCCCATTCGCCAAGAGTAAAATTCAGCCCATTAACTCTGTTTCTGTCTCCAAAGATCCTGCCTGACCTGCATTTTCTGTTTTTATTTCATAAATGACATCTTCTGTGACTGAGACCATAATGCACTACTTCTCCTTATCCTTCTTGACCTTTGACATAGTTAACCACGCCATCCTCCTCCAGTGCCTCTCCTTTGTTGTCCAGCTGGGTGGAACTGCTCTGGCCTTCTTCCACTCTTAACTATTCAGTCGTCGCCAGGGAATTTGCTGTTTTCCTTGAAATAGCACCATCCAGCTGAATTGGTAGGCAGGGTCTCACCTTAACATCTTATCTGAGAGACAGATTCTCCTACAGTGCAACACTTCCACATTACTGAACTGAAGTGTCAGCCTATGCTAGGTGCTAAAGTTTCTGGAGCGGAATTTGGACAATTCACCTCTCACTCTGAGGGAAGAGCACTACCAGTGCACCAAGCTGATATTTAAAGCTGAAAAAAGAAGGCTGCAGGCCAAACAAACTAATCATATTGCAATGGTATGTGATAAGGTGGGAAGGTGAATGCCTCACACTGACTGTTTGGGGGAGTCACTGAATCAATCATTCAGCTTTACCCTGTAAGTCTTTGTCAGTGAAGCCATGAAGATCATAGATGAACAATTCAAGGAAATTAAATAAAACAGATGCAATAAGATGGGACACAAAGCAAACATTTGCTGGTCTGAAAGAGAGCTCAGGGCACTGTTGGGGAAGTGCTGGTATGCAGTAACTCTAGATCAAGGCAAACTAGAGATCACTACAAATCAATAACCAAAAGAAGATTTACATGTTAGAGGATTTACCCAGATGCTGGAACACTCATATCTGATATGGACAAATCAGTATATGAAAGGCAAGAGTGCCTCTGTTCATGGGATTGTCAAAATAATGAATATGCTCTTAGCCAAACAGCGGCTCGTGTATCCAACATCAGCATATGGAAATTAAGTGATTTACATGATAACGAATTAGTAGCCAAGCTGTTCAGTTGGGAAAAGGATAAGACTGAGATGTAGCCAATCCTAAAGCAAATCTAATGCAGTTGGCTGCAGGGTTGTGCATCTCTAACTTTACTATAACATACGTGAAATTGCACAAACAGCTGCTGTTAGTGGTGCTGGATGTCATAAGTCATAATTTATTTTAGCTGTTGGTGGGCTTAGAGGTCAGCCTGCCTTTATAGACCGATTGCATAGTTTTCACATTTCACAGACCTTCACCAGTCATCAGAAAAGGCCCACAGCCAGAAAATGTCAGTCACAGCCACAACATTTAAACAACTGCTGTGTGTGTGCAGTTATTTTTTTTTTGTGTTGCTGTCCTCCACACAACATAAACAGGGTGGATTCTAGAGTATCAGCAGCCAAGACAAACAAATAGAAGTGGTTCTGTAGGCCATAAGTGAGTTATTATAGTGAGTAACAGTGGCACATTGGATTTCTTTATCACATAATATTCTAGCCAGCTGAGCAATTGTTAGCCCTCTTATGTGAGCTACTCCTCTTGTGTGACAAATACTATTTGCATCAATAACTGCTGACAGTGCATGTTCCTACCAAAGACAAAATTTAATAAAACTCCACATTAAGTAGAACGGATGTACATTGTAAACAACAAGTCCCAAAGAGTAATTTTAAGACTCAAAAACAATCGTGATAGAGACAAGTGCAGTAAAATGCTTGAGCTTTTATCATAGAAATCAGTTGATTAGATTACTACTTTGGATTTAATCCCAGTTATTCAATATTCTCTTTACTAGCATAACAGGATCATTCTATCTGAATAAAAGCAGTAAAAATATAATAACCAATAATTTTTTAAAATAGTGGAGCTGTAATTGGGCCTCCTTGCACTATTTTTCCAGGCAGAAGACAGGTGCACAGAGGTCCAATATAGGAGGCCAGCCTGCCAAGCTCATATAGTATCAGAAATATGTCCAACGCGATACTGGTTCAGGTGCTGGAGGAATATCCTTGGTTGCCAACTCAAACAGACATTATTCCCTTGAACATGTTAATACAGGGCCTGACACCTGTTTTAATTGGTATTGGTTTGCCCTGAATGTTGGATCTATGATGTTCAGAATTACCAGGTCCACACAAGACCTAATCAGCAGTCCATAAAGAAATCACAGAGGATCACCACGAAAAAAGTAAATTTTTAAAATAATATTTTTCCTGAATGAAGCCAGGAGGAACAAGATCCCAGACGCATCTTAGGTCCTTAGCCAGCATCCCAGCCAGCAAATACTGCGGACCCTGCCATTCCTAGCTGGCGCTTTTGTGGGTGCAACTGATATCTCCAGCTCATGCATATGATCCCACTCAGGACAGCAGACTAATTGGCCATAGTCTTACTGCTGGCATCACACTCCGATTCAGGCATGACCCAAATTCTATGCCAATGAGTGATCTCAGAATTCCAGGGGTAATACAGCTGCATTGCTACATTACAGACAGTATATAAATGCAAATTGTTGCTGTTGTTGATAGTACTGTCAGTGTAATATTACGTGACAAATGGGGCATCACTTAAACTTGTGTGACAACCCAAACAGTACCTTCAGTGAATCCTCAAATTAAACAGTGAACGTGAAGGACAGAAAATGTCAATAGATCCTCATTTTACTGAGCAGCATTTAGCTTCTGTGTTGCCAGAATGCTTGTCGGACATCCAATCTTTGATAAGCCACAATTTCCTCTAGCTTAACATTAGGAAGACGAAAATAATCGTTTTTGGCCCCATCACAAACTCTGTACCCTTGTCAACAATTTCATTCCCACTACTTCACCATTCTATTCCAGAAAGTCAGGCAGTGAATGACAGAACTATAGCAAATCTTTTCACACTTTCATAAGCTTTTATTAAAAACATGCACCTCCTAACCTACACCCAGTTTCAGTCTGTTCTTATTTACAGGAGCACAAATGAATCCCCAGTTAATGCTCATCACCAACATACAATTAATATACAATTAACAGATTCCCTGCTCTCTTAAATAAAAATTAGACTTCCTATGTACAGCCAAAATTTCAAAGCAAATTAAATCAAAGACTTCCAAATCTGTACAAAGCATTACATTGCAAAACACCCCTTCCCTAGAACCCCCAACAATGTCTTTGTACATGCATTTCTTTTTGTAAAACAATCTGACAGTTGATTGCTTGCATCCACCCATTTAATTTTTAGAGATTTTCTTTCTCTCCAACATTTGTTTCACACCAGTAAGGTCAATCGATAAACGTTTTTCACTCACACGTTTCGTAGAGTGTACATTATCCCATAATGAACAATTATCGACATAACATTCAATGGCTACACTATCTTCAGTACATCCATTGTACAGAACCTCACTTAAAATATTTGACAAGAAGAATCCCTTATCCGCTGCCTCCACAAGAGTCAGTGTTTTGGCAGCTAGAGTACTTTAACAGCCCTTATTATTTTCTTTGCTTCCCAAGCTAAAGGACAACATTTCCCATTCTCACCCATCAGAAATATTATGAAACTAGCTGCACTCAAATACCCAACAGGACGATTTGCATGTGAAATAATGCTTAAAAATGACTATCTTCATGTTCTTTTGGGTTAGCACCTTAAGTGCACATTTCTCCAGATTTACATGTCTTAATGTTTTACCACCCTTAAAACATTAGCTGGAATTTTATGTCCCCCCATGGGGGGAAGCAGGCTGGGGGCGGGGGTGCCCAAAATTGAGTGGGAGGCAAGGGGCCATTCCTGTCGCCTACCCGCCTCCGCTGCTATTTTACCAGCAGCAGGGGAGGTGGCAAATGGCCCACCCACCACAGACCAATTGAGGCCCTTAAGTGGCCAATTAATTGCCATTTAAGGGCCTCCTCCCACCACCACTGGTATCTTACCAGTAATGCCTGGCAGCCTCCTTGCAGACTGGGGCTGGGGTCCTCCTGATCTAACATCCTGTGCCCCACAGAGGTCCCCCCCCAGCAGCATGGACTGCCCCTGCTAAAACCACACCCCCGCCTGCTGTCTGACTACCACCCCCCTTTCTGGGGCCCAGCCGACTGTCCCCAGTAAGGCCTGAGCTCCAATTACGTGCTCCAAGACCGATGTCCATCGTCCTCTTCTGGCTGCGTGGTCTCTGTGATGGAGAGGATATGGGATCGGAAGCTCAGCTCAGATTCAAGTAGGATGGAGAGGTTATGAACAATCTGGTTCAGCCAGAGACAATGGCCAGGAAGGAAGATTGAATCAGCGGCTAGGGAACAGACTTTTTCGCAAGGATTAAAGACACTGCTCCCGGTGGCACTGCTGGGACTGAGGAGCTGCTGGCAGCTCTTGGAGGAGGGACTTACTGCCTCGGAAGGGCGGAAGTCCCGGCCAAGGCCAATTAAATGCCTTGGCCATGCAAAATTGCTGCGTAGCTTCCAGGCCCGGTGGAGGCAGGCACTCCCCTGACTTTTTAACCAGTGGGCAGTGTCATTGCCTCAACGTAAAATTCCAGTCATTCTGTACTTTAGGGTGTTTCATCATAGTACTTAACTCCAATACATCAAAACTAGCATCTAGCCTTGTCTGAACAACCAGTTCAACTGACCAATCAAGCTTCACAATTGCTGTCTATTCTTTAGATATTAACATCATCTTTATGTGATGACCTGGCACAATTAACTCGGATGAGAGTAACACTCTCTAAATAGGATTGTTGATTTAAAATTATTCCAGACCTACTCTGCTTACTATGTAAACCAACATATTTAAAAGACCCTAAAGCTGAATCCCAATTTTGAATTCTACTCTAATTTTATTAATAACATAGTTCTCAAAATCTGCAGTACCACCCCATAAGAAATCATCAACATACATCATGTAGATGCTTGAAAGTTTTCCTCTATGATACCAATAAAACCTTGTGGGATCTGCTTTTAGTTAAACACAACCTGTTTTCAGCAAAAGAGATCTCAAAGAAAAATACCAGATCTGGAATCATTATTCAGGCCATAGACACATTTGTTTAGTTTCCACAGTTTTCCTTCTGCATATGCTGCCTCTTTAGGCGGTTTTAGAAACATTTCTCTCTGAAAAGTATGGCCCTGCAGAAATGCAGCTTTTATGTTGATTAACCTACACTCCCATGAATATGTGGCCAAAAGAGCTAAAAAGGTTTTTAAAGTGACTTTTCCAGCTGTGGGAGAGTCCACTCTAACATTACTATCACCCAGTCACTTTTCAAAACTTTTAGCAACTATCCTCACTTCAGGACTTTTTCAGTACAAATACACCTATGTGACAAGGTTGACCCTTATCTGGTACCTCAGAATAAACTCCAAACTCTCTCCAACTATCTAATTCCCTTTATTTTTGCTTCACTTACTAGTTTATCCTCAAGTTTATTGACAGCCACCAAGACTTCACAGTAATGAAAACTTCTGCTTCTAGTTCTGTTATAAGACTATTCTGTGGTCTTTATTCCATTGTCTAATCTATTCAAGTTATGGCCTGTACTTGAACCTTTATGTCTGTTGGGACTGCGACTGTGAGATCTCCCTCTTGCACTATCGGAGTTTCTTTCTGCAGTATATGATCATTGTCTGATGGATGACTCATTTCTGGACTCACTATTAGTACTTACACCACACTTTCTTACTTTCCACTCTGTCACCCCATTCTGCCACTCCATGGCCCTCGCTTCTTGGTCATCATCCTGAACATTCAACCAATATATAAGCTTGCCAGTAGCTTTTCCTGCACATCCCACAATTGTCATCCCTCCATTCACTAGACCCCTCTGGAATATATGAGACCCAAGTACCCACTCTGGGCAATTGACCTGTGGATGTGATTGTTCTGTCATGTCTGTCATGATCGCTTACTATCCAAACCTTGATATACTGCATTCTGTTCCTCAGGATCCTCATCACAAAACACAACAGCATTTCAGGTACAAGGTATTTCATTTACTTCTATCAGCTTCTCAGGGCTGAATTTTATAAGCCTGCCGTATTCCAAAGAGCTGCCGTAATTCCAAGTGTGACAGCTCATTTAAATATCTGGGGCGATCCGCCCCCACCCCCAATCACATGGAGTGGGCAGGCTGTCCATCCCCGGCAATGGCGTCAGCTGCCCATGTGTAGGCACTAATGCCATTTTTAAACGGCCGTTAGCCCTACCAGCATATTTAAATATTTAAAGAAAGAGTTAATGAAATTAAATAAATACATCTCTTTTGCCCTCTCCCACCCCCAATAACAATTAAATTATTTGCCCTTCCTCCCCCCCAAAACACTTACCTTTACTATCTGACCTTCCCCCCACCCCCCCCCCCAACAAACTGCACAAACTTTAAACTACAACACTTCCCATCATCCCCTATACCCATGACGTTAATTTGATCCCATCTCCCCATCACCCCATCCACCTCACTGATAAACTTACCTCCTCTCCCCTCCCCATCAGTGTGGTGTCTCGTTTCCCCAGACGGGGATCCGAAGGTGTGGGAGTGCCGGCCGCCGGGCCAAAGATGACAGCGGGACTTCAGGAGGCAATGTAACTTTATTTAAATTAATTATTTTAATTGATTTAAATATTCAAATTATAGTCCTGTTGCCCAGCAGCAGGGAGATTGCCATGGTGTCTTGCTGCTGCCAGGAGGATCGGGCCGGGCCCTGCCGGCTTCGTGATCCATGGCAGGCCTCATACGGGCCATCTTCAGGCCCCCCACCCGCCATGTCGAAGACTCCTTAAAATCCAGCCCCGTGTCTGAACTTTTGAAATTAATTCTGATAAGGAATGAATCTTAATAATTTGATTGCCACGTTTGAGAAGTACTGTCTTACCATCATGACTTGTTACCTTACCAGGGCCTTTTCATTCCCTATTACTGTCTCTTTTATAATAGATCAAATCTCCTTACTTAAATTCTGTCTTGGATGGTCTTATACAATGCCTCAGAACTCTCTGCGGCCTCAGCCTTGATGAAAGCCCATCTCCCTGAATGCAAAGCATTCAAATGTCCATGAAAAAGTGAGACTACTGGTGGTACCTTCTGGAGCAGAAGTGCTATTGCACAGAACAGAGGCAATTTGGGATTTCACCCATAAACTAATTGATATCCTCCAACCATCTGGAGGAACTACCCGTGCCAGTGCGATTGTTAACTTGCATTCTGGTTGATCCACTAAAATTTTATGCAGCATTTCATCAATCACGGCATGATTACTTTCACAAAGTCTAATGCTGAAAGGACTTTCAACTGCGGTATTCATGACCATGATGCTCATATTTGCACGCATGTCTCTGAATGCGTCATTGGCAAATTCCCCTCCATTATCAGTCAGAAACTTTGCTTGTGTATTTTACTATGTATTACTGTAGAAAGAGTAAATCTGGTCGCTAGGTCCATAAAATGTAGGATGAAAATATTTCTTTCTTTCTCCCATACCTTTAGATCCATGGCAATTACCTTGCTAAAGTCATATCAAACTGGAAGGTTTACAATAGGATGGGAAAGCATCCTCTGAAACATTTTACAGATTTCACAGTTCCCACTAATTTCTTCCATTAGCCTTGTATATTCTTCGTTGACCACCCCTGCATCCTTTAGCAGGGCTTTTAATCTTTGACAAGTAGGACGAGAAAATTATGTAATTTTAACACAATTTGTTTTTTTCTCTGATTCGTATCACCTAATGCCATTAATACTTGCCTAACACTCTGATGAGAAATGTGAGATTTTGTTCTGGGAATTCAATAATGTAGTGACTGGGTAAATTGCAGATCAACTGACTTTCCAAAAATAGAATCAGCATAGAAGGGCGCCATTTGGCCCTTCATGTCTGTGCCGGCTCTCTGCAAGAGCAACTCAACTAGTCCCACTCCACACCTTTCCCCCAGAGCCCTGCAATTTTTTTTCTCTTCAGATAATTATCCAATTACCTTTTAATTGTCTTATCATGCTCCAAATCAAGTTTCAGTTGTGCCTTTTTCATACAAGATTTACTCAACAGCATAGGTATCTCAATAAAAACTACACCAGCACTTATAAAATGGCGTAGCACAGTTATTTTACTTGAAATTTCAACTCTTTAGTGACCTCAATGTGTTATCATCACCAAATCTAAAACGAGTACAAAGAACAAAGAAAAATTACAGCACAGGAACAGGCCCTTCGGCCCTCCAAACCTGCGCCGATCCAGATCCTCTATCTAAACATGACGCCTATTTTCTAAGGGTCTGTATCTCTTTACTTCCTGCCCATTCATGTATCTGTCTCGATACATCTTAAAAGACGCTATCGTGCCCACGTCTACCACCTCCGCTGGCAACGCGTTCCAGGCACCCACCACCCTCTGCGTAAAGAACTTTCCACGCATATCCCCCCTAAACTTTTCCCCTTTCACTTTGAACTCGTGTCCCCTTGTAATTGAATTCCCCCACTCTGGGAAAAAGCTTCTTGCTATCCAACCTATCTATACCTCTCATGATTTTGTACACCTCAATCAGGTCCCCCCTCAACCTCCGTCTTTCTAATGAAAATAATCCTAATCTACTCAACCTCTCTTCATAGCTAGCGCCCTCCATACCAGGCAACATCCTGGTGAACCTCCTCTGCACCCTCTCCAAAGCATCCACATCCTTTTGGTAATGTGGCGACCAGAACTGCACGCAGTATTCCAAATGTGGCCGAACCAAAGTCCTATACAACTGTAACATGACCTGCCAACCCTTGTACTCAATACCCCGTCCGATGAAGGAAAGCATGCCTTCTTGACCACTCTACTGACCTGCGTTGCCACCTTCAGGGAAC
The DNA here is from genome assembly GCF_036365525.1 of Heterodontus francisci. NCBI lineage: Eukaryota > Metazoa > Chordata > Chondrichthyes > Heterodontiformes > Heterodontidae > Heterodontus > Heterodontus francisci. The sequence continues at coordinate 103,136,245 of NC_090373.1, read as the reverse complement.
AATGGACCTGAACACCCAAATCTCTCTGTACATCAATTTTCCCCAGGACTTTTCCATTTACTGTATAGTTCACTCTTGAATTGGATCTTCCAAAATGCATCACCTCGCATTTGCCCTGATTGAACTCCATCTGCCATTTCTCTGCCCAACTCTCCAGTCTATCTATATTCTGCTGTATTCTCTGACAGTCCCCTTCACTATCTGCTACTCCACCAATCTTAGTGTCGTCTGCAAACTTGCTAATCAGACCACCTATACTTTCCTCCAAATCATTTATGTATATCACAAACAACAGTGGTCCCAGCACGGATCCCTGTGGAACACCACTGGTCACACGTCCCCATTTTAAGAAACTCCCTTCCACTGCTACTCTCTGTCTCCTGTTGCCCAGCCAGTTCTTTATACATCTAGCTAGTACACCTTGGACCCCATGCGCCTTCACTTTCTCCATCAGCCTACCATGGGGCACCTTATCAAACGCCTTACTGAAGTCCATGTAGATGACATCTACAGCCCTTCCCTCATCAATCAACTTTGTCACTTCCTCAAAGAATTCTATTAAGTTGGTAAGACATGACCTTCCCTGCACAAAACCATGTTGCCTATCACTGATAAGCCCATTTTCTTCCAAATGGGAATAGATCCTATCCCTCAGTAACTTCTCCAGCAGCTTCCCTACCACTGACGTCAGGCTCACCGGTCTATAATTACCTGGATTATCCCTGCTACCCTTCTTAAACAAGGGGACAACATTAGCAATTCTCCAGTCCTCCGGGACCTCACCCGTGTTTAAGGATGCTGCAAAGATATCTGTTAAGGCCCCAGCTATTTCCTCTCTCGCTTCCCTCAGTAACCTGGGATAGATCCCATCCGGACCTGGGGACTTGTCCACCTTAATGCCTTTTAGAATACCCAACACTTCCTCCCTCCTTATGCCGACTTGACCTAGAGTAATCAACCATCTGTTCCTAACCTCAACATCCTTCATGTCCCTCTCCTCGGTGAATACCGATGCAACGTACTCGTTTAGAATCTCACCCATTTTCTCTGACTCCACGCATAACTTTCCTCCTTTGTCCTTGAGTGGGCCAATCCCTTCTCTAGTTACCCTCTTGCTCCTTATATATGAATAAAAGGCTTTGGGATTTTCCTTAACCCTGTTTGCTAAAGATATTTCATGACCCCTTTTAGCCCTCTTAATTCCTCGTTTCAGATTGGTCCTACATTCCCGATATTCTTTCAAAGCTTCGTCTTTCTTCAGCCACCTAGACCTTACGTATGCTTCCTTTTTCCTCTTAGCTAGTCTCACAATTTCACCTGTCATCCATGGTTCCCTAATCTTGCCATTTCTATCCCTCATTTTCACAGGAACATGTCTCTCCTGCACGCTAATCAACCTCTCTTTAAAAGCCTCCCACATATCACATGTGGATTTACCTTCAAACAGCTGCTCCCAATCTACATTCCCCAGCTCCTGCCGAATTTTGGTATAGTTGGCCTTCCCCCAATTTAGCACTCTTCCTTTAGGACCACTCTCGTCTTTGTCCATGAGTATTTTAAAGCTTACGGAATTGTGATCACTATTCCCAAAGTAGTCCCCTACTGAAATGTCAACCACCTGGCCGGGCTCATTCCCCAACACCAGGTCCAGTATGGCCCCTTCCCGAGTTGGACTATTTACATACTGCTGTAGAAAACCATCCTGGATGCTCCTGACACATTCTGCTCCATCTGGACCTCTAACACTAAGTGAATCCCAGTCATTGTTGACAAAATTAAAATCTCCTATCACCACCACCCTGTTGCTCCTACATCTTTCCATAATCTGTTTACATATTTGTACCTCTATCTCACGCTCGCTGTTGGGAGGCCTGTAGTACAGCCGCAACATTGTTACCGCACCCTTCCTATTTCTGAGTTCAGATAATAATCTGCCTTCCTGTTTTTGCTACCAAAGTGGATAACCTCACATTTATCCACACTATACTGCATCTGCCAAGCATTAGCCCACCCACTCAACTTGTCCAAATCACCCTGAAGCCTCTCTGCATCCTCCTCATAACTCACCCTCCCACCCAGTTTTCTGTCATCTGCAAATTTGGAGATATTAACATTTAGTTCCCTCATCTAAATCATTAATGTATATTGTGAATAGCTGGGGTCCTAGGACCGATCCCTGCGGTACCACACTAGTCACTGCCTGCCATTCGGAAAAAGACCCATTTATCCCTACTCTTTGTTTCCTGTCTGCCAACCAATTTTTTATCCATTGCAATACACTACCCCCAATCCCATACGCTTTAATTTTACACGCTAATCTCTTATGTGGGACTTTGTCGAAAGCCTCCTGAAAGTCCAAATAAACCACATCCACTGGCTCCCCCTCATCAAATCTACTAGTTACATCCTCAAAGAATTCTAGTAGATTTGTCAAGCATGATTTCCCTTTCGTAAATCCATGCTAACTCTGCCCGATTCTACCACTGTTCTCTAAGTGCTCTGCTGTAAAATCTTTGATAATGGACTCTAGAATTTTCCCCACTACCGACGTCAGACTGACTGGTCTATAATTCCCTCCTTTCTCTCTACCTCCCTTTTTAAATAATGGGGTTACATTAGCTACCCTCCAATCTGTAGGAACTGTTCCAGAGTCTATAGAATCTGGGAAGATGACCACCAATGCATCCACTATTTCTAGGGTCACTTCCTTAAGTACTCTGGGATGCAGACCATCAGGCCCTGGGGATTTATCAGCCTTCAATATCAACAGTTTCCCCAACACCATTTCTCTACCAATACTGATTTCTTTCAGTTCCTCTCTCTCACTAAGCCCTGTGATCCCCAACATTTCTGGTATGATATTTGTGTCCTCCTTTGTGAAGACAGAACCAAAGTATGCATTTAGTTGTTCAGCCATTTCTTTGTTTCCCATAATAAATTCCCATTGACTCCAGTTTTTCTAAGGTTCCTTGATGCCATACATGGTCAAATGCTTCCTTGATGTCAAAGGGCAATCACTCTCACCTCACCTCTGGAGTTCAGCTCTTTTGTCCATCTTTGAACCAAGGCTGTAATTAGGACAGGAGCTGAATGGCCCTGACAGAACCCAAACTGAGTGTCAGCAAGCAGGTTATTGCTGAGCAAGTGCCACTTGATAGTACTGTCGATGGCCTCTTCCATCACTTTACTGATGATCGAGAATAGCCTGATGGGGCGGTAATTGGCCGGGTTGAATTTGTCGTGCTTTTTGTGTACAGGACATACTTGGGCAATTTTCCACATTGCCAGGTAGATGCCAGTGTTGTAGCTGTACTGGAACAGCTTGGCTAAGGATACAGCTAATTCTGGAGCACAAGTCTTCAGTACTATTGCTGGAATGTTGTCAGAGCCCATAGCCTTTGCAGTATCCAGTGCCTTCAGCCGTTTCTTGATATCGAGTGAATTGGATTGGCATGTGTGATGCTGGGGACCTCAGGAGGAGGCCGAGATAGATCATCCACTCGGCACTTCTGGCTGAAGGTGGATGCAAATTCTTCAGCCTTATCCTTTGCACTGATGTGCTGGGCTCCCCCATCATTTGTGGAGCTCCTTCTCCTGTTAGTTATTTAATTATCCACCACCATTTACAACTGGATGTGGCAGGACTGCAGAGCTTAGATCTGTTCTGTTGGTTTTGGAATCACTTAGCTCTATCACATGCTGCTTCTCTTGTTTGACATGCAATTAGTCCTGTGTTGTAGCTTCACCAGGCCGACGCCTCATTTTTAGGTATGCCTGGTGCTGCTCCTGGTTGACATTAGACTAGCTTTTAACTCCATATTTATTATTAATTGAATTCAAATTTCACCATGTGTCATGGTGGGATACAAACCCTTGTCCCTAGATCATTAGCCTACATCTCTGGATTACTAGTCCCGTGATATTACCACTACACCACTGCCTCCGCCTGTCTTTAATCCTTCTGTTGTTTTAATGGCTGCGTCCGGTATCTTGACTATTTCTAAATCTGGCAATCATTGAGTCTTCTATTCTTTGCATCACCACAGAATGTCTCTTTTGTTCCTTGAAAGCTGAAGGAAATGACTTACCACAGGAACTTTTTTTAAGGCAGCAGACATCTAGTTGAATAGAGTCTCCTTCTCCAAGAATCGAACACCAGTTGGAACCAGTTGTTTGTCCATATAAGACATCTTAACACAATCCAGTAATTTAAATGCTAGTACTGATCCAGGAATCCCAAATTAAATTTTGTCAATCTTTTATACAATCTATTAAAGCCCATGATATATTCTTCTATGGAATGACCATCTGTTTTCCCAAATTTACCAAATTCTGAAACTGGCTCATAGGTATTCAATAGATCATCTTTCTTGTAGATTTCATCCAGGAGCTCTTAGAGAAGGTCCAACCTTCATCACCATTCAACTAAAGGGCATTCATCTGACAAAATACTTTACTTCTGATTTTACTTTTTGTAAGAAGTGACAACACCAAGACAATGCCTTGTTTTCTTCTTGGTAGGGTTGTAACCTATGCCCACATATCCATTTCAATCTTCCACTGGTCATATAGTTCAGACTCCAAGAACATTGGAGGGTAATTATACCTCCACAATTTACACTTGCTTTCTGCCATTTTGCACATGGTCACTAGGATTTTAGTTTTATATTTGAATTTTTCTTCTTAGTTTCCAACCTTCATGTTTAGGCAACCATTTTCTGCTGCCATGTTCTGTTCCAGAAAGCCAGGCAGCAAAGGAAGCCAATCTGTAAACATTTTATAATTATTTATTCACAGAGCTACACATTACTAATATGCACCTCCTAACCCACACCTCAGTTTCAGTCTGTTCCTATTTATAGGACCCACAATTGAATCCCCAGTTAATGCCCACCACCTGCATTTAATTGAACACATTTAATATACAATTAATATTCGCCACCTGTTTCTTTCCTTATCTTCTTTGGTGGTACTTGCTCACTATTTATGTTTCTTAAGCTGCTTAAGCTCTGCTCCAAAGATTCAACTTTCTGACAGTGCTGATCGGGCCCTTTCATTCTTTTGTGTACATGCAGTAATATATAGGAGCCGACTTGTGCTCAGCCTGCGTGGGAAGTTCTGGGTTGCTGCACGGCCGTGCGGCCACATAGCTGAGAAGGAACATGGGTCTGGATCCACTGAGGATGCATGACGACCTATATATTGCACTCCACACACATGAAACAGGATTATGCTTTATGTTTAATTTTTAAAATGTAGATAGTAATAACCTGAACTCCACCAGCACCGAATCTTTGAAAGAGTCTAACTCCTTATACTGACTTCATACAAATATTAATTTTAAGGAGAAAAAAACCTGGTGTCCAACAGCACCTCAAGGCTGAACTCCCTCCTGTTCAGCCTAGACACCATAATATTCTGGCCTTTCGCACTCCATTGGCCCCTCACTACTTAACTCAAATTTAGACTGTCTTAATGTACACAATAGCCATGGGGGGAAACTGGCAATCAAACAACAGCTAATCAGACCTCTTCTGTAGCCCATCACTTACTTATTAATACCTCAAATCAGCTCATAGCTGAGGTATCAAATATTCTTCTTTAAACAGCTTCTGGGCTTAAAAGCTACAATGATGAAAATTATCATAAATTTAAATTCAAAATGTAGTAAAATATTTGACTGACAATTTTAATGCATATATGAGGCTAAATTCCTGCACTTTCCTAGCCTCTCACAATTATTGCGGCTCAATATTCTGGATCGGAGTGACAGTAGGTTTAATGTTCTTTAGAATTCAAGGATGAGGGAGATTACACTGAGAGACTTGTTATTAAGTTACTTTAATTAAGATTAGTGACTTTTCATTTTGGTCTGTACTTATACTTAATGTGGCAAAATTATCAAATCCACTTGTTACTATCTATAAGAAGAGCATGTGATTCTGGATGGAGTGACATCGCACAATTTTTTACACTTTACTGGTAAAATGCGATTTGCTGCCCGAATACCATGATTTTGCATAAAGAGTTCTGTAAGTTATGAAACCAATGGTGTCTGTGTGATAACAAATTACTTATATCTATAACAAGAACTTTTAAAATAATCAGTTCTGCATCCCAACTATGGGGAAGCACAACTCTCCCTGCAGCAAACGCATGGGTGAAGAATCAGAGGAATATAATCCAGGTTGAAGGAGTGATACCAGGCTCAGTCTGGAATTCATTGCTGGAACACACATCACCCACCCAATCCACTCTTAAGAACATCAAAGGTTGTGATATATTTGGGTGGCACTACCAGACAAGATTAGGGCGGCACAGTGGTGCAGTGGTTAGTATCACAGCTCCAGCAACCTGGGTTCAGTTCTGTGTACTGCCTATGCGGAGTTTGCAGTTCTCCCTCCAACTGTGCGGGTTTCCTCTGGGTGCTCTGGTTTCCTCCCACATGCCAAAGACTTGCAGGTTGATAGGTAAATTGGCCATTGTTAAAAAAAAAATGCTCCTAGTGTAGGTAGGTGGTAGGAGAATTGTGGGGATGTGAGAGGGAAAATGGGATTAATGTAGGATTGGTATAAATGGTGGGCCGAAGGCCCTGTTTCAGTGCTGTATCTCTCTATAGACACCAAGCATGGCCAGCTCATGGAAGTGTTTATTTATGTCATGACATCATCACATCATTAGCATGTAATACAAATACATTACAAAGGTGAATTGTAAAATAATATTGCCCTCACTGCTCCACGAAGAACAAAACCCACAGGCATATCTGCAAGGCCTTTGGCGCTCCCCACCCCCCAATCAGCCATTTCACAAGGATCATCACCAAATCACCTTGAACAGTGTGCAGTTTCTAACTTGTACGTAGCATGACTACCCAATTGTGCCAATATCTCTATATTTATGTATTAAACTGTATAATGGCTTGATTAAAACTTATGGATGTACCTTTTTCATTAAGATTTTTTAAAAATCAGCCCTGCTTTATAACTAAAATATAGCATCATGCTTAATTGTTGATAAACAAGAATTGCAAGGTGTTTAAAGGCACCATGGAACATTTGTTTTGTTTTGTAATACTAAAGAGAAATACAGTATGGCCTGCTTCTCAGCACTGATAACTACTTCATTGCATTTCTATTTCTATTCTTTAGTCCTTTCATTAGGTAACATTTAGGCTCATTTTTATTAATGTGTTAAGCGTTTATGAGCAGAATTTTATGACAGAGCATTTATCAAACAGCTTTGGGGAAGGGGTTGGGTCAAAAAGTTCAAATAAAGATTCTTCTCGGTAACTTGATCTCGGTGAATTATAGAGTCATAGAGTCATTTATGGCACAGAAGGAGGCTATTTGGCCCATCGAGTCCATGCTGGCTCTTCGCAGAGCAATCAGTAAACCCTACTCCTCTGCTCAATCCCTGTAGCCCTCCCTGCAAGTTTATTTCCTTCAACTGCCCATCCAATTTCCTTTCGAAATCATTGATTGCTTCTGCTTCCACCACCCTCATAAGCAGTGAGTTCCAAATCATTACCATTCGCAGCATAAAAAAGTTCTTCTTCACGTTTCTCTGCATCTCCTGCCCAAAACCTTCAATCTGTGTCCCCTAGTCCTTGTATCATCAGTTAATGGGAATAGTCTTTCCTTTTCTACCTTATCTAAGCCTGTCATAATCTTGTACACCACTATTAAATCTCCTCTCAATCTCCCTTGCTCCAAGGAGAAAAACCCCAGCTTTTCCAATCTAACCTTGTATCTAAAATCCCCCATCCCTGGAAACATTCTGGTAATTCTCCTCTGCAACCTGTTAAGGACCCTCACATCCTTCCTAAGGTGTGGTGACCAGAACTGGAAGCAATACTCTAGTTAGGGCCTAACCAGAGCTTTATAAAGGTTCAACATAACTTCCCAGCATTTACCCTCAAGATAAGATATGCTTAAGAGTGCTTAATGAGTATTTTGTATTGGTCTTTACTAAGGAAGTGGAATATCACAAAATATCGGTAGAAGCGAAGAGAGTAGAGGCAATGGATAGGGTAAAAATTGAAAGGGAGGAGGTGCTGAAAAGGCTGGCTATGCTTACAGTAGGTAAGTCACCTAGTCCAGATGGCTTGCATCCCAGGTTGCTAAAGGAAGTGGGAGTGGAGGTAGCAGAAGAGCTAGCCATAATTTTCCAATCTTCCCTAGATATGAAGCCCAAGATCCCATATGCTTTGTTAACAACTCTCTCGATATATCATGCCAACTTCAAAGATCAATGCTCATGCGACCCCCAGGGCCGTCTGTTCCTGCACACTCTTTGAAACTGTGTCATTATATCTATATTGCCTCACCCTATCCTTTCTGCCAAAATGCATCACCTCCCACTTGTCTGTATTAAATTCCATCTGTCATCTGTCTGACTATTCTGCTAGCCTATCTATGTCCTGTTGCAGGTGATTCATATCATCCTCACTGTTTGCCACTCCTCCAAGTTTGATATTATCGGAAAATTTTGAAATTCTACTCCGTATTCCAGAATCCAAGTAATTTACATATAGCAAAAAAAAGCAGTGGTTTTAGCACTGACACTTTGGGAACACACTGTCTACCATCCTCCAGTCTGAAAAGCAACCATTGATCATGACTTGCTATTTTTGTCCTTAAGCCAATTTTTTTTTTGATCCAATTGGACACTGACCCTCCTATTCCATGAGCCTCAATTTTGTTAACCAGCTTTTTATGTGGTAATTTATCAAACACTTTCTTAAAATCCATATAGACAACATCTACTCCATTCCCTTCATCAATTACTTCTCTGTTACTTCATCAAAAGATTCAATTAGATTAATCAAGCATGTTCTGCCTTTTACAAATCCATGCTGTCTATCCTTAATTAACTCAAACCTCTCCGATATCTGTTGATTGTTTTCTTTGATTATTGTTTATAAAACCTTACCCACCACTGATGTTAAACTAACTGGCCTGTGTTTGCTAGGACTGTCCTTACACCCTTTCATGAATAAGGGTGTCACATTTGTCACTCTCCAATCCTCTGACACTCCTCCATATCTAGGAAAGATTGGAAGATTATGGCAAGCCCTTCCGCTATCTCCACTCCCACTTCCTTTAGCAACCTGGGATGCAAGCCATCCAGACTAGGTGACTTATCTACCCTAGGCATAGCCATCCTGCTCCCTCTCAATTTTTATCATATCCATTGCCTCTACTCTCTCCGCTTCTACCGATAATTTGTCAAATCCTTCTTCCTTAGTAAACACCGATACAAAGTACACATTATGTTTTCTAGCTTGCCCTGTGCCTCTAAGCATATGTTACCTTCTTTGTCCTTAATAGACCCCACTCCACCTCTTACCACCCACTTACTATTTACATGCCAGTAGAAGATCTTTGGGTTCCTTTTACGTTAACTGCCATCTGTTCTCATATGCTCTCTTTGTCAGTCTTATTTTCTTCTTCAATTTCCCTCTCAATTTATTGTATTTGGCCCGGTTCTTACTTGAAGAATTCACCTGACATGCATCATACACCCTCTTTTTTGTTTCATCTTAATCTCCATCTCCCTCGTTATCCAAGGAGCCCTGTTTTTGGTTCCCCTGCCTTTCGCCTTGTTGGAATATACCTAGCCTGTACCTGAAACATCTCTTCCTTAAAGATAACTCATTGTTCCGTTATCATTTTTCCTGTCAGTCTTTGGTTCCATTTTACCCTGGCGAGATTCCTTCTCTTCACATTGAAATTAGCCGTCTTCCAATCTAGACATGCTATCTGATATCACCCCTTGCTTTTCTGCATTTCTAGTCTAAGCCTTATGATACGATGATCCTTCTTACCCATGTGCTCTCCGGCAAGCACTTGGTCCACTTGGCCCACCTCATTTCCCAGCTCCAGATCCAGTAATGCCTTCTTTCCAGTTGGGCCGAGAACACACTGATCAAGGAAGTTCTCCTGAACACAATCCAGAAATTCCTCTCACTCCTTTCCCTTTGCTCTAACATTATCGCAATCGATATTTGGATAATTAAAGTCCTCCAATATCATACTTTATAGTTCTTGCACATCTGTGTGAATACCCTGAAAATATGCTGCTCTACCTCTCTCTCTCACTATCTGGAGACCTATAGAATACCCCCAGCAGCGTGATAAATGATTTTCTATTCCTGAAAGTGTATCTGAAGGTTTTGTGCAAGACTCTGCAAGAAGCTTTGCAAGAACCTACATGAATGACTAAAATGCCATTAATAGTCAATTTAGTCAATTTTTTAAAATGTGGCTTTGCAAGTTTTTTACACAGAGGGTGGTGAGTGCCTGGAACTTGCTGCCAGGGGAGTTGGTGGAAGCAGATACGATAGCGACGTTTAAGAGACATCTTGACAAATACATGAATAGGAAGGGAATAGAGGGATATGGGCCCCGGAAGTGCAGAAGGTTTTAGCTTAGGCAGGCATCAAGATCGGCGCAGGCTTGGAGGGCCGAATGGCCTGTTCCTGTGCTGTACTGTTCTTTGTTCTTTATTCTTTGTAAACCAGAATCTAATTTCCCCCCCAAGATCTTCCTTATTCCTCAAAACTGACTTATGTTTACAGCATTTCACCACTGGAGATAGCTCACTGGTTAAAGCATCCTACTGTTAGTACCAGTGCTGCTTTTATCTTTATTAAGTGCAACAAGGGGGTAATTAAAAAAAATAAATTATTTATTCATAGGATGTGGGCATTGTTGCCCATCCCTAATTGCCCTAGACAACTGAGTGGCTTTCTAGGCCATTTCAGAGGGCAGTTAAGAGTCAACCACATTGCTGTAGGTCTGAAGTCATATGTAAGCCAGACCAGGTAAGGACAGCAGATTTCCTTCCCTAAAGGACATTAGTGAACCAGGTGGGTTTTTCTGACAATCGATGATAATTTCATGACACTATTACTAAGACTAGCTTTCAGTTCCAGATTGCTTTTTTTTATTAATTAATCGAACTTATTAATTAATTGAATTTAAATTCCACCAGCTGGTGTAATGGGATTTAACCCAAGTCCCCAGGAATTGGCCTGAGCCTCTGGATTACTAGTTCAGTGACATTGCCATTACGCCAACATCTCCACCCATATAACTACTTTTAGACTACAGAAAAAGTGTTAAATGAGCAATGGTAAAACAGCAGTACAAAATGAGCAGGCGATGGGCCCTGACAACATTCCAGCAATAGTACTGAAGACTTATGCTCCAGAACTAGCTGCACCTTTAGCCAAACTATTCCAGTACAACCGCAACACTGCCACATACCCAACAATGTAGAAAATTGTTCAGATATGTCCTGTCCACAAAAAGCAGGGCAAATCCAATCTGGACAATGAAAGCCCCATCAGTCTGCTCTCAAGCATCAGTAAAAGTGATAGAACATGTCGGTGACAGTTCTATCAAGGAACAGTTACTCAGCAATAACCTGCTTACCGATGCTCAGTTTGGGTTCCTCCAGGACCACCCAGCTCCTGACCTCATTACGCCTTTGGTTCATACATAGATAAAAGAGCTGAATTCCAGAGGTGAGGTGAGAGTGACTGCCCTTGACATCAATGCAGCTGTGACTGTGTGTGGTATTAAGGAGCCCTGGCAAAATTGAAGTCAATGGGAATCAGAGGGAAAACGCTCCATTGGTTGGAGTCATGCCTAGCACAAAGGAAGGTGGTTGTGGTTGTGGGAGGCCAATCTTCTCAGTCCCAGGACATCATTGTACGAGTTCCTCAGGGTAGTGTCCTAGGCCCAACCATATTTAGCTGCTTCATCAATGCCTTTCCGTCTAACATAGGATAAGAAGTTGGAATGTTCACTGATGATTGCACACTGTTCAGTACCAGTTGCAACTCCTCAGATACTGAAGCAGTCCATGCCCGCATGCAGAAAGACTTTGACAGCATTCACCCTTGGGCTGCTTGGTGGAAAGTAGCGGTACTTGTGCCACACGAGTGCCAGTCAATGGCTGTCTCCAACGAGAGAATCTAACCATCTCCCCTTTACATTCAATGGCATTATTGTCATGGAATCTCCCACCATCAACATCCTGGGGGTTATCATTGACTAGAAAATTAACTGGACCAGCCATATATATACTGTGACTATAAGAGCAGGTCAGAGACTGGGAACTTTGCAGTGAATAACTCAACTGCTGACTCCCCAAGCCTGTCCACTATCTACAAGGCACAACTCAGGAGTGTGTTATGACCGGGTGAGGAAGGCTCCCCTCTTGCCCATTTCCTCGTTTGGCCGTAACAGGGTTTATCTTTTAAAATATTGTGATTTTTAGCTTACCACCTTAGCGAGTCTTTGCTCACTGCACTCTAATTGTAATTGCAAATGAACCAATCCGACAGACTTTGCTTTAAACAAGAAAGATGTAAGTTTATTAGCCTTATCACTCTAAATTGGTTAAAATTACTAAAATACACGATGCAACCACACCTGCATGCACACAAGATAAACACACACACAAATAGATACAGAGGGGGAGAAAGAATTGGCGGGGGGGGAGGGGGTTGAAGTAGAGTTTGTAATAAATGGAATTCAGTTACTGGGTGACAATGTCCTCAATTGAAATTAACATCGTGGAGTTCTCGCTGGAGCCTGGTGAACAATTTCAAGCTGCTTTTCTGGGGGGTACCAGAAGGCCAAAGATATGATTTGTCTGTAGTCTTGAAGTGTAGAATGAATGTAAGCTAGTAAAAAATATAAAAATGGACTGTAAAAGCTTCTATAGGTACGTAAAAAGGAAACATTTGGCTCAGACAAATGTGGGTCCATTAAAGGCAGTCAGGAAAATTTATAATGGGGAATAGAGAAATGGCAGAGAAGCTAAATGATTGCTTTGTGTCTATCTTCACTGAGGAAGATACAAGAAATCTCCCAGAATTAGAGATCCAAGGGATTAGGGAGAATGAGGAATTGAAGGAAATTAGTATTAGTTAGAAGGTTATATTGGAGAAATTAATGAGGCTGAAGGTTGATAAGTCCCCAGGACCTGATATTCTACATCCTAGAGTGTTGAAAGAGGTAGCTATGGACATAGTGGATGCATTGGTGATCATCTTGCAAAATTCTATAGATTCTGGAGCGGTTCCTGCAGATTGGAAGGTCGCAAATGTCACCCCAATATTTAAGAAGGGAGGGAGAGAGAAAACAGGGAATTACAGACCTGTTAGCCTTACATCAGTCATTGGGAAAATGGTAGAATCTGTTCTAAAGGATGTGAAATTGGACACTTGGATAATAATGATCTGATTGGGCATAATCAACATGGATTTATGAATGGGAAATCATGTTTGACGAACCTGTTGGAGTTTTTTGAGGATGTTACTAACAGAATTGATAAAGGGGAGTAGGTGGACATGATATACTTGGATTTGCTGAAGGCTTTGGATAAAGTCCCACACAGGAGGTTGGTTCGCAAAATTAAAACACATGGGATAGGAGGTAATATACTAGCGTGGATTAAGGATTGGTTAACAGGGAGAAAGCAGAGAGTAGGAATAAACAGGTCATTCTCGCAATGGTAGACTGTGACTAGTGGGGTACCGCAGGGATCAGTGCTTGGGCCCCAGCTGTTCACAATATATATCAATGATTTGGATGTGGGGACCAAATGTAGTATTTCCAAGTTCGCAGATGACACAAAACTAGGTGGGAATGTGTATTATGAAGAAGATACAAAGTGGCTTCGAGGAGATTTAGACAGACTTGGTGTGTGGGCAAGAACGTGGCAGATGGAATATAATGTGGAAAATGTGAGTTATCCACTTTGGTAGGAGGAATTCTATGAGTATTTCTTAAATGGTAAGAGATTAGAAAGTGTAGATGTACAAAGGGACCTGGGTGTCCTTGTCAATAAGTCACTGAAAGCTGACATGCAGGTGCAACAAGCAATTAAGAAGGCTAATAGTGTGTTAGTCTTTATCGCAAGAGGATTTCAATACAGGAGTAGTGAAGTCTTGCTTCAATTGTATAGCACCTTGGTTAGACTGCACCTGGAGTACTGTGTGCAGTTTTGGTCCCCTTACCTTAAGAAGGATATTATTGCCATAGAGGAATTGCAACGAAGGTTCACCAGACTTGTTCCTGGGATGGCAGGACTGTCCTAGGAAGAGAGATTGGAGAAACTGGGCCTATATTCACAAGAGTTTTGAAGAATGAGAGGTGATCTCATTGAAACCTACAAAATATTTAAAGGGATAGACAGGATAGATGCGGCTAAGATGTTTACCCGGTTGGGGATTCTAGAACCAGGGGACACAATTTAAAAATAAGGGGGAAGCCACTTAGGACAGAGATGAGGAGAAATTTCTTTACTCAGAGGGTTGAGAATCTTTGGAATTCTCTACCCCAGAGGGCTGTGGAAGTTCAGTTATTGAGTATGTTTAAAGCAGAGATTGACAGATTTCTAAATACCAATGAGGGGATATGAGGATAGTGTGGTAAAAAGACATTGAAGTGGATGATCAACCATGATAGTATTGAATGGCATGGCATGCTCGATGGGCTGAATTGCCTGCTCCTGCTTCTATGTTCCTATATTCCATTGTAACAACTGCCATCGTGGTTTTATTTTTTATTTATTTTTATTTATTTATTATTTATTTATTATTTTTATTTTATTTATTTATGTTTTTTTGGGACTTTGCTGGAGAGCGAGACAGAGAGAGAGGTCTTCCTTCTTTTTGGTCTTCAAAATTGCAGACTGTCCTTTCTGTGAGGCACAATTCAAAAAAGATCCCAGTCTGGCCAGCAGGTAGGTCATGTGACCATCTCTTTGTTTGAAATAGCAACTTCTGGGAGGGTTTTTGGATGTCAGATTCTCCCAGACATACTTGGTGGGGTGTGGAGTTCTGGCTCTTGCAAAGTCAAAAGCTGTCTTTTGATCATCACTATTGTCCAGATCAATCTTGTTAATTGAATCAAGAAGCACCCCCATTGTCTCTCCATTCATGTATCTCAGGATGCAAATGTGCAACCATGTTTTCAGCTGCTCAATTCCCTTGTTTTTTTCAACAAGTTATTTGCAATGTCCAGTAAAAAAGGTTCAAGTGGTGTCCCATATGACAAAATTAATATGTTTCCATTTGCCTGGATGGGTGCCGCTCTAACAGCACTCAAGAAGCTCGACACCATTCAGGAAAAAACAGCCCGCTTGATCGGCACCCCATCCAACACCTTAAACATTCACTCATTCCATCACTGGCACACAGTGACAGCAGTGTGTACCAGCTACAAGGTGCACTGCACAACTAACCAAGGTTCCTTAGACAGCAGCTTCCAAACACACACCCTCTATCATCTAAAAGGACAAGGGCAGCCATCCTGATTTGGAACTATGTCACTGTTCCTTTATCGTCACTGGGTCAAAATCCTGAAACTCCCTCATCAGCAGTAATGTGAGTGTACCTACACCACATGTACTGCAGTGCTTTAAGAAGGCAGCTCATAATCACCTTCTCAAGGGGAATTAGAGATGGGCAATAAATGTTGGCCTAGCCAGCAATGCCCACATCACAAAAACGAAAATTAAAAAAAAATCATCATGGAAATGTCACATTTTTTGATATCTATATTTTTGTCTACCCTATGTAATAACAAACCGACTGTCAAAATGACAAATTTTCCCTTAATTTGGTCAAAATGAAAAAGATGCAGGATATCACATTAAGGTTGAAGAATTATTGTTTTAAAACTTGGATAAGGATCTTGAAAATTTCTGATGCACATACACTTTATATATATAAAAAAAATATCTTAAGCATATTAGTCATGCATTATCTGAAGCACTAAGTAAGGTAAGACATTGCATGTTCAGGTCTGGCCATAGTAACTGCATTCCCTATCTTACAGTAACAATGTCCATAGATTCTGTGTGAGTTATATCCTTTCCCTAAATTACAGTAATAGTTCACATGTATGAGAGTTTCAATTAGAATAGTTGTGACCAAGGCATTATCCTTCTCACAAATGTAAAACAACTCCTTAGTATACTTATTTACCAACAATTTCATGGTGGAACATCCATGGTTCCTCAGCACCAGATTGTTTTTATTCTTTTTTTTGCTCATGCCAATTTTCTTGTCTCCCCGTTCTTCTTCTAAAATGATTGGGGTGCAGTTCCAAGTTTGTAAGTCATTCCGTGTCTCATAAAAGTGACCACATGAGAGCCTTGATAGTGAGTGTAGGCAGGGTAGTTGCTCATGCAGACTTTACATGCAAGCCATTTTTGTCCTCCTCCAATGCCTGCACATTCATATTTACAGCATAAGTTATTGGTTAATGATCAAAAGAAACTCTGGCCAGTTTTCTGCTGTCTGACCTTGGGGTTTGAGGGCCAAAGTAACGCCCTGCCAACAAGATCAGTTAGCTCAGCAAAGACTAGGGACCAGGAATCTTCTGGTCTCCATTGCTTTGAATGACATAGCTGTGCTTTAGGACAATAGGAAAGCTGCTTGTAGTATTTAAACCACAGCTTTTCGAGGATGCTTCAAAAGAGCAATGATTGCCCTCAAGCTCCCTTAGTTAACTATCAGGACAGTAAGGTTGGCTTGAAAAGCTCTTTCACCAAGGCCTGAATTTATGGGTCAATTATCTTTGAGAATAAGTTAAAAAGAAAGATGCCATATGCCAGCAAAATGATGCTATTTGAGCAAATGCTTGAAATACTCCATACAAGTAGCCAGCAATAATTTGACTGAAGGATGCTATATTTCTTCCTGTCAGTCAGAGGGGCTAGTCTAACCAGTCCAGCTGCTTGTCTCACCTCTTCTCTGTTGGGTTCAAAAGTAATTTTCACTTGATATGCTCATTCTTTTATAGTGCAGCAGTCAAGAATGTGCTTTGTACACCACTAAGTGGATGAATACCCCTTGTCACTGTAAATGTGCATTCTGGTTCCTGGTGCCCTATTTTCCTCTAAATCCTTTCTAAATGTTGTTTTGTGGAATTCTTCGTTTGACAGCAACCATCCAATCAGTAATCTGTATTTACTTTTTTTTATCCTTGCATGGGATGTGGGCATCACTGGCAAGGCCAGCATTTATTGCCCATCCCTACTTGCCCTTGAACTGAGTGGCTTGCTAGGCCATTTCAGAGGGAGGTTAAGAGTCAGCCACATTGCTGTGAGTCTGGAGTCACATGTAGACCAGACTGGGTAAGGACAGCAAATTTTCTCCCCTGAAGGACATGAATGAACCAGATGAGTTTTTGTGACAATCTGGTAGTTTCAGGATTATTATTAATAATAATTGTAGGTTTTTGCTCCATGGAACCACTGCCACTCCCCCAGGGTGGCGCCTCAGCAATTCTAGTAATCCGTTGGAGGACAGATTTCTGGACTGCTGTGACTTGCTGCAAGTCCCTTTGCACACTGTAATTCATAGCCATGGTAGCAGTAGTATGAATTTGCATTGGCAGCAAGCTGACTTTGCATGAGAGCAGTTTGAGCTTCCACTGCAGCACTCAGAATTTGGATGGCTACAACTTGTGCTGTAATAGAAGCTACAGCATAAGCCATCAAATGTTGCATCATTGATGGGCCCACAAGTATGTTAATGGAGTTGGCCACCATCCCCATGCTGGAATGGATGGGCTTCAAGCTCTGCCCTGTGCCAGGTTGGTGCTGGACCCCTCCTTGCTCCTTGATATTGACTGAAGGCTTTCTGTCAGGCTTCCCAATGCATCAAGCATTTTGTTGTGCATACCCATCAGCTTTCTCCTGTAGTCTGTTCCATCAAAGTCCTCATCTGAGTCCTCTACAGCAGAACTTGTGTGTGACTTTGCCTCCTGGTGAGCTGGCACCTGTGTAATCCTTGCCCCTCCCCTGGCTGCAGCCCATTCATGCCCAGTATCTCACTACATGCAGTTCCTGCCTCTATGTTATCCTCCAAATTACATGCTGTATCAGTATCTGAGCTGGTGACTGCGAGTGTGAAATTGAGTGATGATGTTATGTCTTCATCAACAATCTCTTCCAGCTGTTTCTCCACTGCCTGGCCAGGTAGCGCCTCTTGGATATCTGAAAGGAGAAAGGCACAAAGGTAAGTTTGTGATGAGGGGAGACTCAGGGTAATTTAAGAAGTGTATGCTTATATCATCTGTAGCTTATAAATCAGAAGACATTATGGGATGAGGTGCAAGTGGGATGTGAGAAGGAGGATTAGGTATGAGCATATTGTCATCTTCAATAGTTTCAGCCCTGCCACTGGCACAACCTCAGCAATGGACATTCCAATAATGGCCAACACCATCTCCTGTAAGGGGTTTCGGACATGCAGGTGCACCTCTCCCCTCTGGTTAGCTCCTTCTGCCTCTGGTTCTGCGCCATCTTGACCTGCAAGAGAGGGGGAAGTGTGTCAGTGACTGTGCTGCAATCTGTTTGGTTGATGTGGCTGTCAAGGATGAACAGCTGGCAGTGTGTGTAAGTTGTGAGATGTGGGTCTGAGGCTTGTAGCAGTGCTAAGTATGGGTAAGAGGGTAAAGTGAAGTTATGAACGTCAGGTATGAGCCCTGTTTGATAGAGAGTAATGGGGCTGTGGTGAATTGAGCAGTAGCTGAGGCTAGTGGAGCAGTGGTAGAATATAGAATTTGAAGATGCATTCACTGACCTTGACCACTCATGCGAGGTCATTGAACATCTTGCTGAACTGCATCCCGGTCCTTGGGGCTTATCTCCTGGTATTGACCTCCACAGCTATCTTCTTGCAAGACCTTCTGAGCGTGCATTGGCAGGGCCTCCAGACCCTCTGCAGATACAGGACATTACTCCTCATTTTCACTTCCTCCACCAAGGCCTCCTGTGTAGCTTCCAAAATCTTGGAGCCCACTGTCTCCCATGAACTACCATTCTTCAATTTTCCAAGATCAGAGTCACTTCCTATACGACTGCCAGCACCTGCTTCAGCCACAGTGTACCTCCCCTTAAAGAGGTGCAGGCTAGCTTAAAGCGGTGCTAGCCATTCACGATATTGGCCCACGGCTGATGCGTCCAACGCAATGTTCAGTCCGGCAGGCTGTAGTGTGCCTGTACAGTACTGTAGTGTGCCTACTACAGCCTGCCGGACTGAACATTGCGTTCAATAATTTCAGAGCATGACAGCCCCCCATTTTACTTTCATTTTTAGTTATATTTTATTCCTTTTTTTTTACATTCTTTTTTTTTGCATTTATTTCGTTTCATCTTAGTTTGTTCAGTTTGCTTACCCACTGCTTTTTTTCAGGTTTGCACTTGCTGCTGTTCAATATTCAGTGTATTAACACCTAATCTGTACTAATGCTTTATCTTTCAACACACCATTAACATATTGTTTGCCTTTGCTCCGTGACCTTTTGGTCAGCTATGTGGCCTGGTCCAATCTAGACCTCCTTTGTTATCTCTTGCCCCACCCGCACCTCACTTGCTTATAACCTGCGACTTTTCTAATATTTGTCAGTTCCGAAGAAGGGTCACTGACCCGAAACGTTAACTCTGCTTCTCTTTTCACAGATGCTGCCAGACCTGCTGAGTGGTTCCAGCATTTCTTGCTTTTATTTCAGATTTCCAGCATCCGCAGTATTTTGCTTTTATTACACTGTGCTACCATGGCTCAGATCTCCACTGAAGAACGCTGTACTGAGTTCCAGAGTTGATATGAAAAAAGATTATCTCAGAGTTAGAGCTTAAAACTTTGTCATGAGCAATTCCCACTCTAAGCAGTCTGCTGTTCATGGAGATGCATGATCTATGGACACATTCATGCCTGGCCAAAAGCCTCCTTTTGATAGATAGTCCCCAACTGATGGAACTTGCAAGCAATACCACACGGCAATGGACATGCAGACCCTCCATACAGCATATGATTCTCCAACAGCTTTCTTTTCAACCATGGCTTTGATCCTATCACTGTAACCACTTTTGGTTTCCCTCTTTCCCTCCAGCTCAATATCCACTACATTTTTTTGTTCTTATTATAAAGCAGTCTGTGAAATCTTACTGAATATGAAGGACCCTATATTAAAAAACCTAAGTGTTGTTATGGTTACATTAGCTTGCCGCACTAATTTCTGAAGACTCTAACTCATTTATTTTTCATGAGCTAACATCTTTATAAAAGAAGCGGATGAAAGAATTTCATGAGAAATTGATTTGTTAGTGATATCTCAAAACAGTTTCAAATGGTTTAGTTCTGTTAGAACCACATTGTATGGAGTGTGAAGTGGTCTTTATTTCAGAGTGTGTTTGAATAATGATGTACTGAGTGACAGAAAACAGACAGTAGTTGTTAGTGGATGTTTTTCGGGCTGGAGGAAGGTTTGTAGTGGAGTTGCCCAGGGGTCAGTGTTGGGACCCTTGCTTTTCCTGATATATAAATGACCTAGACCTTGGTGTACAGGGCACAATTTCAAAGTTTGCAGATGATATGACACTTGGAAGCATTGTGAATGGTGAGGAGGATTGTATAGGACTTCAAAAGGACATAGACAAGTTGGTGGAATGGGCAGACAGGCGGCAGATGAAGTTAAATGCAGAGAAATGTGAAGTGATTCATTTTGGTAGGAAGAACATGGAGAGACAATATAAAATAAAGGGTACAATTCTAAAGGGGGTGCAGGAGCAGAGGGACCTGGGTATATATGTGGATAAGTTATTGAAGGTGGCAGGATAGGTTGAGAGCGTGGTCAATAGGGCAGCACAGTGATTCAGTGGTTAGCACCGCAGCCTCACAGCTCCAGCGACCCGGGTTCAATTCTGGGTACTGCCTGTGTGGAGTTTGCAAGTTCTCCCTGTGTCTGCGTGGGTTTCCTCCGGGTGCTCCAGTTTCCTCCCACATGCCAAAGACTTGCAGGTTGATAGGTAAATTGGCCATTATAAATTGCCCCTAGTATAGGTAGGTGGTAGGGAAATATAGGGACTGGTGGGGAAGTGGTAGGACTATGGAATTAGTGTAGGATTAGTATAAATGGGTGGTTGATGGTCGGCACAGACTCGGTGGGCCGAAGGGCCGGTTTCAATGCTGTATCTCTAATTTAAAAAAATAAAATAAAATAATAAAAAAAATAATAAAGCATACAGTATCCTGGGCTTTATTAATAGGGGCATAGAGTACAAGAGCAAGGAAGTTATGTTGTACTTATGTAAGACACTAGTTCAGCCTCAGCTGGAGTATTGCGTTCAGTTCTGGGCGCTGCACTTTAGGGAAGATGTGAAGGCATTGGAGAGAGTACAGGAAAGATTCACGAGAATGGTTCCAGGAATGAGGAACGTCAGTTATGAAGATAGATTGGAGAAGTTAGGACTGTTTTCCTTGGAGAAGAGAAGGCTGAAAGGTGATTGATAGAGGTATTCAAAATCATGAAAGATTTGGACAGAGTAGATAGAGAGAAACTCTTCCCACTTGTGAAATGATCGACAATGAGAGGGCACAGATTTAAAGGAGTGGATAAGAAAAGCAAAAGCAACATGAGGAAAAACATTTTCATGCAGCGAGTGGTTAAGGTCTGTCGTGCACTGCCTGAGAGTGTGGTGGAGGCAGGTTCAATTGAAGCATTCAAAAGGGAATTAGACTGTTATATGAAGAGGAAGAATGTGCAGGATTACAGGGCGAAGGTGGGGGAATGGCACTAAGTGAATTGATTTTTTGGAGAGCCAGTGGGGACTGAATGGCTACCTTCTGCACTGTAACAATTCTGTGATTCTGTGTGATTCAGTATTTCTTTTTCCCAGTTGGAGGAGAGAGCTGCTTCATAGTATGTGGGCCAAAATATTTAAGTGCTTCTGTGGAAATATTATTTAAGCTGCAGTTGATTTTGGTTTGAATTCTGCGACCCATTCTTGTTGACTTTCACCCTACACAAACTCCAACTCACCTGAAACCCCACTGCCCACATCCTGCCCCGCACTGCATCCCACTCTCCTATAACCCCCATGCTCACTGGATTACACTACTTCCATGTGCCCCAGTGGATCACATTTAAAACCCTCATCCTAATGTACAAATCCCCCATGGCCTTTCTGCAAATCACCTCCCCAAGCTCTCTGATCTTATGTCCCCTCCTGTGTGCTCTGGTCCTTTGAGACTGGCCTCCTATGCATTCCACTACTTTCTTCACTGCAACCTCAGTGGCCTTCTGCCACAGAATGCGTCTCTGAATTACCCTTCCCCAAATCCTCGACCTCGCTATCTCTCTCCCCACATTTAAAAGCCTTTTCAAAACTAATTTCTTCAACTCAATTTTCAGCTACCTCTCCTAAATCTTCCACAAAAACTTGGTGCCAGTTTCTCTTCTACTTTGTGAAGCACCTTTGAACATCTTCTATGTTAAAGGCATTATATAAATACAAATTATTGTTGCTATTGTTTAGCATTGCAGGATACAATCCACACTGCAGACCAGCATAGAGTGCTTGGAAGAAGGTAACAAGACATATCAATACAGGCAGTAATATTTGTCTGGCTGCCAATATTGATGATTACACAGAAGTTCCCTGCTCAGGAAAGGTGGACCTTGTCATCAGTCAAGGAAAATGGGTTATAAGTAGGGTCGCATAAGGCTACTAAGGGCCATCCATAACACCCTGCTCACCAGGAAATCCTGCCATATGGAAAAAAAGGACAGCCTCTCATACTGCTGCAGGTGTTCATCTGAAATGAGGGGAATTGGTTTGTTCTTAGAAACTAAACTTTATATATCTGCACACGGCTGACTGACTTATGTGACTCGGTTCCACTGTGGCAGCAAGGAAATATCTTGAGGCATAAAAATTGCGAATGTTGTCCACTTTCTGATGGTAAAATCAGTGAACTCACTAATTGAATACTCTCACCAAATAACATTCAATCCCATTAATAATCATCCTTTATTTAAAAATATCAGTTGGTCCATTAGTATTATCCATTCCTCTGGACAATCGTTTGAGAGATGATTTTCACAAATAGGAATGTCAAAGAGCAGTATAGTTACTCCATGTTGGAAATTATTCTCTCATTAAGTCAGCTGCTTAAAAAAACCTACTTTTCCTTAATTTTAATAATAAAGTATGAAATTTGTCCTCAATTTCCCTCCTTCCTCCCAAAGGCATTCAGAGCTACAATTCCACAACCCAGCTAGTCTTCCAGGGGATCATCCAAGTGGACAGTTTTAATGTTTTTAATTTGTTCTCAGGATGTGTGCTATGCGAGCAAGGCTGCATTTATTGCCAATTGCTGGTTCATTTGAGAAAATGGTGGAGGGTCTTCCCCTTGAACTGTTGCAGTGCTTGTTGCAATGATGCTGTCACAATGGTATTAGGTAGGGAATTTCAAGATGTTAACCCAGTGACAATGAAAGAATAGCATAAGAACATAAGAACTAGGAGCAGGAGTAGGCAATTCAGCCCCTCAAGCCTGCTCCGCCATTCAATACGATCATGGCTGATCTCATCTCGGCCTCAACTCCACTTTCCTGCCCATTCTTCATAACCCTTCAAAATAAGAAATAAATACATGTCCAAGTCAGGATATTTTTGACTTGGTACTTAGAGGTGATGGTGCCCCCATAACGTTGATGCACTTGTCCTTCTCAGTGGCAGAGGTTGCAGGGCAGGAAGATACTGTCAAAGTAACAGTGCATTCTGTAAATTGTGAAAACAGTGCGCTTGGGATGGACAGAGTGGATATTGAGTCCAATGGCATGGGCTCTAATTAAGCGAACTGCTCTGTCCTGGATGGTGGTGAGCCTCTTGAAAGTTCCAGCTACACCCATTCCAGGTGAGTATTGATTGTTATACCACACTTCTGGCTTGAGCTTTGCAAATGGTGGATAGTCTTTGCAGGGTCAGGAGGTGATCCACTCGTCATAGACTACCCAGTCTCTGACCTGCTCTCGTCTTCACACGGCTGGTCATCAATATTGTCATCAAGAAACAGCTTTATCGTCATATGGTCAGGTATGGGGCTGTTCACAGATGATTCCACAGTGTTCCATTCATAACTCCTGTGATAATGAAGCAACCCATGAAAGTCTTCAGCAGAATCTGGATAGCACATAGGCGTGTTTTAGTCTTGGCTCAGTAATAGTACTCTTGACTCTCAGTCAGAAGTGCATGGGTTCAAACCCCATTCCAAATGATTCAAGTACATGAGTTAGGCTGGAAGCTCAGTATGTTATTGCAAGAGTGCTACACTTTCTGAGGTGCTGTACTTCTGGGCAGTCACACCTTCATGTTTAAGCCTAGACAGTAAATGGTGACATACCATTTATACATGAAAGGACATCAAAGTTAATCCTCACCAAATATTTCAGTGCATCCCAAAGTATATCAGAATTGCAAGAAAGGAACATTTCACTTTATATTCAGACTTATGAGGGTCTCAGAAACATTTCAACTAAATTACTTTGAAGTG
Source organism: Heterodontus francisci (assembly GCF_036365525.1). Lineage (NCBI taxonomy): Eukaryota > Metazoa > Chordata > Chondrichthyes > Heterodontiformes > Heterodontidae > Heterodontus > Heterodontus francisci. The sequence goes on along the minus strand of NC_090373.1, from coordinate 103,111,872 downwards.
TAGTCACTGTTGTTATTGTAGTTTCAGCTTCTGATGGTTGTCGATGGAAACTTGCTGGAAGTGCATGTATGGATATCTGGTGAGAACAAAATTGTAATTGATCACTCACTGTTCAGATTCATAGGTGAGCAATCACTTGGGTGAGGGGAAAGGCACTGCAAGAATCTACAAAAGAAAAAAGATCATCTTTATTTTCTGATCCACCGGGTGTTCAACATTCACAGAAACCCATGCCCACTTTTAAGGGATTCCAAAACAAAGTACTGAGAAATTCACATGAGTCATTTCAGTTTGTCTGGTATTATATAATAGGAGACTTGGCTGATTGCTATTGGTAATAATATTTGTCAAACAGGTGGACCCAACATCATACACAAGATAGACCACCTCCTCATACACTGTAGAACACAGTTTAACATTCCCATTAATAAATATAAATAATCTTCCAGAGAGCCAGCAGAGACACAACAGGCCAAATGGCCTCCTTCTGTGCAGTACCATTCTATGATTCTGTGACCTGAAATGTTGCCACTATTTTCCCTCTATTGACAACGGGGGCTGGATTTTGTGCTGGAGGCGGAGGTCCCGACGCCAGGCCGAAAAGGCTGGCGGAGCCCCACCTCTGCATTTTCTTGGCACCCTGGAATGATCCGCTGGTCTTTTGTGTCAAAGCTTTAGAAAGTGGGATCTCCGTCCGTTTAAAGAGATGGGGATCCTGTCTCCCATAGCTGCCTGCCAATTAGAGGGCTGGCAGCCCAACAGTATCGGCAGTGCCACTGGGAGCAACAGCCACTGCCGGTGCTGCAGAGGCCTTGGACCTAGGCCCAGCGGTGAAACCCTGGACAAGACGTAGGTGAGGCGGGGTTGTTGGGGCCAGTGCGGATGCCCTGGTGAGGGGGGGCTGCAGGGTGGTCTTGCGGTCCAAGAGGAGGAGGTGCCAAGGGTTGAATTGTTTCCCGGTGGAGGTTCTCCATGGGCCACAAATTACCCACAAAGGAGGGAGCCCACCCCCCACACCCCCCAAACCCACAGGGAAGGTGCCTCATTTTACAAGGCATCCTCCCCACATGATGGAGGCCCTCCCTCGCCGCTGGTAAGATCCCAGCAGCGGCGGGAAGAGGCCCTTAATTGGCCACTTAAGGGTCTCAATTTGCCTCTGGGCAGGAAGGCCGTCGTCCGCCTATCCTGTCCCGGGAAGATTGCTGGGCGATGGAGAGGCGACAGGCCCTCTGCCCCACAGCCCCCCTGCCCCGCCACCCGTTGCGATTCTCCGTGCCCTCCAACCTCCGATCCAGCCTCAGAGGGGGGTGGGGATGAGGGTTCATAAAATCCCAATCCACTTGTGGGAACAAATAGCACCAGAAATTTTAAAACATATCACTAAACAATTTGCTCTGATTTTTCTAGCTAAAAAACTTTTGCAATAAATATTCACTAATTTCTCCCAATTGGAAACATAGTACAACTGTGACAAATAACTTGTCGCAGTAAGATGATAAAGAACTTTGCTCTTGAGGTTGAATAGAACTGGCACAGACTTGCAGATACATACATACAGATATAAATATGTTTTCCACATTATGCTTCAATACTAATATGAAGTTACTATTAGTTATTTTTTTATAACTTTACAATTGATCAATTGGATAATGAACTGGCATATTGTGGGAGAGGTACAGTTATATCGATCCTCTTACAAAGAAAAGCCCAACTATATCATAGTGCTAAGCACTTTTAATTTCTCTTTGCTATTGTATCTGGATCACTCTTTGCAAATAAAGACATACTTATTCCTTCATTTTGTCAAATGAATGTTATGATTTTTTGAGCTGTTGATGTATTTATGGCACAGTGTGAAAATATTGCTAACAAATTTTTCTGATGGGATTTTGTGCAATAAACAAACTGTCATAGAGTTAAACAGGACTTTTAGTATTCGCCACTGATATGCTTGTTGACTGCTGCAGTCATGAGAACTAATGGTCAATTAGGTTTGCCCCTCATGCAGTACATTCCTTCTTCCTGAAGAGGCAGGATTAAGTGACCTAGTAACTTGGGTCTCATTACAGAACTACTGACAGACAGGCATATTTGTTGCTGCCAATGGGTGTGCGAACAGAGATGGAAGGAATATGGCATTAATTGATGGATGAGTCTCTCACATGCAGCAGCAGCAGCTGTTGGGATCTCGGCACCCACGTCTCACAGGAAGGTGCAGTGAGATAAGAAAATCAGCAGCACAGGATGCCCCCATCACTCAATCAACTTCTTCATTAAAGTGTGGTGTAGGTCTAACCCTGGGAATACTAAAAGGAACATTTCTGCGCACGGGTGGCAACTGTAACAAGGATAGTGCTTCAGCTCCTGATCAAACACTGTTAACAACACAGTTCCTTGTGTGTGATTGAAACTAAATAGCCTGTATCATTTCTGTGAGTCCAGCTACTATAGTTTTTTTTCAAAGCTGCATTTGTTAACCTTTACAGTGCCACCATCTCCAGAGATCTCTGTAGCTTGATAGCTAAACAAAATTGCACCTCGTGCATTGTGACATTTTTTATTTGAGAATCCAAGGTTTTGAAAAATATAGATGAGCAGAGAGACCTTGCGTCTATATATACAAATCCTTAAAGGATGCAGTGCAAATTGATGAATTTTTTAAATTCTTTCATGGGATGTGGGATTCACTGGTAGGGCCAGCATTTATTGCCCATTCCTAATTGTCCTTGACAACTGAGTGGCTCACTTGGCCATTTCAGAGGGCAGTTAAGAGTCAACCACACTGTTGTGGGTCTGGAGTCACATAGAGGCCAGACTAGGTAAGGACAACAGATTTCCTCCCCTAAAGGACATGAGTGAAGCAGATGGGTTTTTATGAAAGTTGGTGATTTTCACAGCACCATGCCTGAAGCTGCCTTTCAATTTCAGATTTTGGTGTATTAATTAATTGAATTTAAATTCCACCAGCTGTCATAGTGGGAATTGAACCCATATCCACAGAGCATTAGCCTGGGCCACTAGATTACTAGTTCATATATTCAGTGACCAATATATGAATTACATGGGTTTATAAATAGAGGCATAGAATATAAAAGCAAATAAATCAAGCTAAAACTTCGGAAATCTCTGGTTAGGCCTCAGCTGGAGTATTGTGGACAATTCTGGGCACTACAATTCAATAAAGATGGAAAGGCCTTAGAAAGGGTACAGAGGAGGTTTATCAGGATGCTACCAGGAATGCGGGATTTCAGTTGTGAGGAGAGGTTGGAAAATCTGTGGCTGATCCTTTAGAACAAAGAAGGTTAAGAAACGGTCCAATAGAGGTTTCTAAAATGATGAGAGGTTTTGATAGAGGAGGTATAGATTCAAAACCATTGGCAAACAATGTAGAAGGGAGATGAGGAGAATTTTTTTTCACTCAGAGTGTTGTTGGGATCTGGAACGCTCTACTTGAAAAGATGGTGGAAGCCGATTCCATAAATAATTTTAAAAAGGGTTTGGACAGGTGCGTGAGGATGAAGAACCTACTGAGTTGTGTGCAAAAGGCAGTGATGTGGACTCAGCACAACAGTTCTTTCAAAGAGCCAACACAGGTATGGTGGGCTGAATGGCCTCTTTCTGTGCTGTAAATTTCTATGGTTCCATGAAAATGAAAGTCCAAATTACAAGACTCCAGAACGGCTGAAAAGAATAGAAGAGATGAGATAAATAAGGAAGTCATGAACAGGAAACTCCAAGCTTGGGTCTTAAGTGCCTACCAGAGATAAGCAAGAAGAGGGAAAAGCTGAGAGAAGAAAGGAGTTTAACAAGTTTGAGGCTTGGGAAAGAATAAGTTAGAGTAGGAGACTGTCTGAGTCCATGCCACTTTTTCTGTGAATAATTCTGGTTAATGGTGGGGCAAGCATATAATATGCCCACTCAGAAGTAAGCAATTGACACCATACAACTGAGAGAAATGTATTCTATGACTATTTTTCAAATTGGAACCAGGATAATTAAGTTGTAGCACTGTGCTGCAGCAATACCGCAGCCTCTCTGGTGAGGAGGGTGCCTCATTTATGCTGTGAATTAAGTGGTTACCCACCCAATATATCATGTTATTCGGTCCGTGTTCTGTACGGTATTGTGGTTTGTGCAGTGTGCTCAGCATCTCAAATGGGCCAATTAGAGAGGCATTTCCCCACAGAAAGCTTGAGTTTGACACCATCATATTCTAGATCAGCTAATATAAGGAACTCTGGCAAACTTAGGCTGTAAAGTTCAATGATTCTAAATGGATCTTGAGAAGTATCTGGAAAATAAGTATTCACCTACATCATGTTATAACAGTGGTCACAATATCATTTGCACATGTAGCAAATAAAATCAATTGCTGTAAAGAAGGGTTTCAGCATGGTTTCTCTGTAAGTAAGGTAACTATAGAAAACGGGCAAGCCATATCAAAAATGTTGGTTTCAAGGGTCTTATATGTTTGCTTTGTTGAGACATGTTTATCCCTATTAGTGGTAATCCTTATAGTTTTCCAGTCCTATAACCTCAGGTGGAGATGCAACATGATATCCTCGGCAGCTATTTTTAATAAACAGTGTCTACCTGGTTTTCCGCCCTGTCATTCCCTTGCAAATGGAGACAAGCTTGTGACATTTCCTGCAACCTATCAAGTTGACCTTTAAATTGGCAGCATGAAAAGCAAATCCATGTGAGTTTAATAGGCCAGTCTCTCATTGGCTCATGAGTTCATGCACTGCTAGGACCATAAATGAGTCACCTGTGGAATGCAACTGCTCACAGTTATAAATGTGGCCTGTAAGCTTGGATTAGTATCCTGGAGTTTGGCTGATTACTCTAAAAGCAGGGGAAAAGTTTCACAGAGGTTTAATCACTGTGGACATTTACCTGTGCCTTGTTCAGTTCCCACGATAGAGTCTGGAGGTTAGGTAGAAGCCATTGCTAGGAATTTCCTCTCATGTTCTACTGTCCTGCTGCTGTATCTTTGGCAGAAAAGCAGTGGAAACCCTCCTTACATGACAATGCATGGTTACTGAAGCCAATTGGGAGATCTCTTGAGGCAGTTCTTGGCACATGATATGGTCAATCATGCCTAATCTATGGAGGGAATGAGATTTTTATAAGAACCGCCTCTTCTCATTCTAGACTTCAGTAAGTCTTTGTGAATGAACATGGAACCAAGCCCCTCTAGTCACTGTCGCATAAGTACTTTTTGCATTTATATCGCCTTCTACCAAATTTCAGTCCAACTGGATGATTTGACATTAATTCATAAGCCTTGGCTTTTTCTTAATCTTCTCCTCTATAAAATTTTATTGAATGCATTCTGAAAATCTAAGTAAATGACAACTGCTGGAGATTCCTTGTGTACTGCTTAGTTGCACCGATGATGCAATCATTGAGTGTCTTAAAATGTTGAGCCTCAATTGGTTGGAAAATTGACCTTTGGAGATGATGTTAGAAAATCATAGGCCAATTTTAAATACGTGGATTAACATCTAAAATAGATTATGCAATTCTAGAGGTAGTAGAATCCAGTAAACAAAATGCGTGGGAACCAAAATTCTTCAGGGTGTGATCCTGTCAGTTAAGTGAAGATCACACCAATCAGTGCCTTGCAGAATTGACTCTGTTGGAGTTTATAGAATCCTGGTACAGCAGGGCTCCCATCCTTAGCCTCTCCACTGCAAGTACACCACCCCCAACAACCACCACACCCCCCAACTCCTGTCAACATTTTTGTTGTTAAAGTAAAGTTAAAATAATAGAGAGAATTGAAAAGGGCAGGGAAGACAAGCTGATCAGCAGTAAAGTTTTTTTTTAACTTCAAAGTTATTTTAAGTGTAAAGTTAGCACTGATGTAATAGATAAACTTCTGAAGTGTGTCTGAGGCTATGGTGCAGATGTTGTACAGTGTTTCTGTCAGGCCACAGCTTAAATACTGCACTCACTTCTGGTCACTGAGCCATAGTGCAATCACACCTGAAGCATTTTGTCTGCACAAGTCAGTGTCCCAAGATCTGAATTTAGATAACTCAACATTCCTATGTGGACATATCAAAGGAAATCTATCTTCACTGCCTCTCATTTGCTAAGGAGGCAGTCACTGGCCGGTGCCACCTGCTCTAGGCTGGCTGGTGTCACCTTCTCTAGGCGACCAGTGCCACCTTCTCTAGGCTGACCAGTGCCACCTTCTCTAGGCTGCTGGTGCCACCTTCTCTAGGCTGGCTGGTGTCACCTTCTCTAGGCTGACCAGTGCCACCTTCTCTAGGTTGACCAGTGCCACCTTCTCTAGGCTGGCTGGTGCCACCTTCTCTAGGCTGACCAGTACCACCTTCTCTAGGCTGGCTGGTGCCACCTTCTCTAGGCTGACCAGTGCCACCTTCTCTAGGCTGGCCAGTGCCACCTTCTCTAGGCTGGCCGGTGCCACCTTCTCTAGGCTGGCTGGTGCCACCTTCTCTAGGCTGGCCAGTGCCACCTTCTCTCGGCTGGCCACTGCCACTTTTTGTAGGCTGGCTGGTGCCACCTTCTCTAGGCTGGCCAGTGCCACCTTCTCTAGGCTGGCTGGTGCCATCTTCTCTAGGCTGGCTGGTGTCACCTTCTCTAGGCTGGCTGGTACCACCTTCTCTAGGCTGGCCAGTGCCACCTTCTCTAGGCTGGCCAGTGCCATCTTCTCTAGGCTGGGCAGTGCCACCTTCTCTAGGCTGGCTGGTGCCATCTTCTCTAGGCTGGCTGGTGTCACCTTCTCTAGGCTGGCCAGTGCCATCTTCTCTAGGCTGTCTGTGCTGCCTGCTCCAGGCGGGTTGATGCCACCTGCTCCAGGCTGGCTGGTGCCACCTGCTCTAGGCAGGCCTGCAGATAACCTCAGGAAATATAAAGAGTAACACAGTAGTAAGGTTTTATGCTACCGAATCCTTCCAAACCACTGAAAGGGATGTTGCTAGATTGACCAGTCTGCTGTTTGTTGATGCATCAAGCAAGCGATACTGTGGGGTGGATAATACAATGCTCAATAACCATAGCATGAATGCACTTGGGTGTCAGTGCCAAGGCCTGCCTATGTGCTGAGTAGACATAGTGCTATCATGCTAAGGGCCTGTGCCCCACTTTGCAGCCAACATTCCTCCCTCATTAAATGCCACTCTTACGACCAGGTGAGAAAGGGGTCTCGGGGTTTCCTCTCATCCTTTGCCTGGTTTAACCGTAACAGGGTTTAATTTTTAAAAACACCGTGTTTTTAGCTCCCTCTCAGTGAATCCATGTTCACTGCTTTCCAATTGTAAGACAAAGAAATCAATCAGACAGGTTTTCTTAGATTTAAACATGAAAGTTGGTAATTTATTAATCTTAAACTCTAATTTGGTTAACAACTACGAATACGTGACTCGACCAAGCTAGCATGCATAAGCGATAAACACACACGCAGATAGAGACAGAAAAAGTAGAAAGAATAAAGGGGAAAAGTTTGAGGCAATAGCTGTGTTTCTAGTTATGGTCCTTAGAGTTCGATGTAGAGTCTTTGGTTGCCGGTAAGTATTGCCGTGACATTGGGGCCCAGTACATGCTTTAAAACCTATTTCAATGTAGGAGTCTTTTCCGTCTTGAGGTTTAAGTGACTTCAGTGGATCCGGAGATTAGTGAGAGAGAGAGAGCCAGACAGGAGAGAGGCTTTCAATCTGCAGTCTGACCCAAGCTGTCCTGTGAGCAGTTCAAAACCAGACCTGGGCCAGCAGGTTAGTCATGTGACTTGCTTTTTTTAAAGAAACTCCTGTGTTTGTGGATCCCAAAGCTCTCGGTGGGGGAGGGGTGTAGGGCTGTCTCTTACACCAACAAGATGTGGATCACCATTGCCCAGACCAGTCTCTGTTAATTGAATTAGTGAGCAGTTCCCATTGTCTCTCCAAGCACTGTCTCTTAGTATGCAAATGTTTTTCCTGCCACTGCTGATCTCTTTAAACAAGTCATCTCTCCACTCCAGCAACAGTTTAAAATTGATGTTCATATGATGAAATTAATATGCCTCATTCTTGGCAGGTGGCGTTGTTCATGCCAACCACAAAATAGTTGATCTGCTCATTCATTCATCTGCTGTTGTGGAAAATTGCTTTGTGTAAATTGGCTGCCAATTTTGCCTAAATATCAGCAATGACTGCACTTCAAAAAGTCATACATTGTTATGAAATATTAAGGGAGCAACGGGAGGGAGCAAGAATGGTGCTTACCCTTAGTGCCTATCATGTAAGTGTTCTTGCCTACTCTGTTTCTAAGAAGTACAACCTCAGCGACAAGAGCAAGTGAGGTGGATAGGTGCTGAGAATCTGAAGAGGGGAATGCAGATGCCCTCCTGTGACACCCTTGAGGGGCTGTTGGCCCTGATGGCCATGCCACAGACTGTACCAGCTCAGCATAGGTTTGTGCAGTCTGCGCCTCCTAGCCGACAGACAACGGCAAAGCAAGGGTGGAGTGTGGAGGGAAGGGAGCAAGAATGTTGCTGGTAGACAGATCTATGGGCAGATGAGGCACTCTGCAAGTCCTTTTCAACTGAGAAGCTCAGAACCAACATGGCACCTGCCTGAGAGTTCTTGAAGCACTTTGCCAATCGATGGAGCTGCTATTATCAGAGATTGTGAGACTGGCAACGGAGCAGTCAGACAGCGTGAGGCTGAGAACGGAGCCGTCAGAGAGGGCGAGACTAAGAGTGGAGCGATCAGAGAGGGCAAAGCTAACAGTGGAGCGGTCAAAAAGAGCGAGGCTGAGAATGGAGCGGTCAGAGAGACTGAGGCTGAGAGCGGAGCCATCAGAGAGAGCGAGGCTGTGACTGGAGCAGTCAGTGTGTGTGAGGCTGAGAGTGGAGCAGTCAGATAGCGGAGCAGACAGAGAGAGTGAAACTGTGAGTGAAGCAGTCAGAGAGGGTGAGGTTGTGAGAGGAGCGGTCAGAGAGGTGAGGCTGAGAGTGGAGCGGTCAGCGAAGGTGAGGCTGAGAGTGGAGCGGTCAGATAGCAGAGCAGTCAGAGAGAGTGAAACTGTGAGTGAAGCAGTCAGAGAGGGTGAGGTTGTGAGAGGAGCGGTCAGAGAGGGTGAGGCTGTGAGTGGAGCAGTCTGAGGGGGTGAGGCTGAGAGCGGAGGGTTAGAGAGAGCGAGGCTGAGAGTGGAGCTGTCAGTGAAGGTGAGGCTGAGAGCGGTGTGGTCAGACAGGGTGAGGCTGAGAGCGGAGTGGTCAGAGAGGGTGAGGCTGTGAGTGGAGCGGTCAGAGAGGGTGAGGCTGAGAGCGGAGGGGTCAGAGAGGGTGAGGCTGTGAGTGGAGCGGTCAAAGAGAGCGGGTCTGAGTGGAGCGGTCAGAGAAGTTAGGGCAGGGAGCGGAGCGTTCAGAGAGGGTTAGGCTGAGAGTGGAGAGGTCAGAGAGCGGAGCAGTCAGGGAGAACGAGGCTGTGAGTAGAGCGGTCAGAGAGTGTGAGGCTGAGAGTGGAGCGGTCAGAGAGGGTGACTCTGAGTGTGAAGCGGTCAGAAAGCGGAGCATTCCGAGAGGGTGAGACTGACAGCGGAGGGTCAGAGAGAATGAGGCTGAGAATGGAGGGTCAGAGTGAATGAGACTGAGAGTGGAGCGGTCAGAGAGGGTGAGGCTGAGAGCGGAGGGTTAGAGATGGGAGCGGTCAGAGAGAGTGAGGCTGAAAGCGGACCGGTCAGTTAGTGCGGGACTAAGGGTGGAGCAGTCAGAAAGAGCAAGACTGAGAGCCAAGTGGTCATAGAGAGCGAGACTGAGAGTGGAGAGGTCAGAGAGGGTGAGACTGAGAGTAGATCGGTCAGAGAGTAAACCAGTCAGAGAGTGAAGCGGTCAGAGAGAGTGCGGTTTAGAGTGGAGTGTTAGAGGGAGCGAAACTGAGAGCAGAGGGTCAGAGAAGGCAGCAGTCACAGAGGGTGAGACTGAGAGTGGACAGGTCGGAGAGGTGAGCGGTCAGAGATAGTGAGGCCAAGTGCAGTGAAGTCAGAGAGGGGAGCGGTCTGAGAGGTTGAGGCGGAGCGTGGAGCAGTCAGTGAGGGGAGCGGTCAGAGAGAACAAGGCTGATAGCGGAACAGTCAGAGAAGGGAGTGTTCTAAGGGGGTGAGACTGAGAGTGGAGCAGTCAGAGAGAGTGAGGCTGTGAGTGGAGCGGTCGAAGAGGGGAGCGGTCAGAGAGAGTGAGGCTGAGAGTGGTGCGGTCAGAGAAAGCAAGGCTGAAAGCGGAGTGGTCAGAGAGGGGAGCGGTCAGAGAGGGGAGCGGTCAGAGAGGTTGAAGCGGAGAGTGGAGCAGTTAGTGAGGGGAGCGCTCAGAGAGGGTGAGGCTGTGAGCGGAGGGTTAGAGATAGCGAGGTTGTGAGTGGAGGCTCAGAGCTGGGAGCGGTCAGAGAGAGTGAGGGTGAAAGCAGAGAGGTCAGAGAGGGTGTGACTGAGAGTAGATCAGTCACAGAGTAGACCAGTCAGAGAGTGGAGCGGTCAGAGAGAGTGCGGCTGAAAGTAGACCAGTCAGCGAGAGCGAGGCTGTGGAATGTTAGAGAGAACAAGACTGAGAGTGGAGAGGTCAGAGAGGGGAGCGGTCAGAGATAGTGAGACCGAGTGCAGTGCAGTCAGAAAGGGGAGCGGTCAGAGAGAGTGAGGCTGAGAGTGGTGTGGTCAGAGAGGGTGAGGCTGAGAGTGGAGCTGTCAGTGAGGGTGAGGCTGAGAGCGATGTGGTCAGAGAGGGTGAGGCTGTGAGTGGAGCGGTCAGAGAGGGTGAGTCTGAGTGCGAAGCGGTCAGAAAGCGGAGCATTCAGAGAGGGTGAGACTGGCAGCAGAGGGTCAGAGAGAGTGAGGCTGAGAATTGAGGGTCAGAGTGAATGAGACTGAGAGTGGAGCGGTCAGAGAGGGTGAGGCTGAAAGCGGAGCGGTCAGTTAGTGCGCGACTGAGAGTAGATCGGTCAGAGAGTGAAGCGGTCTGAGAGTGAAGCGGTCAGAGGGATTGTGGCTGAGAGTTGACCAGTCAGAGAGAGCCAGGCTGAGAGTGGAGTGTTACAGAGAGCGAGACTGAGAGCGGAGGGTCAGAGAAGGGAGCAGTCAGAGAGGGTGAGACTGAGGGTGGAGAGGTCGGAAAGGTGAGCAGTCAGAGATAGTGAGGCCGAGTGCAGTGCAGTCAGAGAGGGGAGTGGTCAGAGAGAGTGAGGCTGAGAGCGGTGTGGTCAGAGAGGGGAACGGTCTGAGAGGTTGAGGTGGAGAAAGGGGAACATTCTAAGGGGGTGTGACTGAGAGCGGAGCAGTCAGAGAGAGCGAGGCTGAGAGCAGAGCGGTAAGAGAGGGTGAGTCTGTGAGTTGAGCGGTCAGAGAGAGTGAGGCTGAGAGTGGTGCGGTCAGAGAAAGCAAGGCTGAATGCGGAGTGGTCAGAGAGTGGAGCGGTCAGAGAGAGTGAGGCTGAGAGCGGTGTGGTCAGAGAGGGAACGGTCTGAGAGGTTGAGGCGGAGAGCGGAACAGTCAGAGAGGGGAGCATTCTAAGGGGGTGTGACTGAGAGCGGAGCAGTCAGATAGAGCGAGGCTGAGAGCAGAGCAGTAAGAGAGGGTGAGTCTGTGAGTGGAGTGGTCAGAGAGGGTGAAAATGCGAGTGGAGTGGTCAGAGAGGGTGAGGCTGTGAGCGGAGCGGTCAGAGAGAGCGAGGCTGAGAGTGGCGTTAGAGAGAGCGAGACTGAGAGCGGAGGGTCAGAAAAGGGAGCAGTCAGAGAGGGTCAGACTGAGAGTGGAGAGGTCGGAGAGGGGAGCGGTCAGAGATAGTGAGGCCAAGTGCAATGTAGTCAGAGAGGGGAGCGGTCAGAGAGAGTGCGGCTGAGAGTGGAGTGGTCAGAGAAAGCGAGGCTGAGAGTGGAGTGGTCAGAGAGGGGAGCGGTCAGAGAAAGTGAGGCTGAGAGTGGTGCGGTCAGGGAAAGCGAGGCTGAGAGTGGTGCGGTCAGGGAAAGCAAGGCTGAGAGCAGAGTGGTCAAGCTGGGAACAGTCAGAGAGAGTGATGCCGAGAGTGGTGCAGTCAGAAAGAGCGAGGCTGAGAGCGGAGTGGTCAGAGAGGGGAGCGGTCAGAGATTGGAGCGGTCAGAGAGGTTGAGGAGGAGATTGGAGCAGTCAGTGAGGGGAGCGCTCAGAGAGGGTGATGTTGTGAGCGGAGGGTTAGAGCTGGGAGCGGTCAGAGAGAGTGAGGCTGAAAGCAGAGCGGTCAGATAGTGCAGGACTAAGGGTGGAGTGGTCAGAGTGAATGAGGGTGAAAGCGGAGATGTCAGAGAGGGTGTGACTGAGAGTAGATCAGTCACAGAGTAGACCAGTCAGAGAGTAGACTGGTCAGAGAGAGTGCGGCTGCGAGTAGATCAGTCAAAGAGAGTGAGGCTGTGAGTGGAGGGTCAAAGACCGGAGCGTCCAGAGATGGTGAGACTGTGAGTGGAGTGACCAGACAGAGCGAGGCTGAGAGTGGAGTTTTAGAGAAAGCGAGACTGAGAGCAGAGGGTCAGAGAAGGGAGCAGTCAGAGAGGGTGAGGCTGTGAGTGGAGCGGTCAGAGACAGTGAGTCTGAGTGGAGCGGTCAGAGAAATTAGGGCTGGGAGCAGAGCGTTCAGAGAGGGTTAGGCTGAGAGTGGAGGGGTCAGAGAGCGGAGCAGTCAGGGAGAACGAGGCTGTGAGTGGAGCGGTCAGAGAGTGTGAGGCTGAGAGTGGAGTGTTAGCGAGAGCGAGACTGAGAGTGGAGGGTCAGAGAAGGGAGCAGTCAGAGAGGGTGAGACTGAGAGTGGAGAGGTCGGAGAGGGGAGTGGTCAGAGATAGTGAGGCCGAGTGCAGTGCAGTCAGAGAGGGGAGCTTTCTCAGTGGGTGACTGAAAGCAGAGCATTCAGAGGGAGTGAGGCTGAGAGCAGAGCTGTAAGAGAGGGTGAGGCTGAGATTGGAGCGGTCAGAGAGAGTGAGGCTGAGAGCGGAGGGTCAGAGAAGGGAGCAGTCAGAGAGAGTGCGGCTGAGAGTGGAGAGGTCAGAGAGGGGAGTGGTCAGAGAGAGCGAGGCTGAGAGCGGAACAGTCAGACAGGGCAGCGTTCTCAGTGGGCGACTGAGAGCAGAGCAGTCAGAGGGAGCGAGGCTGAGAGCAGAGCTGTAAGAGAGGGTGAGGCTGAGTGTGGAGCAGTCAGAGAGGGTGAGACTGTGAGTGGAGTGGTCATAGAGGGTGAGGATGAGAGGGGAGCAATCAGAGAGGGTGAGGCTGAGACTGGAGCAGTCAGAGAGGGTGAGGCTGTGAGTGGAGTGGTCAGAGAGGGTGAGACTGTGAACGGAGTGGTCAGAGAGGGTGAGGCTGAGAGTGGAGTGATCAGAAAGGGTGAGGCTGAGAGCGACGGGTTAGAGATAGCGAGGCAGTGAGTGGAGGGTCAGAGATGGGAGCGGTCAGAGAGAGTGAGGCTGAAAGTGGAGCGGTCAGGTAGTGCGGGACTAAGGGTGGAGCGGTCAGAGAGAGCGAGACTGAGAGTGGAATGGTCAGATAGAAGACCAGTCAGAGAGTAGACCGGTCAGAGATAGTGAGGCTGTGAGTGGGGGGTGGGATCAGAGAAGGGAGCGGTCAGAGAGAGCAAGTCTGAGAGTGAAGGGTCAGAGAGGGAAGCGGTCAGAGCGAGTGAGGCTGAGAGTTGTGTGGTCAGTGAGAGCAAGGCTGGGAGCAGGCGGACAGAGAGGGGAGCAGTCAGAGACAGAGACTGTGAACGGAGCGTTCAGAGAGGGGAGTGATCAGAGAGAGTGAGACTGTGAGCGGAGGGGTCAGAGACAGCAAGGCTAAGAGTGGAGCGATCAGAGTGGGGAATGGTCAGAGAGGGTGAGACTGTGAGCAGAGTGGTCAGAGAATGTGAGGCTGAGAGTGGAGCGGTCAGAGAGGGGAGTGGTCAGAGAGAGCGAGGCTGTGAGCGGAGTGGTCAGAGAGGGTAAGGCTGAGCAGAACGGTCAGAGAGGGTGAAACTGAGAGCGGAGTGGTCAGAGAGAGTGAGACTGAGAGCAGAGTGGTCAGAGAGGGTGAAACTGAGAGCGGAGTGGTCAGAGAGAGTGAGACTGAGAGCAGAGCGGTCAGAGAGGGTGAGACTAAGAGCGGAGCAGTCAGAGAGGGTAAGGCTGAGAGCAGAGTGGTCAGAGAGGGTGAGACTGAGAGCGGAGCGGTCTGAGAGGGTAAGGCTGAGAGCGGAGCCGTCAGAGAGGGTGAGTCTGTAAGTGGGGAGCTGGTCTTTGAGAGTAAGTGAAAGCCACGGAGAAAGAAATTTGCATAGTGACATCAAGGCACAAGGATTTCCGCAGTACCAAGTTTACAGGTAAACATTGAGTGTAATCTACCTGTCGTGTAAACTACATCAATTAAACTTGGAAGTATTGTGATCTGTGAGGAGGATAGTGATAGCTTTCAAGCGGACATAGACAGGCTGGTGGAATGGGCAGACACGTGGCAGATGAAATTTAATGCAGAGACATGTGAAATGATTCATTTTGTTAGGGAGAATGAGTAGCAGCTACATAAACTAAAGTGTACAATTCTACAGGGGCTGCAGAAACAGAGAGACTCTGGGGTATAAGTGCACAAATGTTTGAAGGTGACAGGGCAGGCTGAGAAAGTGGTTAAAAAGGCATACGGGATCCTGGGCTTTATAAATAGATACTAAGAGGGGAATTTTATGCTCTCCCCCATGATGGATTTGGAGGCAGGGAGAGCATTGAATCAGGTGGGATGGTGGTGGGGGGTGGGTGGTGGTGGTGAGGGTTCCCAGCACCATCCCACCTCTGCCAAAATTTAGTTCAGGGCGAGAAGGCCTTTGAAAGGCCTTCCCACCCTGCCGCAAGTTGTGGCCCTTAACTGGGCAATTTACACCAATTAAGGGCCTCTTCCCGCCACAGCCGCAATTAGTCGTGCAGCGGGTGGCCCTGTCGCTTCACGGGAAGCATGGCATGAGAAAGCATGTGGCCTGCTTCCTAGCACTGGGATGGGGGGAGGGGGTGACCCTCGTTAAAAGGCACTTACTACCTGCACGAGGTACCTGGCATCAGAAAGGGGGTGGCATCCACTGAGAGCCATCTCCCTGCCCTGGCTGCCAGCCCCCTAAATCTCCCTTCACCACCCTGCGGGACCACTTCCACCCTGACCTACCTGTGGCCTGGGACAAGCAATGCTCCACGGCCTCTGCTTTGGCACTACAGCTGCCAGCTTCTGATTGGCTGGTAATTCTCCAAGGGCAGGACTTCCTGTTTCAGTTCTAGTTTCCCTCTCAGTTCTAGTTCTAGTTCTAGGGTCCAAAAAAAAGCAAGATTTGCAATGACAAATTCCATAAAATCTGGAAAAGCTGGGGTTGTTCTCCCTAGAGCAAAGGATGTTAAGGGGAGATTTGATAGAGGTGTATAAGATTATTACAGGCTTATATAAATTAGACAAGGAAAAACCGTTCCCAGTAACTGATGGTACAAGGACGAGGATTTGGGCAAGGGATGAAACGGGAATGTGAGGATGAACCCATGAGGATGGTGGAAACAGAGGCAATCACTGATTTCAAAAGGAAATTGGATGGGCACTTGAAGAAAATAAACTTGCAAGGCCACAGGGATCAAGTGGGGAAGTGAAACTGACTGGATTGCCCCACGGAGAGCCAGCATGGACTCGATGGGCTGAATGGCATCCTTCTATGCTGTAAATAACTCCATGACTTCCGGCGATGGGGTTCTTGATCCTGTGGAAGGCCCGCTGCTGTTCACTTAAGTGTCTGATTGGCCCTAGATTCGGCAGACCTTCCAGAGAAGAGGTGACACGGGGAGTTTCGTGTCACGTTTTCCAGATGTTGTGACTCCAACCGCCAGAATAAAATCCCATAAAGTACAAAAGCATGAACCTTTATAAAAGGCTGGTTTGGCCTCAACCGGAGTGCTGTGTCCAATTCTGGGAACCACACTTCAGGAAGGATATGAAGGCTTTAGAGAGGATGCAGAAAAGATTTGCCAGACTGGTTCCAGGGATGAGGAACTTGAGTTACATGGAGAGATTGGAGAAACTGGGGCTGTTCTCTTTAGAGAAGAGAAGGTTGAGAGGAGATTTGACATAAGTGCTCAAAATCATAAGACGTCCAGACAGAGTAGATAGAGAGAAACTGTTGCCATTCGTGGAAGGGTCAAGAATCTGAGGACATATAAGTGATTGGCAAAGAACCAAAGGCGAGATGAGGAAACATTTTTTTTACACAGCGAATGGTTACAATCTGGAATGCACTGCCTGAAACAGTGGTGAAGGCAGATTCAATTGTGGCTTTCAAAAGGGAATTGGACAATTGAAGAGAAAAAATTTGCTGAACTACAGGGAAGGGTGGGGAGTGAAACTAGTTAAATTGACCTTGCAGAGAGCTGGCATGGGTTCAATGGGCTGAATGGCCTCTTTCTGTGCAGTTATCATTTTCACAGAATCACAGAATTGTTACAGCACAGAAGGAGGCCATTCGGCCTGTCATGTCTGCACCAGCTCTCCAAAAGATCAGTTTACCAAGTGCCACTCCCTGGCCTTCTCCCCATAACCCCACACATTCTTCCTTTTCCGATAACCATCTAATTCCCGCTTGAATACCTTGATTGAATCTACCTCCACCACACTCTCAGGCAGCTCATTCCAGATTTTAACCACTCACTGTGTGAAAAAGATGTTCCTCGTGTTGTTATTGCTTCTTTTGCCAATTACCTTAAATCTGTACTCTCTTGTTCTCAATCCCTCCACCAATGGGAACAGTTTCTCCCTATCTACCCTGTCCAGACCCTTCATGATTTTGAATACCTCTATCAAATCTCCTCTCAACCTTCTCTTCTCCAAAGAAAACAGTTCCAACTTCTCCAATCTATCCACATAACTGAAGTTCTTCATCCCTGGAACAATTCTCATGGATCTTTTCTGCACTCTTCCCAATGCCTTCACATCTTTCCTAAAGTGTGGTGCCCAGAACTGGACACAATACTCCAGTTGAACCAAACCAGTGTTCCAGTTAAGTTTAACATAACTTACTTGCTTTTCTACTCTATGCCCTTATTAATAAAGCCTAGGATGCTGTATTCTCTATTGACCGCGCTCTCAACCTGTCCTGCCACCTTCAATGACTTATGCAGATATACACCCATGTCCCTCTGCTCCTTCACCCCCTTTAGAATTGCACCCTTTATTTTATATTGTCTCTTCACGTTCCTCCTATCAAAATGAATCACTTCACACTTCTCTGCATTTAATTTCATCTGCCACTTGTCCACCCATTCCACCAACCTCTCTGTGTCCTTTTGCAGTTCTACACTATCCTCCTCACAATTCACATTGATTCCAAGTTCTGTTAATTTTATGATTCTATGAAATTGGTGGGAAGATTGTAGGGGAGTTGAGAAATTTTTTCACCTGGAGTTTTTGGAACTCCCTGCCTGAAAGGGCGATAGAGGCAGAAACCCTCATTGCATTTAAAAGTACTTGAATAAGTACTCAAAGTGTGCAGCCTACAATGCTCTGGACAAAGCACTGGAAAGTGGGATTAGGCTGGATATCTTTTTTTCAAACGGTACAGGCATGACGGGTCAAATGGCCTATTTCTGTGTGTAAATTTCTATGATTCTATGATGCGAGATGCAATCTTGTCCTGGAAGAGAAAGAGTGGTGATTGTGAATGAATGCATTGACAGGTGTGCTTTTTTTATTCGTTTACAGGGATGTGGGCATCACTGACCAGGCCAGCATTTATTGTCCATCCCTAATTGCCCATGAGAAGGTGGTGGTGAGCTGCCTTCTTGAACCGCTGCAGTCCATTTGTGGTAGGTACACCCACAGTGCTGTTCCAAAATTTTCACCCAGCGACAGAGAAGGAAAAGGGATATAGTTCCAAGTCAGGATGTGTGTAGATTGGAGGGGAACTTGCAGGTGGTGGTGTTTCCATGCCTCTGTTGCCCTTGTCCTTCTAGTTGGTAGAGGTCACGGGTTTGAAAAGTGCTGTCAAAGGAGCCTTGGTGCGTTGCTGCAGTGCATCTTGTAGATGATACTGCTGCTGTGTGTCGGTGGTGGAGGGTGTGATTGTTTGTGGATGGGGTGCCAATCAAGCAGGCTGCTCTGTCCTGGATGGTACATACGAAGGTATGAACATATGAATTAGGAGCAGGAGTAGGCCACTTGGCCCTTCGAACCTGCTCCACCATTCAATAACTTCATGGCTGAACTGATTACTCCACATTTCCGCCTACCCCCCGATAACCTTCTACCCATTTGCTTATCAAGAATCTATATACCTCTGCCTTAAAAATATTCAAAGACTTTGCTTCCACTGCCTTTTGAGGAAGAGAATTCCAATGACTCATGACCCTCTGAGAGAAGATATTTCTCCTCATCTCTGTCTTAAATGGGTGACCCCTTATTTTTAAACAGTGACCCCTAGTTCTAGATTCTCCCACAAGGGGAAACATCCTTTCCACATCCACTCTGTCAAGATCCCTCAGGATCATATATACTTCAATCAAGTCGCCTCTTACTCTTCTAAATTCCAGTGGAAACAAGCCTAGCCTATCCAATCTTTTCTCGTAAGACAGCCCACCCATTCCAGGTATTCCAGGTTCTGAAGAAGGGTCACTGACCCGAAACGTTAACTCTGCTTCTCTTTCCACAGATGCTGCCAGACCTGCTGAGTGGTTCCAGCATTTCTTGTTTTCATTCCAGGTATTAGTCTAGTAAACCTTCTCTGTACTGCTTCCAATGCAATTACATCATTCCTCAAATAAGGAGACCAGTACTGTACACAATACTCCAGATGTGGTCTCAGCAATGACCCTTATAGCTGAAGCATAACCTCCCTACTTTTGTATTCAATTCCCCTCACGATAAAAATGATAACATTCTATTAGTTTTCCTAATTAATTGCTGAACCTGCATACTAACCTTCTGCAATTCATGCACTAGGACACCCAGATCCCTCTGCATCTCAGAGCTCTGCAATCTCTCACTAATTAGATAATATGCTTCTTTTTTTAACACTTTCCCACATTATACTCCATCTGCCAGATTTTGCGCACTTTCTTAACCTATCGATATCCCTTTGTAGCCTCCTTACCCCCTCTTCACAATTTACTTTCCTACCTATCTTTGTGTCATCAGCACATTTAACAACCATACCTTCGGTCCCTTCACCTAAGTCATTTATATAAATTGTAAAAAGTTGAGATCCAAGCACAGATCCCTGTGGCACACCACTCGTTACATCTTACCAACCAGAAAATGACTCATTTATGCCTACTCTCTGTTTCCTGTTACCTAACCAACCTTCTATCCATGCCAATATGTTGCCCACTACACCATAAGCTTTTATTTTATGCAATAACCATTGATGTGGCACCTTATCAAATGCCTTCTGGAAATCTAAGTACAATACATCCACCGGTTCCCCTTCATCCACAGCACATGTAACTCCCTCAAAGAGCTGTAAAGACAGGGGGAGGCGGTGGCGTAGTGGTATTGTCACTGGACTAGTGACCCAGGGTATTGTTCTGGGGACATGGGTTCAAATCCCACCACAGCAGAAGGTGGAATTTGAATTCAATTAATAAATCTGGAATTAAAAGCTAGTCTAATGATGGCCATGAAACCATTGTCGATTGTTGTAAAAACCCATCTGGTTCGCTAATGTCCTTTAGGGAAGGAAACCTGCTGTTCTTAACTGGTCTGGCCTACATGTGACTCCAGACTCCAGACCCACAGCAATGTGATTGACTCTGAAATGGCCGAGCAAGCCACTCAGTTGTATCACCACCTTCTCAAGGGCAATTAGGGATGGGCAATAAATGCTGGCCTGGCCAGCGATGCCCACATCCCATGAACAAATAAAAAAAAATTGCTTAAACATGTTTTCCCTTTCACAAATCCATGCTGACTCTGCCTGATTACCTTGAATTTTTCTAAATACCCTTCTATAACGTCTTTAATAATAGCTTCTAACATTTTCCCTAAGATAGATGTTAAGCTAACTGGCCTGCAGTTTCATGCTTTCTCTCTCCCTCTCCCTCTCTTTTTGAATAAAGGAGTTATATTCACTATTTTCCAATCTAACGGAACCTTCCTCGAATCTAGGGAATTTTGGAAAATTAAAACGAACGCATCAACTATCTCACTAGCGACTTCTTTTGACACCCTAGGATGAAGTCCATCAGGACCCGGGAACTTCAGCTCCAACAATTTGTTCAGTACCAGTAATTTTCTTGAGTTCCTCCCTCCCTTATGTCATGCAGGCGCTCATCTATCAAGAATGAGGCACACATTATTTCGCCACACGAGCATTAAAACTTAAAATTGTTGCGGGGAAGAAAAGAGGGCCTATCACAAGGAATTGCCAGGCCCCTCGCCAGAAAGACCTTTTTTGCATACTCGCAGACAGTGTTGGAACAAAGGAACCAGTCCCTGCTTCCCCATTGCACAGAAGACCTGGTCAGACCAGTTTAGTCACATGACTAACTGGCAGATGGAGCTTTTAGAATTTGAACTTGCCAGAATTTTAAAACTCAGAAAGCTGTTTGCTCCTGGACTAGAAAAGACTTCTCTCCTGTCTGCTCCCATCTGTTTCTCACGGAACTGAAGATCCATTGAAGACACAAGAACCCCAAGAGAGAAAAGTCTCCTACAGTGAACAAGGTTTCACTGAAAAGCAAGACTTACCTACAAAAGGACTACAGTGAGCTCAAAGCACAGTAACAAGAAACTCTTCTGATATTGCCTCAAACCTCTCTACTTTATTTTTGTCTTCTGCTCTTTTCTGTCTCTATTTGCATGTGCATATCGCATATGCATGCTAGCGTGGGGTGCAGTGTGTATCCGTTGGTGTTAACTGAATGAGAGTTTAACTTTAAAGTTTACTAAATTTCACTTTTCTTCTTTAAACCTAAGAAAGCCTGTTTATGCTCATTTCGTTGCCTTATAATTGGAAAGTTGTGAACAAGGATTCACCAAGGGGGAGCTCAAAACATGGTGTGTTTAAAAATCTAAACTCTGTTAAAATAAGACCAGGTGAAGGCAAAAATGGACCCCTAGACACGTTTCTCACCTGGTCATAACACTTCCATTTCCTTACTTACAGCTGATACTGGGATGTTACTTGTATCCTCAATAGTGAAGACAGATGCAAAATTCATCTGCCATCTCCTTATTATCTGTTATTAATTTCCAGTCTCACTTTCTATAGGACCAACACTCACTTTGTTAACTCCTTTTTTTAAAATATCTGTAGAAACTCTTACTATTTGTCTTTATATTTCTAGCTAGCTTTCCCTCGTACTGTAATTTTACCTTTTTTATCAATCTTTTAGTTATTCTTTGCTGTTTTTTATATTCTGTCCAATCTTGAGACCTGCCTCCCATCTTTGTGCAAATATAAGCTTTTTCTTTAAGTTTGATACTATCTTTAACTGTTTTAGTTAACCACGGATGGCGGGTCCCACCCTTGGAATTTTTCTTTCTCTTTGAAATGTATCTATTCTGTGTATTCTGAAATATCCCCTTAAATGTCTGCCACTGCATCTCTATTGACCTATCCCTTAACCTAATTTGCCAGTTCACATTAGCTGGCTCTGCTTTCATGCCCTCATAATTGCCCTTATTTAAGTTTGAAATAATAGTCTTGGACCCACTCTTCTCTCCCTCAAATTGAATGTAAAATTCAATCATATTATGATTGCTGCTACCTAGGGGCGCCTTAACTATGAGATCACCAGTATGGTGTTGAGCTTCTCGAGTATTGCTGGAGCTGCACCTAGCCAGGCAAGTGGAGAGTACTCCATCACACTCCTGACTTGTGCATTGTAGATGATGGACCGGCTTTGGGGAGTCAGGAGGTGAGTTACTTGTGACAGGATTCCTAGCCTCTGACCTGCTCTTGTAGCCACTGTATTTATATGACTACTCCAGGTCAATTTCTGGTCAATGGTGACCCCCAGGATGTTGATAGTGGGGGTTTCAGCAATGGTGATGCCATTGAAGGTCAAAGGGAAATGGTTAGATTCTCTCTTGTTGGAGATATTCATTGCCTGGCACTTGTGTGGCGTGAATGTTACTTGCCACCTATCAGCCCAAGCCTAGATATTGTCCAGGTCTTGCTGCATTTCTACACAGACTGCTTCAGTATCTGAGGAGCTGCAAATGGTGCTGAATATTGTGCAATCATCAGCGAACATCCGCATTTCTGACCTTATGATTGAAGGAAGGTTATTGATGAAGCAGCTGAAGATGGTTGGGCCTAGGACACTACCATGGGGAACTCCTGCAGTGATGTGCTCTGTATGTGTGTGTTGTGTGTGTATGTGATGCCTCACATAGTTGAAGAACTGTAAGATGTGTCTGAGGTGTGAGTAATGCATATAAAGGATCTGTTACGAGTGGGTGAGGAAGGGGTCTCAGGCTCCCTTCTTGCCTCTTTCCTGGTTTGGCTGTAACAGGGTTTAATTTTTAAACATTGTTTTTAGCTTAAAACCTCAATGAGTCCCTATTCACTGCTCTCTAAATATAATTGTAAATGAACCAACCAGACAGGCTTTCTTAGGTTTAAACAAGAAAGATGTAAGTTTATTAACCTTACCACTCTAACTCACTTAATATTACTAAAATACGCGACGCAACCGTGCTAGCATGCCTGCTCGATAAACACACATACAACTAGATACAGAAGGGGAGAAAGAATTTGAGTGGGGGGGGGGAACATTGAAGTAGGGTAGACAATAAATGGAATTCAGTTGCTGTCTTTCAGTTTGTATGTAAAGTCCTTGATTGGAGTTGAAGTCTTGCAGTTCTCACTGGGGCCCAGTGCACACTTTCAAAATTGTTTCTCTGGTGCCAGAAGGCTGAAGAGGTCCTCTGTCTTGAGGCGGAAGCTGCTTCCGTGGGTCCCTTGGACTTTGCTTGAGAGAGAGGCAGGGAGAGAGAGGGACCTTCCTTTTGTCTTCAAATTGCAGTCTGCCCCAAACCTTTCTGTGAGGCACAATTCAAACAGTTCCCAGACTGGCCAGCAGGTAAGTCATGTGACCAGCTCTTTGTTTGAAACATCATCTTCTGGGGAGGATTGTTGATTTCAAAAGTTCTCCAGTCACACTCAGCTGGGGGGTTGGGGGGAGATGGGGGTGGAGGTTTGTCTCTTACAAAGTAAATGGCTCTCAATGTCTTTTGATCATCACTATTGACAAAACCTATCTCGCTAATTGAATCAGTGAGCACTCCCATTGTCTATCTATGCAACTGTTTCTCAGAATGCAAATGTGCAACCATGTCTTCAGCCATTCAACTCTGTGGTCTTTTTAAACAAGTTATGGTCAATGTCCAGTAAAAAGTTCAAGTAGTGTTACATATGACAAAATTAATATGTTTTCATTTGGCTGGTGTGGTTTCCATCACAGATGCAACAGTGTGGGTTGTGTGAATGTCACTGTATAGTTAGATGGTATATACAGTGTGTTGAGTTTATGATGCTTGGCCATGTGAGCCGCATGGAAGATGGCAGGATCCCCAAAGACACATTGTACAGCGAGCTCGCCACTGGTATCAGACCCACCGGCCGTCCATGTCTCCACTATAAAGACGTCTGCAAACGCGACATGAAATCCTGTGACATTGATCACAAGTCGTGGGAGTCAGTTGCCAGCGTTCGCCAGAGCTGGCAGGCAGCCATAAAGACGTAGCTAAAATGTGGCGAGTCGAAGAGACTTAGTAGTTGGCAGGAAAAAAGACAGAGGCGCAAGGGGAGAGCCAACTGTGCAACAGCCCCGACAAACAAATTTCTCTGCAGCACCTGTGGAAAAGCCTGTCACTCTAGAATTGGCCTTTATAGCCACTCCAGGCGCTGCTTCACAAACCACTGACCACCTCCAGGCGCGTATCCATTGTCTCTCGAGATAAGGAGGCCCAAAAGAAAAGATTAGTGCAGTTATTGAAAAGTATGTTTATGAGATGGGATCTTACCTTGACCACATATGTCAAATCATTGAATTTTTTGCAGCACTAGAGCCATGTAAGGGGCAGTGCTCCAGGCTGTGACCTCCTCAGTGATCTTCTTCCGCAGCCACTATATTTGTTGCCTCTGTGGCCTCCTTGCCCCCTGCAGGTACAGGGCATCCCTCCTCTTCAGGAGCTCCAGTGCCGCCTCTGAGAACCTGTGAGCCCTCTCACTCAGTCCCTGTGCCAGTTTACAACCTATTGCTGCATGCCAGCCAAAGTACTCCACACCTCCAGTGCTTGTATGTATGGAGGCCATATATACTCCTCCAGGAAAATTTCTCCTAATCAGCACTTGACAGCTAAACGTGCAGGTCTCTGTTGTAGTGCCTCCAGGCACATTTAAATCATGGTAATCAGCAATTAGCTGCAAAATTGCAAGCTATACCAGACTTTTAAACAGACGTGCCTTATTAGCACAGCATCCATTAGTGCCTGTTTTCATCCTTTCCCCAAAATAACTCCCAATGACTTTTAAAAGAGAGTAGCCGTCAACATATTGTAGGTCACATTATTGTTCTGCAATGTCTGCCTCTGAGTGTGAGTAAGGGTCACAATGAGTGGCACAGCTCCAAACTCTCCTTTGCCTACTCCTTCCATAGACTTTGACCAAAAATGCCCAGAATCATCTTCTCAAATGTTGCCAGGTCCTTTTAAGTGGAAGGACTGCTGCCAGTGCAAATTTACTACTGGTGATTGTGAGCAGCCTTCTTCTGGAAGCACGCACAAGACACTCAGATTCTGGAAATTGGCAGGGCACCAGACAGCGAAGCCAGACTGTTTGAATGCAATCTAATGCAGCATCCCTGTTATTTCTGGTGGCAGTGCTAGTTCAGAGCACACTTACGTACCACAGTGCAAACTGTTTGTATGCCCACTAAAAGCTGTACATTACAGGATTTCTGCAGTAAAAGAGTGCTGAAAAGGGAAAGGTTGTTTCCATGCTTTGCATGCTCCCTCCCTGTGAGAGTTACAGCTCACAATTTTGGTTTGTGTTTCCACAATCTGTACTCTCGGTGGGGAGCAACACTCATGCGTAATGTGTCCTGGGAAATCACCGCCTGTGTGATTTTCCATCCATTAAAAGTAACGTTGTTTGTGTCCAGGTCCCTGGCAAGTGTAAAAATAATAACTACAAGAGTGAGATGTGAACACAATAATAATAGAAAACATAAGTAATTATGGGTGTCTGTGTGCAATTCCTTCATACATTATTTTAACAAAGATGTGAACCTATTTATTTTAAAGGGGCTAATGCTTTTGCTAGAATAGTGGACAGAGGAATTTGATGTAAGTACATTAATGTGTCATTGTAAACCTGCTGATGAACTGCAGCCCATTCCTAGATTTACAGCCCAAGTGGTGGCTTTCTAATACTGGCACTGGGGTGGGGAGGGAGGTAATTGCCACTTTGCTGGTGCTAATCTTGCACTATCATCAGATATAAACTGCCCTTGCCATTGGGTGACTAAATTCCCTACGTCTCAGCTCAGTGACTTTATTATTTCTCTTAATGATTCTACATTCCAGGTGGTGCATACTATCAAATTCCGAGGAATCCTCCTGGACTCCTCTGTCTTTTAATCAGCATGTTAAAATACTTCAGGAGAAGATCATAGGGCTACTCAGCTAATCTCAGCATATTAAGAGAATTTTTAGACAAGAGTCTTTAGTTATTACATTTTGCCAAAATTAAATTACACATATGGTCCATTCAATATGTCACAGACTCATTCAAAAGAAGTCTAAATTTTCCTTTACCAAATCATCCACCAAGAAGACAAAATTTTTTCCACGAATAGAAAATTAAGACGAAATAATTGACGATTACAATCCTAACTAGTGGAAGCAAACCTTTTGACTTATATGTAGAGTGCATTTGTTGAACATCAGTGTTAGACAAAAATTCATCCACTACAAACAAGAGTGGCTTTACAAATGCTTATGAACAATCACAAACTTGCAAAGTTTATTTTCAGGTGCAAGAACCAAACATAGGTCAAGCCCTTTGTGCAAGCTCCCTTGTTAGCTCAGTTGGTAAAGTACTGTGTAGCTCAGCCATACTGACAGGAAGGTGCCAGGTTTTCTTCCTGCTATGTGCTGAGTTAACAACCTGGGTAGTCGGTAACAGGCTACAATTTGCCTTAATGCTCCTTGGGCTATAGGACACAAATTCAACCGGAGCTCCCTATTACATAAATAGCTAAATGACTATTTAATGAAGCCTGCCAGAATGAGCATGCGTAAACATCCGATTCAGTTGTGATGCTGTAAAACTTTCATAGTTGAATAGCCAGCTACCACTCATTGTCTAAGCTCATACATAAAAAGTGGACATTTCGTCCAGCATCTTGCAGTATTATGGAACAGATCTGTAGCATTTCATCACCTGGCCCATAGGATGCACAGGCTCCACTGTTCCATTATTAGCGAGTCTAGATATTGTCAGTCAAAATGAATTGAAAGCCATTTTGAGGGAAAGAAAAGGGCATTGTTCTGTACTCTGACCGATACCTATTCTATCTTCAGGTGGACCATAGGCAACAAATGATGCATCGTCTTACTTTCAACAAGCTATAAGTTATCTTTTTCAGAGTTCTTTTCTTTTACTTTTTTTGCAATTGGAAGTTACACTGATTTATATAGGTGTTGTTTTGTGCTCAAAAATAATGCAACAATAGAACCATAGGAAGCTGCATAGTCTTGCTGGTTACATCACTTCAGCAATTGAGGGTTTCTGCCTCCACCACCTTTCCTGGCAGTTAATTCCAGACACCCACCACCCGCTGGGTGAAAAAGATTTTCCTCATGTCCCCTCTAATCCTTCTACCAATCACCTTAACTTTGTGTCCCCTAGTAATTGACCTCTCCGTGAGGGGAAACAGGTCCTTCCTGCCTACTCTATCTAGGCCCCTCATAATTTTGTACACCTCAATTAAGTCACTTCTCCGCCTCCTCTGTTCTAAGGAAAACAACCCTAGCTGATCCAATCTTTCTTCATAGCTGCAACTTTCGAGTCCTGGCAACATTCTTGTAAATCTCCTCTGTACTCTCTCCAGAGCAATTATGTCCTTTCTGTAATGTGGTGACCAGAACTGTATGCAATACTCCAGCTATGGACGAACCAGCATTTTATACAGTTCCAGCATTACATCCCTGCTTTTGTATTCTATACCTCGTCCAATAAAGGAAAACATTCCATATGCCCTCTTCACCATTTTATCTACCTGTCCTGTCACTTTCATGGACCTGTGGACATGCAGTCCAAGGTCTCTCACTTCTTCTACCTCTCTCAATATCCTCCCATTTATTGTGTATTTTCTCGCTTTATTTCCCCTCCTGAATGCATTACCTGCATTTCTAGTAATTTCTAGTATTTTTTTTATGTTTTTTAGGATACTGAATACAACATCATTTACCTTGCTTGGCATGCATAATTCAAAGCTTTTCTATTTTGTTTGTTGTTTAAAATAAAGGTATTATGTTAACTACTTGCTTGTCTGTGTCTTTTTTTCTGACTGTTGTATAGTTTTCCTTTGCTTGTTGTCTAATATTTGCACAAATCTCAACCTGCCAGAGAATCTGCAAATGTGCCTGTTGAAGAGAATCTCCTCCAAACTATCCCACTTGGCCTTCTTTCACTCTGAGTCTTACTATCAATGTCATATTAAAATACCATGTGATTTGGATGTACCAATTCATAAATACATTTCCATTATTTTCCTTAATTATTTTTTATTATTTCTTAAGAATCTTTTGCAAAAACATTGTTCTGCACAATACAATGATGCATGTGAAATAATAGTACTGACAATCCCCTGGGGGGGAGATTTGCTAGTGCTCTTCGGGGGGGTTTAAACTAATTCACCAGGGGAATGGGAACCTAAATTGTAGTTCCAGTGTACAGGATGTTGAGAGTAGTGAGGTCAGGGATAAGGTTACAAGGACGCAAGAGGGCACTGGCAAGCAAGAACTTGGTTTAAAGTGTGTCTACTTCAACGCCAGGAGCATCCGGAATAAGGTGGGTGAGCTTGCAGCATGGGTTGGTACCTGGGATCTCGATGTTGTGGCCATTTCGGAGACATGGGTAGAGCAGGGGCAGGAATGGATGTTGCAGGTTCCGGGATTTAGATGTTTCAGTAAGAACAGAGAAGATGGTAAAAGAGGGGGAGGTGTGGCATTGTTAATCAAGGAGAGTATTACAGCGACAGAAAGGAAGTTTGAGGATTCGTCTACTGAGGTAGTATGGGCCGAGGTTAGAAACAGGAGAGGAGAGGTCACCCTGTTGGGAGTTTTCTATAGACCTCCGAATAGTTCCAGAAATGTAGAGGAAAGGATAGCGAAGATGATTCTCGACAGGGGCGAGAGTAACAGGGTAGTTGTTATGGGGGACTTTAACTTTCCAAATATTGACTGAAAATACTATAGTTCGAGTACTTTAGATGGGTCAGTTTTTGTCCAGTGTGTGCAGGAGGGTTTTCTGACACAGGCCAACCAGGGGCGATGCCACATTGGGTTTGGTACTGGGTAATGAACCCGGCCAGGTGTTAGATTTAGATGTAGGTGAGCACTTTGGTGATAGTGATCACAATTCAGTTAGGTTTACCTTAGCGATGGGCAGGGACAGGTATATACCGCAGGGCAAGAATTATAGCTGGGGGAAAGGAAATTATGATGCGATTAGGCAAGATTTAGGATGCGTAGGATGGGGAAGGAAACTGCAGGGGATGGGCACAATCGAAATGTGGAGCTTATTCAAGGAGCAGCTACTGCGTGTCCTTGATAAGTATGTACCTGTCAGGCAGGGAGGAAGTTGTCGAGCGAGGGAGCCGTGGTTTACTAAAGAAGTTGAAGCGCTTGTCAAGAGGAAGAAGAAGGCTTATGTTAGGATGAGACGTGAAGGCTCAGTTAGGGCGCTTGAGAGTTACAAGCTAGCCAGGAAGGATCTAAAGGGAGAGCTAAGAAGAGCAAGGAGAAGACACGAGA
Organism: Heterodontus francisci; assembly: GCF_036365525.1. NCBI lineage: Eukaryota > Metazoa > Chordata > Chondrichthyes > Heterodontiformes > Heterodontidae > Heterodontus > Heterodontus francisci. Next base: position 103,082,880 of record NC_090373.1, on the reverse strand, counting down.
AGTCATTGGCGGAGAGGATCAGGGAAAACCCGAAGGCTTTCTATAGGTATATCAGGAATAAAAGAATGACTAGAGTTAGATTAGGGCCAATCAAGGATAGTAGTGGGAAGTTGTGTGTGGAATCAGAGGAGATAGGGGAAGCGTTAAATGAATATTTTTCGTCAGTATTTACAGTAGAGAAAGAAAATGTTGTCGAGGAGAATACTGAGATTCAGACTACTAGGCTAGATGGGATTGAGGTTCACAAGGAGGAGGTGTTAGCAATTTTGGAAAGTGTGAAAATAGATAAGTCCCCTGGGCCAGATGGGATTTATCCTAGGATTCTCTGGGAAGCCAGGGAGGAGATTGCAGAGCCTTTGTCCTTGATCTTTATGTCGTCATTGTCGACAGGAATAGTGCCGGAAGACTGGAGGATAGCAAATGTTGTCCCCTTGTTCAAGAAGGGGAGTAGAGACAGCCCTGGTAATTATAGACCTGTGAGCCTTACTTCGGTTGTGGGTAAAATGTTGGAAAAGGTTATAAGAGATAGGATTTATAATCATCTTGAAAAGAATAAGTTCATTAGCGATAGTCAGCACGGTTTTGTGAAGGGTAGGTCGTGCCTCACAAACCTTATTGAGTTTTTCGAGAAGGTGACCAAACAGGTGGATGAGGGTAAAGCAGTGGATGTGGTGTATATGGATTTCAGTAAGGCGTTTGATAAGGTTCCCCACGGTAGGCTATTGCAGAAAATACGGAAGTATGGGGTTGAAGGTGATTTAGAGCTTTGGATCAGAAATTGGCTAGCTGAAAGAAGACAGAGGGTGGTGGTTGATGGCAAATGTTCATCCTGGAGTTTAGTTACTAGTGGTGTACCACAAGGATCTGTTTTGGGGCCACTGCTGTTTGTCATTTTTATAAATGACCTGGATGAGGGTGTAGAAGGGTGGGTTAGTACATTTGCGGATGACATGAAGGTCGGTGGAGTTGTGGATAGTGCCGAAGGATGTTGTAGGGTACAGAAGGATATAGATAGGCTGCAGAGCTGGGCTGAGAGATGGCAAATGGAGTTTAATGCGGAAAAGTGTGGGGTGATTCACTTTGGAAGGAGTAACAGGAATGCAGAGTGCTGGGCTAATGGGAAGATTCTTGGTAGTGTAGATGAGCAGAGAGATCTTGGTGTCCAGGTACATAAATCCCTGAAAGTTTCTACCCAGGTTAATAGGGCTGTTAAGAAGGCATATGGTGTGTTAGCTTTTATTAGTAGGGGGATCGAGTTTCGGAGCCACGAGGTCATGCTGCAGCTGTACAAAACTCTGGTGAGACCGCACCTGGAGTATTGCGTGTAGTTCTGGTCACCGCATTATAGGAAAGATGTGGAAGCTTTGGAAAGGGTGCAGAGGAGATTTACTAGGATGTTGCCTGGTATGGAGGGAAGGTCTTACGAGGAAAGGCTGAGGGACTTGAGGTAGTTTTCGTTGGAGTGAAGGAGGAGGAGAGGTGACTTAATAGAGACATATAAGATAATCAGAGGGTTAGATAGGGTGGATAGTGAGAGTCTTTTTCCTCGGATGGTGATGGAAAACACGAGGGGACGTAGCTTTAAGTTGAGGGGTGATAGATATCGGACAGATGTCAGAGGTAGTTTCTTTACTCAGAGAGTAGTAGGGGCGTGGAACGCCCTGCCTGCAGCAGTAGTAGACTCGCCAACTTTAAGGGCATTTAAGTGGTCATTGGATAGACATATGGATGAAAATGGAATAGTGTTGGTCAGATGGTTTCACAGGTCGGAGCAACATGGAGGGCCGAAGGGCCTGTACTGCGCTGTAATGTTCTAATTCTAAAATTAAGGGTTTAGACAGGGTCGATAAGGAGAAACTGTTCCTGTTGGTGGAACAGGAGGACACCGATTTAAGGCGACCTGAGGAAAAACTATTTACGCAGCATATGGTTCGGATCTGGAATTGGATAATTATTTGAAAAGAAAAAAGTTGCCGGGCTACAGGGAAAGGGCGTGGGAGTGGTACCACCTGAGTTTATTTTGCAGAGAGCCAGCAAGGACACAACAGGCCAATAGGCCTCCTTCTGTGTCATAAACATTCTCTCATTTTAAAATGACACTATTCAGCAATGTCTGGAATAGTCATTACTTTACCCCATAATTATTTGTAAAAGAACAAAGGATTGTAAAAAACAGTATATTGTAAAACTAACTATATTTCATGAAATAAATACTTTCTTTGCAAACGATCCAACATTCAAACAGGCTTTGTTTAAAGTTTAAATTCTGCACATGTTGGAAGAATTTATTCATGGAGTGGACGACACCTACATTGATAGGATCTACCTTCCAATAATTTGCTATATTATGGATTTCAAAGCTATGCAGAAAAACGTCTGTTTAATTAAACATAGACTGGACATTCCCACTGGCTTGATTGTTCGATATGGAGCCAGACAGATGAAGGTCTCAAGTCTGTGCTGTCTAGTAGTTCATTGGATAATATTTAGAAGCAGGAAAGGTTTGTCATTTTTTTCCCCCTTTCTAGCTGAGGTGTTGGTGCCAAATGTAGTATCTATACTATTCCAATAGCTGAGATCTGCTAACTCAGAACCTGGAACTTAAACTGGGTCCTTCAAAGTCAATCGGGGTCACAGTAGGCAATGCATTTACCAACTGAACCATTGGGAAAGGTGGATAAATACTCCTGCTAAGTAGATAAATATGCAATAGCCTCACTGTTGTACCATACTGAGGCCAATATATTTGAAGATTGCTACTTTGATGGGAAATAGTCATTCTAACAACCACATCGTTAAAAAGTGCATGGGGATTTGAAGATTGTCACTGGGTTTTGAGGGGTAGCTGAAGAGAGAAGATTGACCTTCTAAACTCCCATATGATCCTATAACTAATGCTGCAGGCATTCTGATTTCCAAGCCAGTTGACTGAAGTGCATGAAATAACATTAATTTGAACAATTACTTTATTTTCAACTTTTTTCCCATTGCATTTTTCTTAGGAAGTCTGTCATTTGGGCACAGCTTTATAAATAATGGTTGTAAAATAACCTTTTACTTAGTACCTTGAAAATAATTACAGGATGGCCCCAACTCTGTAAGTGATAAAAGGCCAAAGGAAGCTTTGTAATTATGATACTTGTCATGATAATTAGCATCCTCCCAGTTGGTCTTTACTGTCAGACCATTGTTTGAGAAAAGTGGTCAACAGCTGTTTTAATGACACACTTGCAAAGGATCTGTTAGTATTTTCTAAAGTTTAAATGTCCAAAATAGCCTTGAAAATTGGAACCGGGTGTCAAATAAGCTGCTTTTATACTATCATTCCTGGCATTTCTTCCTTCTCGTATGTTATATTGCAATTTTTGCATGCCTAGACACTACAAAATACGTGATGTGCAGCCAAAACAAAACCTTTCCTTAATTATAGTCATGGAAAATAGCCAACTTAAGATGTCCAGAAATCTCCATAAAAGAACTTTTTTAGCTTTGGAAAGTGATATAATGGGATTTTATTGCAAACAGCTGCATCATAACTCTTTGAGTTTAGGTGAGCTATGTAGTTTTTCTGGAAACATTAATTGTTTTTAAGTCCCTCTAATGCACCACCCCCCCAACACCATCCAAACAAACAGACACACATTTAAGTGACCTTTCAGCTAATCATATTCAGAATGAAAGTGAAAAGATACTGAAAATAAGCCAACTTGACAGAAAATTTAAGCTGCATTCAACTGGACAGATTTATTTCTAAGTTGAAGTTTTAAAATTTACCTGTGGAAAACTTGTTACAACTTTTAATTCCTCTAGTTAGTCAAGAACAACTCGGGGAGAGATTAATCCTGTTGAGCTAGCTTCTTGAGTACAAAATGCATATTCGGGTAAAACAACTTCCTGACACAATCTTTTGAGCATGATCCTACCCCAGATGTGCATGGTCCACTATGTTTATGGCTAGTGACTTTCGAGTGCTTAGGAGGCCTGCCTAAACTAGACGTTAGGCATGTTGAACATGCTAATCAGGATCCCAATGCCAAATTCAGCAAAAACTAGGTGCAGCATGTGCTGGGTCTATGGCAGACTAAGCAGTGGTTCTTAAAATGAAGTAAGTTTTTTTACATTTACTTTAATATAGAGCATGGGAGATCACTCCTGCTCTTCCTGGTTCCACAGAGATATGATAGACTGCTGCTGACCTGTGTCTGGCCCTTTTCCATTCACCTCATCACCACCTCCCCTCATAGGAATTACCTGCAGGCTGGCTTGGCATCCGAGCCAGATGATTTTGAGAACTGCTCCACCGATGAAATTCATCAGGTTGCCCAAGTGACATATGCAACTCGCGGGAATTACTGAGATCAGGCTCAAGGCCCAATTTGGAACAAGCGCCAGGTCTCCATCTTCAAGCATTTATTCTAGCTGAATAAAACAAATTTCTTCTCCATTGTCACTTCCGCTATGCTAATTTGCATATATGCTTGACAACTCTTGGAGGGCCCAGCTAAGCCAATCATTTTTTTCCGACCCATAATACCAGAATGAGCACACTTGCAAGAATAGCAATGTGTTTTCTGTATTGTTAACAACTTAGGATCATCAGATACATTAGTGAAACTTGTGCAGGTCACCTGTTCAAGACTGCATGGAGCAGAAACAACACTTGCATAGAAAATCATGTGTAGTGTGCCTGCAAATTTTCTGATTTGTACTCCTAGACGGTAAGGTTGTGCTCTGAGAGTACCCATTATCAGCACCTTGGATCCATATTAGTTCCAAATCCACTGTTACCTTAGGGTCCATATGGAAATTAGCACACATTGGTTGACACTTCAGTGCAGTGCTGATGGGTATCACAGAAATCATAGAAAGTTTAAAGCACAGAAAGAGGCCACTTGGCCCATCATGTCTGTGCCAACCGAAAATCTATCTACCCATTCTAATCCCACCTTCCACCATTTGGTCCGCAGCCCTGCTAATTACGACATTTGAGGTGTATATCCAGACTCCTTTTGAACGAGTTGAGGGTTTCTGCCTCAACTACCCTTTCAGGCAGTGTGTTCCAGAACATCACCACCCTCTGGGTGAAAATGTTTTCCCTCATCTCCCCTCTAATTTTTCTACCAATCATTTTAACTCTATGCCCCCTCTTCACTGACCTCTCTGCTAAGGTGAATAGACCCTTCAACCTCCACTGTATCCAGGCCACTCACAATTTTATACATCTCAATCAATTCTCTCCTCAACCTTCTCTATTCCAAGGAGAACAACCCCAGCTTATCCAATCTTTCCTCATAACTGCATTTTTCCAGTCCTGTCAACATCTTCGTAAATCTCCTCTGTACCCTCTCTAGTGCAATTACATCCTTTCTGTAATGAGGTGACCAGAACTGCACACAGTACTCAAGTTGTGACCTAACCAATGAGTTCTACAGTTCCAGCATAACCTCGCCACTCTTATATTCTATACCTTGACTAATAAAGGAAAGGATTTCATATGCCTTCTTAACCACCTTATCGACCTGTCCTGCTACCTTCAGGGATCTGTGGACATTCAGTCCGAGGTCCCTCACTTCCTCTACACTTCTCAGTATTTTCCCATTAATCGTGTATTCCTTTGCCTTGTTTGACCTTCCCAAATGCATCACCTCACACTTCTCCAGGTTGAATTCCATTTGCCACTTTTCTGTCCATCTGACCAGATCATCAATATCTTCCTGATCTGATAGCTATTGCAGAGACATGGTTCCAAGGTGACCAAGTCTGGGAACTGAATATTCAGGGGTACTAGACATTTCGGAAGAATAGGAAGAAAGGAAAAGGAGGTGGGGTATCTCCATAAATAAAAGATGAGATCAGTACAGTTGTGAGAAATGATCTTGGGTGGAGATAAGAAATAGCAAGGGAAAGAAATCATTGTTGGTAATAGTCTATAAGCCCCCAACAGTAGCTCCACTGTATGGCAGAGTATAAATCAAGAAAAATATGAAATAGTGGGGTGAGGGATTAAGGGAGGGAAAGTGTAATAAATCAAAGAGAGTGGACAAGGCAAGACAGCAATGTAGCAATAAGGAAATTGATAATCTGGCAGGAAGGGACAGAGCGTCCAAACTTAAAAGTGTGCAGCAGTTAAGGCTAGAGGTTGTGAACATAATAAAAGGACAGAATTAAAGGAACTCTATTTGAATGCACACAGCATTCGCAAGAAGGTCAATGAATTGATGGCACAAATGGAAGTAAACAGGTATGATCTAATTGCCATTACGGAGATGTGGCTGCAGGGTGACCAAGGCTGGGAACTGAATGTCCAAGGGTATTCAACATTTAAGCAAAAATGAAAAGGAGGTGGGGTAGGGCTGTTAATAAAGGATGAGATCAGTACATTAGTGAGAGTGGATCTTAGATCAGAAGATCAAGATGTAGGGTCAGTTTGGGTGGAGCAAAGAAGCAGCAAGGGGCAGCAAAAATTGGTAGGAGTTGTTTATAGGCACCAAACATTAGTAGTAATGTAGGGAACGGTATAAATCAGGAAATTAGAGATGCATGTAACAAGGGTAACAATCATGGGGGTCTTCAACCTACTTATATACATACTGGGTAAACCTAATTAGCACTAATGCTGTGAAGGACAAATTCCTGGAATGTAAACGAGATGGTTTTCTAGAACAGTATGTTGAGGAACCAATTAGCGAAGGGGCTATTTTAGATCCAGTATTGTGCAATGAGAAAGGGCTAATTAATAACCTTGTGGTAAAGGAGCCTCTAGGGAACAGTGACCATAATATGGAATTTTACTTTAGGTTTGAATGTAATTGGGGCAAATTGACTGTGGTAGATTGGGAAACTACATTAAAAGTATGATGGTAGACAGGCAATGGCTAGCATTTAAAAAATTAAAACATGGTTTACAACAAATTGTCATTTCTTTGAAGCACAAAATCCCAACAGGAAAGGTGATCCAACCATGGCTAACAAGAGAAGTTAAGGATAAAAGGAGGAGGCTATAAAGTTGTCAAAAATAGTAAGCCTGAGGATTAGCAGTATTTTAGAATTCAGCAAAGGAGGATAAAGAAACTGATAAAGAAAGAGAAAATAGGATATGAAAGTAAACTAGCGAGAAACATAAAAACAGACTGTAAAAGATTCTATAGGTATGTTAAAAGGAAAAGATTAGCAAAGACAAATGCATGCCAATTACAGGCAGAGATAGCAGAATTTATAATGGGGAATAAGAAACAGGCAGAGAACCTAAACAAATACTTGGTGTCAATCTTCACAGAGGAAGACACAAAAATCCTTCCAGGAATGCTAAAGAACTGAGGAACTAGTAAGAATGAGGAACTGAAAGAAATTAGTATTAGTAAAAAAGTAGTACTGGAGAAATTAATGGGACTGAAAGTTGATAAATTCCTGGACCTGATGATCTACCTCCCAGACTGTTGAAAGAAGTGGCCGCAGAGATAATGGATGCCTTGGTGGTCACCTTCCTAAATTCTATAGATTCTAGAATGGTTCCCACAGATTGGAAGGTAGCAAATGTAACCCCACTATTTAAGAAAGGAAAGAGAGAGAAAACAGGGAACTATAGACCTGTTAGTCTAACATAAGTAGTAGGGAAATGTTAGAATCTATTATAAAGGATGTGATAACTGGACACTTAGAAAATAATGGTAGGATTGGGCAGAGTCAACATTGATTTATGAAAGGGAAATCATGTTTAACAAACTTGTTAAGAGTTTTTTGAGGATGTAACTTGCAGATTAGATAAAGGTGAGCCAGTGGATATTGTCTATTTGGATTTTCAGAAGTCTTTTGATAAGGTCCCACACAGCAGAGTAGTAAGAAAATTTAGAGCACATGGGATTGGGGGGTAATATACTAGCATGGACTGAGAATTGGTTAATGGACAGAAAACAGACAGTAGGAATAAACAGATCATTCTCAGGTTGGCAGGCTGTGACTAATGGGGTACTTCAAGGATCAGTGCTTGGGCCCTAGCTATTCATAATCTATATCAATGATTTGGATGTGAGGACTAAATGTAGTATTTCCAAATTTGCTGATGACATAAAACTAGGTGGGAATGTGTAAGTGAGGAGGGTGCAAAGAGGCTTCAAGGGGACTTAAACAGGTTATGTAAGTGGGCAAGAAGATGGCAGATGGAATATAATGTGAAGTTATCAACTTTGCTAAGTAAAACAGAAATGTAGAGTATTTCTTAAATGGTGAGAGATTGGGAAATGTCAATGTCCAAAGGGACCTAGTTCATAAGTCCTTGTTCAAAAGTCACTGAAAGCTAACATGAATGTGCAGCAAGCAATTAGGAAGGCAAATGGTATGTTGGCTTTTATTGCAAGCGGATTTGAGTACAGGAGTAAAGAAGTCTTGCTGCAATTGTACAGAGCCTTGGTGAGCCGGCACCTGGAGTATTGTGTACAGTTTTGGTATCCTTACCTAAGGAAGGATATACTTGCCATAAAGGGAGTGCCACGAAGGTTCACCAGACTGATTCCTGGGATGGCAGGATTGTCCTATGAGGACAGATTGAGGAGACTGGGCCTGTATTCTCTAGAGTTTAGAAGAATAAGAGGTGATCTCATTGAAGCATACAAAATTCTTTCAGGTTTCAACAGGATAGATGTGGGAAGAATGTTTCCCCTGGCTGGGAGCAGACTAGAACCAGGGTACACAGTATCAGAATAAGAGGTTGGCCATTTAGGACAGAGATGAGAAGGAATTTCTTCACTCAGGCGGTGGTGAATCTTTGGAATTCTGTAACCCAGAGGGCTGTGGAGGCTCAGTTATTGAGTATAATCAAGACAAAGATCAATAGATTTCTAGATTTTAAAGATATCAAGAGATACGGGATATTGCAGGAAAATGGTGTTGAGGTTGAAGATCAGCCATGATCTAGTTGAATGGCAGAGCACGCTCAAGGGGCTGAATGGCCTACTCCTGTTCCTATTTCCTATGTTCATATGTTCCTATTAAATAATGGGGGCCTGTAAGAAAGGTAATGCAATAATTGCAGGAGACTTTAATCTTCGTATTGTTACGAGAGTTTCCATTTTTGTGTTAAAACTTTGGAATCTATATTTTAAAACTGAAGCGGCTGACCCTTGGGTGCTTTTTTTAAAAGGAAGTTCAACAAAAGGTGAACTGTAAACAAGTAATGGGAAAGCATGCAATTTTAAATAAATACCACAGGAGGTTTGAGTTAAGAGCTATTTTGCCTTGTGACAAGACAGAATTTATGATAACCATGGGGCTTGCTTGGAAAAACTTTGATTTCACTTTGAACAGTTAAAGGATGTTGATTTTGGACTAAAAGAGGCAGTTGGAATCTGCATATGGACCTGCCAAGAGATCAAAGGAAAGAACAGATAACTGTTACCGCTCAATGAAGAAGTCCTGCTCTTGAAAAGCAAAATTTTGTATGAAGTTGTAATCTTGCCTCCTGTTTTTGAAGAACTCCTGAAAGTTTGCAGAAACCTTGCATCTTGAAATTGAACTTTGCATCAAATGCGTGAGTACTGAAACCTCTGTTGCTGCATACCTGCCATAAGACCTATGTGAAGCCTTTTGCAATTGAATTTCTTTGAACGCCTACCCAAACAGACAGTTTATCAACCTTGCCTGGAAAGATTCCTAGAGGCAGCCAACTATTTGACTTTGGGACATCTCGCCAAAGCAAAGGACTTCCATATTCAGTATAAGTTATTTTTTTTATTCCTCCTATTTCTTTGCAACAGCTATAAACAAAACTCCCTTTTTTCCAGTTAACCGGTTTTTGGATGTATGCGTTTGTGCATAAGGACTAGAATAAGAATATGGGGCTTTAATATTTCAATTTGCATATATATTTACTTCATTATTGGTACAGACTTGGTTTATAATAAATGGATAATTCTGTTGTTTATTAAAGAAACCTGGTTGGTGTGCTTTATTCTGGGGATAAATAGCATATCTAAATGGCTGTTTCAGTAAGTGGGAAAATTTATTGATATGTTGTGACCTGTGAAAAAGTAGGACAGTGCACCCTCCTGCCTCAGTCATAACAATATAGATTCGACAAATTGGCAAAGGGAGCTTTAACGATGAGGTTCATATAGTGTATTTGGGACAGTTTCTTAGAACAATACATTGTGTAACATTGTGTAACTACTTTAGATCTGGTAATGTGTAATAAGAGAGGATTAAATAATTATATAGTAAAGGATACTCTAGGGAAGAGTGATCATAACATTGTTGAACATAAGAAATAGAAAGAAGAGTAGGCCCTTCGACCCCTCACACCTGCTCCGCCATTCAATAAGATCATGGTTGATATGCAAATGTAACACCTCTATTCAAGAAAGGAGGAAGGTAGAAAGCAGGAAACTATAGGCCAGTTAGCCTAACATCTGTCATTGGGGAAATGCTGGAATCCATCATTAAGAAAGTAGTAGTAGAACATTTAGAAAATCATAATACAATCAAGCAGACAGAGTCAACGTGGTTTTATGAAAGGAAAATTATGTTTGACAAATTTATTAGGTTCTTTGAGGATGTAAACAAGCATAGTAGATAAAGGGGAATAAGTAGATTTAGTGTATTTGGATTTCCAAAAGGCATTCAATAAGGTATTTGGGGTAACATTTTCGCATGGATAGAGGACTGGTTAACTAACAGGAAACAGACAGTTGTGATAAATGAGTCATTTTCACAGTGACAAACTGTAACTAGTGGAGTGCCACAGGCATCAGTTTTTTATAATCGTTCATGGGATGTGGGCGTCGCTGACTAGGCCAGCATTTATTGTCCATCCCTAATTGTCCTTGAGAAGGTGGTGGTGAGCTGCCTTCTTGAACCACATGCAGTCCTTGGGGTGTAGGTACACCCACAGTGCTGTTAGGGAGGGAGTTCGAGGATTTTGACCCAGCGAGAGTGAAGGAACGGCGATATAGTTCCAAGTCAGGATGGTATGCGGTTTGCAGGGGAACGTGCAGGTGGTGACGTTCCCATGCATCTGCTGCCCTTGTCCTTCTAGATGGTAGAGGTTGTGAGTTTATAAGGTGCTGTCTAAGGAGCCTTGGTGAGCTGCTGCAGTGCATCCTGCAGATGATACACACTGCTGCTACTGTGCGTCGGTGGTGAAGAGAGCGAATATTGAAGGTGGTGGATTGGGTGCCAATCAAGCAGGCTTCTTTGTCCTGGATGGTGTCGAGCTTCTTGAGTGTTGTTGGAGCTGCACCCATCCAGACAAATGGAGAGTATTCCATCAAACCCCTGACTTGTGCCTTGTAGATGGTGGACAGGCTTAGGGGAGACAGGAGGTGAGTTACTTGCCGCAGAATTCCCAGCCTCCAACCTGCCCTTGTAGCCACAGTATTTATATGGATGGTCCAGTTTAGTTTCTGGTCTATGGTAACCCCCAGGATGTTGATAGTGGGAATTCAGCATTGGTAATGCCATTGAACATTAAGGGGTGATGGTTAGATTCTGTCTTGTTTGAGATGGTCATTGCCTGGCACTTGTGTGACACGAATGTTACTTGCCACTTATCAGCCGAAGCCTGGATGTTGTCCACAGTTTACTGCATCTGGACATGGGTTGCTTCAGTATCTGAGGAGTCACGAATGGTGCTGAACATTGTGCATTCATCTGCGAACATCCCCACTTTTGACCTTTTGATGGAGAGAAGGTCATTGATGAAGCAGCTGAAGATGGTTGGGCCTAGGACACTACCCTGAGGAACTCCTGCAGTGATGTCGTGGGACTGAGATGATTGACCTCAAACAACCACAACCATCTTTTTTTGTGCTAGGTATGACTCCAACCAGCAGAGAGTTTTCCTCTTGATTCTCACTGATTCCAGTTTTTCTAGGGCTCCTCGGTGCCATACTCGGTCAAATGCTGCCTTGATGTCAAGGGCAGTCACTCTCACCTCACCTCTAGAGTTCATCTCTTTTGTCCATGTTTGGACAAAGACTGTAATGAGGTCAGGAGCTGAGTGGCCCTGACGAAACCCAAACTGAGTGTCAGTAAGCAGGTTATTGCTGAGCAAGTGCCGCTTGATAGTGCTATCAACGACCCCATCCATCACTTTGCTGATGATAGAGAGTAGACTGATAGAGCAGTAATTGGCTGGGTTAGTTTTGTCCTGCTTTTTATGTATGGGACATACCTGGGCAATTTTCCAGATGTCAGTGTGATAGCTGTACAACAGCTTGGCAAGGGGCATGCCAAGTTCTGGAGCACAGGTCTTTAGTACTATTGCCAGAATGTTGTCAGGGCCCATAGCCTTTGCAGTATCCAGTGCCTTCAGCCCTTTCTTGATATCATGTGGAGTGAATCAGATTGGCTGAAGACTGGAATCTGTGATGTTGGGGACCTCAAGAGGAGGCCGAGATGGATCATCTGGCTGAAGATGGATGCAAGTGCTTCAGCCTTGCCTTTCGGACTGATGTGCTGGGCTCCCCCATCATTGAGGATGGGGATTATTGTGGAACCTCCTCCTCCTGTTAGCTGTTTAATTGTCCACCACCATTCACGACTGGATGTGGCAGGACTAAAGAGCTTAACTCTGATCCATTGGTTGTGGGATTGCTTAGTCCTGTCTATTGCATGCTGCTTACACTATTCGTTATGCAAGTAGTCCTGTATTGTAGCTTCACCAGGTTGACACCTCATTTTTAGGTATGCCTGGTGCTGCTCCCAGCATGCCCTCCTGCACGCTTCTTTGAACAAGGGTTGATCCCCCAGCTTGATGGTAATGGTAGAGTGGGGGATATGCTGAGCCATGAGGTTACAGATGGTGGTTGAATGCAATTCTGCTGCTGTTGATGGTCCACAGCACGTCATGGATGCCCCGTTTGGAGTTGCGAGATCTGTTCAAAATCTATCCCATTTACCACGGTGGTAGTGCCACACAACATGATGTTGGTAATCCTCAATGTGAAGACGGAATGTTGTCTCCAGAAGGACTGTGCGGTGGTCACTCCTACCAATTCAGTCATGGACAGATACATCTGCAACAGCTAGATTGGTGAGGACGAGGTCAAGCAGGTTTTTTCCTCTTGTTGGTTCCCTCACCACCTGCCACAGCCCCAGGCTAGCAGCTATGTCCTTTAGGACTCGACCAGCTAGGTCAGTAGTGGTGCTACCGAGCCATACTTGGTGATGGACATTGAAGTACTAGGACCTCAATTATTTACAATCTATATTAATGACTTGGATAAAGGGACTAAATTGTACTGTAGCCAAATTTGCTGCTGCTACAATGATAGGTGGGAAAGCAAGTTCTGAGGAGGACACAAAGGGCTGAATTTTTGGTGCCCTCCAGGATTGGTGCCGGACAGCATGTCAATTTCAAGCTGCCAATCCTGGTGCCGGCAATAGTCGCCAGGGCAGGAGTAGGGGAGCAGGACAGGAATCCCGCTCTCCTCCCAATTGAGGACAATTGAACTAATTAAAAAGCTCGTTTAGAGCTTGTTAAAGGGGGAGGATGGAATATTTTAAAAGCGCACATTTGTTTCAGGAGCTGTCAGTTTCTGAACAGCTGATGGGAGGCGGGTACACATTGAGGAGCCAGTTAGAGCTGCCTGAGGGCATCACTCCAGCCCCATAAGGGGGCCAGCAGGGCAAAGGGAGACTCGGCACTAGGTAAGTAGGTGCGATTGGCATTGCACAGATGGCAGGGAGAGTGGGCACTCAGTGCTCGGGCACCAAACGGGGTCATCACTCCCAGCATCGTGGGGGCAGAAGAGAACAGGGCAAGGCTGCTAATTACAATAGGACGGCCACCTGTCTAAAAACAAGGCTATAGCTGGCACTGGGGGCATGACTGTCTGATTTTTTGCCCAGTGGCAACGAGGGAAACACCCTCCAAAGGAAGGGCAGAACCCCAGGTACCAGGAAGGCATGGGAAAGGAAAGAAGGGCAGGAGGACAATGGAGGCCATACCCTCACCACAGGATCTACCACAGTAGACAGAGCTGCCTGGAGATTTTTTTTATTTTACCCATATACTTTATTCATAAAAATCTGTAAAAAATGCATTACAAAACTGTTCAAAACAGCACCAAGTCAACATTCCAAATAGTGCAAAGGAAATCAGTTTTCTTTGATACAGGAGTGAGTTGCCTCACAACCCTTCCATTCCATTTTACATGCCATCTACATTTTACAGCAAATCTATATTTGGTGTATACAGCCCGAGGGGTTTCCCATGGGTCCAGCCCCTCAGTTCACTTTGGTGGGAGGACCTGACACAGTGGCCTTTCCCCATTGAGCTTTTGCAGTGGCTGCCCCAAGCTTCCGTGCGTCCCTCAGCACATAGTCCTGGACCTTGGAATGTGCCAGTTTGCAACACTCTTTATGCCGGAAGACCAGCAAGTTTTGGGCAGACCAAAAAGTGTCTTTCACCGAATTGATGGTCCCCCAGCAGCAGTTGATGTTTATCTCAGTGTGCGTCCCTGGGAACAGCCCGTAGAGCACAGACTCTTGTGTCATAGAGCTGCTTGGGATGAACCCCAACAAAAACCACTGCATCTATTTCCACACCTGCTTTGCAAAGACACATTCCAGAAGGAGGTGGGCAACCGTCTCTTCCCCACCACAGCCATCTCAACGGCATTGTGTGGAGAGGGCGAGACTTCGGGCGTGCAGGAAGGATCTGATGGGGAGGGCCCTTCTCACCACCAGCCAAGCTACAAATTGGTTCTTGTTTGAAAGTTCTGGTGATGAAGCATTCTGCCAAATGACTTTGGCAGTCTGCTCGGGAAACCATCTGACAGGATCCACCATCTCCTTTTCCCATGGGGCCTTGAGGACATTCCAGGCAGACCACTGCCTGATGGATTGTTGGTCAAAGGTGTTTTCCCGCAGAAACTTTCCAACGAAGGATAGGTGATACGGCACGGTGTAACTGGATGGAGCGTTCCGAGCTGCCTGGACATGACTAAGACCTAGTGTTACATGTAACTGTGACTCTCCAGGCCGATGATCACTGACATCTTTGCCCTGTCGCCAAAGACCTTACATCTCACAGTCCTGGTTACCCTGTCCGTCAGTAGCTGTCAAAGTCACTGTGCCTTTGTACTTCTTTGCTTCTGGCTTTTTCCAAAAATCAGCTACGGACATTGGAGGCATCTTGCAATGGCTGCACACCACTGCATCTCGTTGGTCACTGATGACCTCTTTGCCAGAGCTGAACAGCACATTCATTTAACAACGGACACAGTCTTGCAGGGACAGAGGGCTTTGGATTCGCCTCCATCAATGGATTCCCCCAGGTGCAGTGCATCATCGATTGTACCCATGTGGCCAACAAGGCACCGAGTGACCAGTCAGTGAGATCCATCAACAGGAAGGGTTTCCACTCCCTCAATGTCCAACTGGTCAGCAACCACAACCAGAGCTTCCTCTATGTATGCATTCTCTATCCTGGAAGCTGCCATGACTCCTTAATCTTCCACCAACCCAGGCAACCTCAGATATTCACGCCAACCCCCAAAGTGCGTGGATGGATCCTAGGGAACAAGGAAAATTCCTTAAAGACATTTTGACCGACCCCTCTATGGAGCTCCAGACAGAGACTCAGAGGCAGTACAACTAATGCCACCTGCTCAGGAGAACAGCCATTGAGTAGGCCATTGGGCTTCTGAAGAATTGTTTCGAGTGCCTGGACCCTCCAATACACTCCTGCCAGGGTCTCATTCATTGTGGAGGTATGCTGCACTCTCCATTACATGGTTCTCCAGAGAGATTTGGACTTTGAGGACAATGCTAGCTCATAGGAAGGGGAGCTGGAGCAGGAGGTGAGAGGAGTAAGAGGAGGCAGAGGGAGATCATGCTGAACAGAGAGGTGCCCCTGCTGCACAATGAGGTGGCTTCCTCCTGGCACCCTCCAGGAGGAGGAGCTCCTTCCTCTCCCTCACGGCCTCCAGCATTAGATCCAGGTGGGCATCATTGAAACAAGGGGCTGTCCTGCCCCAGGTGTCAGGCTTCCAGCTGCTCTGTGCCATCTCCCCTCTGGTGCTGTGGAAGGCTATGGCACACACCGCAGATCTGTCCATCAGGATAACCAGCAGCCTCAGTGATGGCTGCAGTGGGGAGTCTAAATGAGTCCCACACTTGATCTGATCCACCTCCATTCCAATCCCCATTGGCTCTAAGTGGACAGGAAACCTGTCTCCATACAATTTAGGGCTTCCCCATACAAAAATCTGAACTTTAATCAGTTTCCCTCTGGAGGTGGATTTCTGACCCAAAAACAGACCCGGTTCCTGTTTCCTACTTCATAGGCTAAAATTCAGCCCAAAGAGTCTGCAAAGAGACGTAAGGTTAAGTGAGTGGGCAAAAATTTGGCATTGGAGGCAGCTCAGAGAAGATTCACTTGGTTGATCACTGGGTGAAGGGATTGTCTTATGAGGAGTGGTTGAGCAAGTTTGGCTGTACTCATTGGAGTTCAGAAGAATGAGAGGAGTGCTGTTAACGCATATCAGACTCCAAAGAGGTTTGGCAGGGTCAATGCTGAGAGGTAGTTTTCCCCTCATGGATGACTCAAGAACTGGAGGGCACAGTTTCAAAATAAGGGGTCTCCCATTTAAGATGGAGATGAGGAGAAATATCTTTTCTCAGAGGGTCATTAATCTTTGAAATTCTCTACCCTAGAGAGCAGTGGAGGCTGGGTCATTGAATATATTCAAGGCTGAGATAAACAGATTCTTGAACGATAGAGGATTCAAGGGTCATGGGGAACAGGCAGGAAAATGGAGTTGAGGCCAAGATCAGATCAGGCATGATTTTATTGAATGACACAGCAGGCTCAAGGAACTGTAGGGTTTACTTCTGCTGTTATTTCTTATGTTCTTATGTTGTTATATTCTGAGAAAGTGTGACATGGGTGGATGTGCTATCACTTGAATGAGATGTTAAATTGAGGTCCCATTTTCTTGTTCCTGTAAAACAAAGATGGTTGGGTTGGTAATCTGGATGAATGAGATCAAATGGGTTGAAGGAACATCCTTATCAAAGTTTATAGGGTAGCTAATTGACTTAGTTCCCTTCTTGCTTATGTTACATAAAAAATAGGGCTAACCCTCAAAGTTTATCACAAGATATTTCTAATTTGCTGGATAATTATTATATCTATCCCTACCAGTTAATCATTGGAATGAATATTGTCATGCAGACCCCCACTGCCAAGAATGAGACACGTTAATTTCACCACATGAGCACTGATTTTTAAACTGTTACTGAAGTAAAGAAAGAACTTGTTGAAAAGTGTCCCTAGCCAAGCTGTTCCAGTACAGCTACAACACTGACATCTACCCTGCAATGTGGAAAATTGCCCAGGTATGTCCTGTACACAAAAAGCAGGACAAGTCCAACCCGGCCAATTACCGCCCCATCAGCCTACTCTCAATCATCAGTAAAGTGATGGAAGGTGTCATCAACAGTGCCATCAAGCGGCACTTGCTTAGCAACAACCTGCTCAGTGATGCTCAGTGTGGGTTCCACCAGAGCCACTCAGCTCCTGACCTCATTACAGCCTTAGTTCAAACATGGACAAAAGAGTTGAACTCAAGAGGTGAGGTGAGTGTGACTGCCCTTGACATCAAGGCAGCATTTGACCAAATATGGCTTCAAGGAGCCCAACCAAAACTGAGGTCAATGGATATCAGGGGGAAAACCATCCGCTGGCTGGAGTCATACCTAGCGCAAAGGAAGATGGTTGTGGTTGTTGGAGGTCAATCATCTCAGCTCCAGGACATCACTGCAGCAGTTCCTCAGGGCAGTGTCCCAGGCCCAACCATCTTCAGCTGCTTCATCAATAACCTTCCTTCAATCATAAGGTCAGAAGTGGGGATGTTCGCTGATGATTGCACAATGTTCAGCACCGTTCGTGACTCCTCAGATACTGAAGCAGTCCGTTTAGAAATACAGCAAGACCTGGACAATATCCAGTCTTGGGCTGAGAAGTGGCAAGTAACATTTGTGCCACACAAGTGCCAGGCAATGACCATCTCCAACAAGAGAGAATCTAACCATCTCCCCTTGACATTCAATGGCATTACCATTGCTGAATCCCCCACTATCAACATCCTAGGGGCTATCATTGACCAGAAACGGAACTGGAGTAGCCATATAAATACCGTGGCTACAAGAGCAGGTCAGAGGCTAGGAATCCTGAGGCGAGTAACTCACCTCCTGACTGCCCAAAGCCTGTCCACCATCTACAAGGCATAAGTCAGGAGTGTGATGGAATACTCTCCACTTGCCTGGATGGGTGCAGCTCCAACAACACTCAAGAAGCACGACACCATCCAGGACAAAGCAGCGCGATTGATTTGTACCCCATCTACAAACATTCACTCCCTCCACCACCGACGCACAGTGGCAGTAGTATGTACCATCTACAAGATGCACTGCAGCAATGCACCAAGGCTCCTTAGACAGCACCTTCCAAACCCATGACCTCTACCAACAAGAAGGACAAGGGCAGCAAATACATGGGAACATCACCACCTGCAACTACCCATCCAAGTCACACACCATCCTGATTTGGAACTATATCGCCGTTCCTTCACTGTCGCTGGGTCAAGATCCTGGAACTCCCTTCCTAACAGCACTGTGGGCATACCTACCCCAAATGGACTGCAGCAGTTCAAGAAGGCAGCTCACCACCACCTTCTCAAGGGCAAGTAGGGATGGGCAATAAATGCTGGCCTGGCCAGTGACGCCCACATCCCATGAATGAATAAAAAAAAACAACACACCAGACCCTTGACAGGAAAGACATTTGCATAGTAACAGGCAGTACTTGGAAAGGACAAAGGGGCTAGTCCCTGTTCCAATTTAATTCACAATGGACTTTTGATTACCAGACATTGAAGGTGAAGAAGTTACCACTCCAGGTTAACTGCTAAGCTGGCCGAATACACAAACAGACATGGTCAGACCAGTTTTGTCACATGACTAACTGGCTGTTGGTGTTTTTTTGAATTTGAAATTGCCACAGAGTTTTAAAACTGAGAAAGCTGTTTGCTCCTGGACTGAAAAGACCTCCCTCCTGTCTGCTGCCATCTCTTTCTCACGGATCTGAAGACCCATTGAAGACACATGAACCCCAAGAGAGAAAAGTCTCCAACAGTGAACAAGGTCCCAACGAATAGCAAGACTACCTACTATCAAGGACTCTGCAGTGAGCTCGAAGCACAGTAACAAACCCCCTTCAGAGATTGCCTCAAACTTTATCACTTTATTTTCTCTTCTGCTCTTTTCTGTCTCTATTTGCATGTGCGATTCGTGTATGCATGCTAGTGGGGCGCAGTGTATATCCATAGTCATTAACCGAATTCGAGTTTAAGTTTAACTTTTAATACATTTCACTTTTCTTCTTTAAATCTAAGAAAGCCTGTTTGTGTTCATTTTTGCCTTATAATTGGAAAGCAGTGAACAAGGATTCGCCAAGGGGGAACTAAAACACGGTGTGTTTAAAATTATAACCCTGTTACAATAAGACCAGGTGAAGTCTGAGAAAGATCCCTAGACACCTTTCTTACCTGGTTGTAACAATATGGCAAATCTTTACCATCACATTCAAAACATGCAATTTCCGAATCCAGATAATAACAAAACATTTCATCTTCATGTACCTTGGTTATTTTTATTAGTTACTCTGCTCTTATCAGGCATTTAGAGTTCTACTGAGCAATTTCTGAATCAGAGAACTGTGCCAAACCTGTGATGTGACAAAAAATGTTTGCAATGTGCTGTAGTTGGAGGTCAATCCTGATTTAGTGCATTTGCAAATTCACCCATTCTGAACTGACTAAAAGTCATCTGGATGGTGCTGTGATTCAGTATGCTCATAATGGTTTTCTTTGCTTCCTAATACTTCCTCACTTTATTCCAGTATATGTATGGTAATTTCTTCTGTAACTGAATGTACTTGCAGACAACACTTATGTACAACTGGCATCTCTGCCCCTACCTGATACACATAATTTTGGAACAATTAGCTGTCAACAGCACAACAATTTGCACATCTGATCATAGTGTATAAAGCAGTCTGTGGATTCAAAATTTACTTAGTTGTGCTTTGCTATGAAACATATTGAGCTGGACTTTGTGGTCAGAGGTGAGGCAACAGACCTCGCTGCTGACCTCAAAGAAAGCTGCCCACAAAGATCTAGCAATCTCAATGGCTCAGACTTTCTCTTTCCCGAAAGCAATTAAAATCTGGCTCTAAGTCAAAGGGATCTCCAGGCATGTGACAGCAATGATGTCAACAGGCAGGATAAGAAACCAATCACGTTGAAGTATTATCACAGACAACAAAGCAGGAAGTTAAAAGCACTGAATGCCTTCACTTCCAGTTTAAATTTTCAGATAGCAAATTAAATGATTATGATTCAATTATGATAGAAAACAGAAAAGTCTTGCATTTATATAGTGCATTTCACGACCACCGGATGTCTCAAACAACTTTACAGCCAATGAAGTACTTTTGAAGTATAGTCAATGTTGTAATGTAGGAAACCAAATGGAAACTTCTGGATTTCTGCATTATTCTGCCCGTGTGAACTTCCGAAGTTGCTGTCAGCTTCAGTGGAGTAATGGTAATGAACACTTTCCACTTCATTACCACTGCAAAATTCTGACCAATAAACAATGAAAAAAATAAATTTTGTAGAAAATAAATAAAACCTATACAATACTCTTCTCCCTCTAAAATGCTGATATAAACTATGGCCCTGAAATTCTGATCAGATGTGAGGGTGGAGAATGGGCAAATTGCCCAACCAATGAAGGAATTTGGGGTAGAATTCAGTTCTGCCCTGTATGATGTGCTCAGTAAATGCTGGTGAGAAGGGAGCAAGCTAGTTTTCTGCCCATTGTCCTTGGTCAAGCGGATGTATTGGGATGATTTCTCGGACTACCCTAGAAATTCTACACGGTGTGCTCTCAAACAACAAGAATAGCAAGGTTACATTGTGCATTTAACATTGAAAAATGTCCCAAGGTGCTTCTCAGAGGTGTAATCAGACAAAAATGGATACCAAGCCACAGAAGAAGATATTAGAAGGGTTAGCCAAAAGCTTAATCGAACAGTCAGAGGAATGAAGAATTCATTAAAGGCTATGTTGCTTGTTTAAGACTGTTAAAGACTTTGTTGTCGATCATTGAATAAAATGCTTGTGCAGAACCACAAAAGGCAAGTAAAAATCAAGCACAATATCAGTCGTATAAGTTAGTTGAATTAAGAAAGTATTAAGAAAGAAAGAATGGAAAAAATGTTTTGGATGGCACCGATAGAAGTAAATAGCAAAGTGATGTTTTCACACCAAAAGCTTGGCTGGGGCACCCATTGTCAGTTACATCAACTTTTATGACATTGATTCATGCTCGGAAGTTAGATGATTTCACAGGAGTCAGTTACTATTTCATCCACTGTTTCATGAATGAAGTAACTGAAGCCCTGTTCTGTCCTGCATGCAGCTACATTCATTTTAGTAGACCACTACACACCAAGGCAGCAGCAGTTTTACCTCCTTGCTTGCTTCCCTGAGATACAAGATATCATTTAATGCACCCATTCAGCCATTTTTGCATTTACTAACAGTCCTGTGGCATTCTTAATTTAGAAGCCATCATGAAACTATATGCGACCATTGCAATAATGCACATCAAGCAAATATCCCAAGGGGTAGCATAATGAATACATTCTGTTTGAAGGAGGAGGATATAAGGAAAGCAGTCTCCTCAGAAATATGAGTTACACAGTGCAACCATAGCTTTGGCTAAATCATTACAATCCCTGTAACCCAGAAGGGGTTAGGTACATTACCACATGTGCATGAACAAGGACCCTCATGGAACAAATATTTAGGATATTAAAGCAAGGCTTAGGATGCTTGGAACAGTTAACGAGGTAGGGGGATGGGATCTTATAATTGCCCCAATACATGGACAAAATTAATACAGTATGCTACACAATGCTGTCGAGGTCAGAAGCCTCACATTAGCCTTAAATGAGGGAAAAAAGCAAACTATGGAAGATTAGAACATTGGTGATGTACAGCAGCCATCACAACCAAGGAGACAGGTGCATGAAAATGTAATTGACCAAGCATTCTAATGAGCACATCATCTTTCTCTTGAGCATACTTGCAAGCAAGAAACTGTTAGTAACTTTACTGCTTAACTTTGGTTAATCACTAATTGGCCTGGATTTTGCAGTCAGTGTCACTCACCTTGCTGACAGTTACCCACAAAGTTTTTGCGGACTTTAGTGCACAAGTTTGCTCTAATCCAGAATCTGATCTATAGAGGATCTGCAGTGCATGTGAGCGGGACATGAAAGAATAAGGTTCTTCAACGAATCAGACTGAAGAATCCTCGCAAAAACACACAGGGCTGGATTTTGTTCCCAGATCGATGTTGGTGGTGGCAAATCTCTGTGGCTGCCCTCCATGCCACTCGGTGATGGGATCCGACTTTAAATATTTAAATTGCTTCTTTGCATTCATTTATAATCATCCCAGTGCGATTCAGCCATCAGTTTAGAATCTTCAGCTGGACGTGCCGAACTCACGTGCCTTCACTCTCATGTCAGAGAAAAGCCAGCGCCACCGAGGTATCACTCCTCGGAGCCTGTGAAGCTGGGTGGGTGCGTGTTGTGAAGGGGATATCAACTCTGCATTAATGAAGGGTGGTGGGTGGGTGGCTGTTGCGAAGGGGGTATAAACTCTGCATTAGCGAAAGGGGGTACCCTGTACCTTTGTTCTGTGAAGGAGGCCACTCTGTGCCCATGAACTTTTTGGGGGGCAGGGGGCTGACCCTGCAGTCGGGCAATGATATGGGGGAAAAGGGGGAACAATGGAAGTTGATGAGTCCTTTATGGGGGTGGAAGGCACAAATGTTGGACGGTGTAAGCTCCTGTTGCCAGTGGTTCAATCCAGGCAACTGGAATGATATGATGGTGGTCAGGCTGCCCCACTCTTATTTAAAGCTAAGACGGACAATGTCATGCCATACTATACATGTAATGTTGGAACGCAGCCGAAACACCAATTCACATCACTATCTGCCCAGATAGATGCTATTGACCTTGTTAAGAAACCAATTTCACCTCCAGCAGAGAGATAGGGCTGGTCCACCCTGTCTTCCTGGAACCTCGTGCCGGAAGGAGCCATATCCGCCAGAAACAGAACCAAGAGACAGGCGCAGCCCATGTGGAAGTTCCCAGACGTGAACAGCAGCAGCCACCAAGGCACATTCGAGCCCAGAGAAGACAACGGGTCTATAGGGCCCGCATGACATACCTGCAGATGTCGGAGCGCCAGTGTCACAGACGACTGTGAATGTCCAGAGAGGTGGTGACATCTCTGTGCTCTGCTGAATGATGACCTACAGCCGATGGGCTTTGCTGGACACCCTATGCCCATGGCCATCAAAGTGACAGTGGGTCTAAACGTTTCCGCATCATTCCAGGGATCCATCGGCGACCTGTGTGGGGTTTCACAGTCAGCAGTGCACAGCTGTATCAGGGAGGTCACCGGTGCCTTGTTCAGGAGGGCCGGTGACTATATGAGCTTTGGGGCAGACCCTGAGAGTCAGGCTGAGAGGGTCATTGGATTTGGGGCCATTGCAGGAGTCCCACAGGTGCAAGGGGTCTTCGACTGCACGCATGTGGCCATCAAGCCTCCAGCCGGACAACCAGTTGCATACCTCAATAGAAAGGGCTTCTACTCCCTCAATGTGTAGCTAGTTTGTGACCACAAGAAGAACGTCATGCAGGTGTGTTCCCGCTTTCCAGGCAGCTGTCATGACTCCTTCATCCTGTGCCAGTCCCAGGTGCTGCTGCTGTTCACTAGCTCAGATTCAGGGGTGGATTCTTGGGGACAAGGGCTCCCCCTTGCTGACATGGTTTCTGATGCCGGTGAGAAATCCCACCAGCTATGCAGAAGAGTTCTACAACACCTGCCACAGCTCCGCACGAGCTACCATTGAGCAGACCATCGGCATGCTGAAGATGCACCTCTGCTGCCTGGATAATCGGGTGGGGCCCTACAGTATACACCAGGCAGGGTTTGGCACATCATTGCTGTATGCTGCACTCTGCACAACATTGTATTACAGAGGGGGGAGGGCTTGCAGGATGATGAGGTACAGAAGCAGGAGACATCCTCGGACATTGAGGACATAGAGGTTATCCAGCAGCAGCTGCAAATGGGAGCATGGAGAGCATTGATGGAGAGGGATGCCAGGCAATGCCTGATCAGTGAGCACTTCCACAATCACTGAAGTGTAACATATGCTCCTCACACCACACACCACCATCCTGCATCTTGTCTGAAGTTTTTTGCATCTGTGACCTCTGTCTCTCCAGCATTATTGGCAGCAGCTGACTGAGCCATTGCCCATATGACTGCATCCGTGCAGTGCCATATCACACATGCTCACATGGCAATGATGTAATTCCTTATTGGCAGTTCTGTCAGGCCAATGATGTAATGGGAGGACACACATAATCGGTATATGCTGGCATGCGTCGTTCACACAGGAAAAAGGCTACACTTGTTACTAAAGTACATTTACTGACATCAATTATGACATAAGCGCCTCACCCGTGAATACCCATATGTGTCATGGTGTCTTTTTGTGCTCCTTCGCAGTGCAACCTCTGCGCTAGCAGCTGAACTGCTGATCAGGACGCCCTTTGGCTTTGGATGACTTAGGCAATCGTCCTCTGGGCGCCTGATGCCTGGAGGGCCCCAGCTGCCTGCGGGCCTCCTGCACCAGTGCAGACCTGTCCTCAGACATCATGGCTGCTGGAGCTGGACTGATGTGCTCATTTGCCTGGGACATGACAGCTGTCATTGCCTGGATGAACTCCCCCACTGTCTGCTCATGGCTGCGCATGGTCTCTGGCATCTCCACCAGATGTTGCCTTAGCTCTTCCTGCAACTCCAGTATGCCCTGTGCTGTTGACACCAGAGGATCATCATCAGCCTGGGGTTCAGCATGGGCCTGGCCACCCACAGTCCTCCGACTGTCAGAGGCATTGCCTTTCTCAGCCTTGGCCAACTGTTCGGGCGCATGTGTGATGATCTCACCAGCTTGTGACCCACAGTCTAAAGCTGAACAGATTCCCACCGAAGTGAGTGTATCTGCGCTGGTGGAAGGTGCGGGAGTGTCATGGGATGCTGCATCCTCTGAGACTGTCTCTTCCTCAGAGGTGCTGGAAGTCTCCAGGGCCTCCAATTTAGATTCTAAGTGTTGCCCTGCAAGATACAATGTGAAGAGCAGTTTCATGGTACAAATGATGACAGCATAGTCTCTAAATATGAAATGTTATGAGGAATCATTTTGTTTGTCAAAAATCAGTCTGTTCACCCGGGACCCCAAGCTCCACATCTGAAACGGCATGTGCCCCCTGGCTGTCAGCTAGCTGTAGTGCCTTTTCCTCGGCTTGGGTGAGCAGCCTCAGGTCTGGCACCCCACCACGGGTCCTGCACGCCTCCCGACTATTATGAGCCCTCTTCGCCTCGAAGAGAAGGATGCAGATATTGAACATTGCCAAACATCAACATGATGTTTGTTACAACAGTGCACTTCAGCAACAGGTGGGGAAGCTTAGGCTGGCATACGGACTCAGCCTGTCATGGATGTGACATGCTCTAAGGTGTAAACGAGGGTGAGTTGATTCTCAGATGCAGCCACTCATGCAGCATCAATCCTTCCCACCCAACCTCCCTGTCTTTGAAATGGCAGTGGCACCCATGTGCCATACCATGTGGGGATACCCAGGTCAAACTGAGCTGTTCTGCAACATGTCACTTACCATTGCCGAGCGCATGAGATTGTTGACCCTCTTCTTGCACTGGACGCAGTCTTGGCTGGTGACCTCACGGCAGCTTACCTCCTCTGTCCAGGCTTGCTTGGTCAGGTGGGAGGACCTCTTCTTACCATCCCTGGAGAAAAGGACCTCCCATCTTTCCCTTGCAGCCTGGAGGAGAGTGAGCAGGGGGGCATCGCTGAACTGTGGGGCCAACTTCCTCGCTCGTCCGCCATTTGCACTGGGCTTCCATGGGGTGCTGCTTCAAAGACGGTGCTGTGCTGCAGGCACTCCTGGCCACTCTACTCCAGGAACACAAGCAAAATGTTTGAACAACTTTCATGCTGACTTTGAAAGATGGCACCAGCACCTGCTCACCAATCAGCTGTGCTGTTGTCGGCATCAGAGAGCCCACCACCTCCACGTGATTGGCGGGCCGCCGCGCACAACATCGCAATGGCATGGCGACCCACAGCCCGCACTGCAGGCCGCCATTTTCTTTGCCTGCCGCTGCTCCTGGCGGCAGGTGCAGAAAATCCAGCCCACAGAGTTTAAACCAGGAAGTATAAATCAGGAAATATAAATTAGACTTAAATCATGTACAGAAAGCAGAATATAGATTGAGAAATACGGATGAGATTAACAGAGAGAGAGAAAAGAGACAGACATAAAAAGTAAAATAAAAAACACTTAAAAAAAAATTTCTAACACTATTTATTTTCTGAGGGAATGAGTCTCCACATTGGTAAAATTAATTTTTCAGGGCCAGAAAGGTTGTTTAGCAGTAAATATCACTTATCATGCTGTTAAAAACACACTCCTGAATGCATCAGCCCTCACTTTTTCTGTCATCTTTCGTGTGAAACTAGTTGGCAAGTATTCTAAGTTCATGTCATTGCATTCATTTCAGTGGCAGACTATCAGTAAGGATTGCAACCTGTCGAGGAGAGGGGTATCTCTGAGAACAACTTCCATATTTCCATGTTTAACTCTGCATGAGCAAACGCCAGAACTTGCTGTCCGATTTACCCCATTATAAATTAATGATGCCATTAACCTCATCATTATTCTTATTGCAAAATCCAGCCCAATATATTAACTTTAAGTTACATTTGAAAGCATCACACTTCTGCGAAATAAAAGAATGACACTGTACAAAATTTAGAAAAATTACCTAATTTTATTTTACATATGAACACATATGACATGGTTCTTCAATATATTTTTCGAGTCACTTACTGACTGAAAAATGATTGTTTATTAGGCCATGTTTCATTACAATGTTAATCAGTTTGCCTTGCAGAAGTTTGGAGAGACAGACATGTGGAAAGATTATGGAATTCAGTTCATATAGCAAATAGTTTCATTTTTACAGCCCCAGGTTATGCAATCATACATCTAATTATTGCGTAGTGAAGGTAAGCTCCTGTTCATAAGGGAGACAGGATCTATTTACAGGAGAGACCAGATTGTCGAGGACAGGCCCAAATTTGTATGAGCCTGGCTTTCTGGTTTCTAACTGGTTTTCTTTTTTCTCTTTTTCCTGTCCTGCTTTTGTTAATTCATCATGTCACTTAGGCTGTCTCTTGTCTGCACTCATATTAGGAGAAATAACAACTCTGAGATACTCTAAGAAGAAAAAGGGTATGACAAACAATGATAAAAAAACATATTAGCAGAAATTGTCGTATTCCTGCTAGTATTTGCATAATATTAGGGTTCCCATTAATTCTGGGATCCCTATGAATCTCATTTTGTTGTATAATCCGTGATATATACATCTATATCATTATGGAAGCTGAACTGGTAGAGGAAGTTAAGATGCAATACCTTCGCAAGATATTTATATAACCAACTTTTTTTATTCGAGAGGGAATAAAGTTATGTATCATTCTTACCATAAAAACATAACTCAAAAGTAACATAATAATGCTTTTTGGCATTTCTAAACAAACTAAAAAATGATTTACTAAACACTTTTCCATGAAGATTTTTCCATTTAAATCTGCACTGCATGTAACAATAGTACAGCTTAAAATGTAAATTACTAGATAGTCTTTAAGTATCTACTGGCTGCTACATTTGAGAGTAGTTGTGCTGGTGGGAATTTTCCAGTTGTAATGTTAAGAAATCTCATGTGTAAATAGGGATATTCCAGTGCCAGATTTCTTCAGCAGTTGGAGGGTACACAACACTCCTAATCTAAAACATCAGCTGATGAAGTTTGAATATATTTTAAATCTTCTGCCTTGCAGTTGCTGCTATAAACCATTTATGCTAGGGAAAAGTGCAACATCTTGGATCGTTCAATAACAACTGAAAGTGGAATTCCAGATAAAAGCAATCTTGGTTAAGCAGTTTTTGTTGGAACTTTCTCTTAAGACTGTCCATCTGTGGGATTGTTTTTCAGATGTAACATTTGACTTGAATTTATCACTACAATGGTTAGTGAATATCCAATAATTTCAAAGGCCTTCCAAATTGCTGTTAATTCAATGGGGAGCAGAGTGATCCATATCTAAGGGAAGATGAAATGGTCAGGTGGGTTTAAACAGATCAGTGTGATAGATGAATGAAATATTCTTCTAGTAAAATCAAGGCCATATTTTAACTGCCTATCTATTCTTTTTATTTCATTTTAGTGTATTTTCTGTATAATCTCAGAAAGCATAATTTGCTAAAACAAACTGCAATATATGCACTCCAGTGACATTATTGTTGATATTTATTCATTATGAAAATAATGTACCAGATTTCATTGATACTGGTGTGACATAAAAATTAGTGTCTGAGTTGGGGATGTGGGTGAGGGTTTCAGTTTCCTGATTGCTCCTGTGTGAGTGATCTTACACCACCAAGGAACATGAATGTCTCTCCACCAACAACATATTAAACAAAAGCAAAATACTGCAAATACTGGAAATCTGAAATCCAAACAGAAAATGCTGGAAATACTCAGCAGAACTGGCAGCATCTGTGGAGAGAAAAACAGTTAATGTTTCGGGTTCACGACCTTTCATCAGAATATGCTAAACAATCAGATCCATCCACTACCCCACCCCACTCCTGCCCAAATCATGCATTTTAGACACATACTGCCATTTTTTTTTAATGGAGTGACATTCAAACCAATGAATTATTTCTCAATAAATCCCAGTGCGGTTAAGCTTTCGTTGATGTTTATTCTAATACTAACCAATAGTAATACTTCAGTTTAAAGCATAAGTATTTCTAGGCCTAGTTTCACTAAAGCCTCTATTATCATTATTGGTAAATCACACAGATTTTCTAGCAGCGGGAAAGTTTAGTCTGATTAACTGAGTACAGTAGTCTGTCAACCTGTTTTTTCCCGGACTTTTGAAAATAGAAAGTCATGTCTGGCACCATTCCAGGCAAAATTTGGAACGCAGTAGTTGTGAGGCCCAATTATAAACTGCAACAGTCCTTGGTCTGGTTTTATTTAAGGCCTAATTAAATAGGTACTCTCCATGTTTATTTTAAAGAAAGATTTTAATTCTTAGTGAACAATGTTCTTTAAGCCATGAACAGATTTGGGAATCAACAGTTTTATACAAAACAGATGGTAGTGTACAGTAATATAGAGATAATAAAACAGGTTTTTTTGTACTTACTGGTTATCCCATTTCCTTAGAAAGATGTAACACTGACTTAACCCCATTTACCAATGCCTCTGGTAAAACAGCAGTTGCAGCCTCAGGATATCATGGAAGCAATTTTTAATGCAAACTGGGATTACAGGAAAGAAATGACAAGTTTTACAGATGTCTGAACTGACTGGAAAACCTGGGCAAAAAAATGTTACCATGTTTAAAAGGAATGCAATGTGAATGGGGAGATAACTGAGAAAATATGGGTTCAATCCAGTTCTGATTCTAATCATTTTACCTTCAGTAAAAAGTAAGAAAAATGTTGGTCAAATCTCTGTGATCTTCTCTAACATTGTCCAACTAGATCTTACCTTGTAAAAATATGCATTATTAGAATTGTATGAGTGCAAAATATAGCATACTACTAACTAGCATAGCAAATTATAGCTACTAGCTAATATAGCAAATAACTAATTAATAATGCAAGCTATTACCACTAACTATGATAGAAAACTACTAAGCACTGGAAATAAGTAGTCATTAGCATGTGATGCAATGCTATTGTGAATGACAAAAGGACTTTTTACTGTAGAAATCATACAATTTTAGAAAAAGAAAAACATTAACCTAATATCCACTCCAAACCACCCCCATCCCCGCACCCAGACCCCCTGAAAGCGTTCAGTTACTTCCAGCTAATTTGCTTTGTTTTGATCATTTTGTAACTTGAAAATTTATATTTTGTTCTGCAAATGCTATATGAAAGAAGCTGCAAAGGAAACGCAGCACCAAGGGTTAATAAAGCAAATATTATTATAGGGGTTCAGTTCTGGGTGCTGCCTGTGCAGAGTTTGCAAGTTCTCCCTGTGACCGCGTGGGTTTTCGTCGGGTGCTCCGGTTTCTTCCCACAGCCAAAGACTTGCGAGTTAATAGGTAAATTGGCCATTGTAAATTGCCCCTAGTGTAGGTAGGTGGTAGGAGAATGGTGGGGATGTGGTAGGGAATATGGGGTTAATGTAGGATTAGTATAAATGGGTGGTTGTTGGTCAGCACAGACTTGGTGGGCCAAAGGGCCTTTTCAGTGCTGTATCTCTAAATAAAAAATAAATACATTTACACCATTGTTTTACTAAGTCGGCTAGATCCAACTGTTGCTTTCCATTTAAGAGTAGGACCTCTAGCGCATGTGTTATGTAGGCACAACACCTGCAGGAGGCTGCCAGATTCCTGCTTCCTGGTCATGTTCTCAGCTATACTAGTGGTCTGGTCCTGAGTCGGGTTTACCTAGTGACAATTTCACTAAACAACTGACACAAAAAGTGGTTCTGAGCAAGTGCTTGACAGTCTCAGCCTTGATATTGCCCCACTATTTATGGATTCCAGAGTTCATGGGTGCAGAGAAGATTTTCCTTGCAGATGCCTAACTGAGTGTTGTTACTTGTCTTTTTTTTTATGTATAAATTGGCTTCCTTCATAATTCTTGGGTGGGAACTAAAACTGCAGTCAGCAAAGGTGAGTGTAAAGAGTAGTAAAGAGTGAGAGGAAACATGTAGAAAGTTTCATACTGAGGTATTTTACTGGATTCAGGGGTTTGTTCAGCTGGTTTTAATGACTGAAGCTTCTTAACCATCTGTTTTCAGTTTTATTATAAAATATTTGACCTGTAAGCAGAGTTTGTTAAAATAATTGTTTTGGCTTTTTTATTGATTGCATGCAAAAAATAAGTTAAAAATTCAGGTTTAATAAACATATTAGGTTACCTGATTAATCAGGAACATTCCTACTTAATTTTCAAAAATGTAAGGGTGAGAAACTGGGCTCAGCAGTCCCCAATATTTGGTTGCAACGAGTGCCCTTAGAGCTCCAAAATGGCATCTGCGGTGCACACAATCATTTGTGGAGTGAATTGCTCGGGACTCCATATTGGTGCAGGCATTAGTGCGCACAGTGAACTGCAAGTATCCAGAGCAGGCAGATCATGATATCAGTCAGTGGGCAGCATTGTTTTGACAGCAGTGGCGTCATGTTGGAGCTCCACACGCCAGCTAATACCTCTTTTAAACTTTTACAGCAGCAGGAAGGTTCATCAACTACTTACAGGTTAGTTGCTGGTTGATTTCATCTGACTGCTGTTACAATTCTACATGTTTGGTGTTTTCTGCAGTTCTTTCAAGTTGCAAAAAAAGTGGTGCGGCAAGTGCTGAAGGATTTTTCGCTGACCAAGGCTTCTGCACAACCAGTTGCTCCTACATGGGATGCACCAGTAGACATTCCATTAGAATACAGCATGACTTGGAGAATGAACCGAGGCCATGCAGAGCAGGATAAGCTGATGGAAGAGGGGGTGTAAGAGGGGGTAGAAGGAGGGGAGGAAGGGTTCTCAGCAAGAGGCCATATCCGACCAGTGTGTTCAGGGAGCAATTCTCCTACCTGGACCTCAGCAAGGAACAAAATGTGAGATGTCTGCACTTCAGTAAGGACATCCTCACTGAAATCTTCCACCTGCTGCTGCCACAACAGCAACCTCAGAGCAGGGCAGGGGCTGCATTGCCAGTGGCTGAAAAGGTGACGTGGCTATGAATTTTTGCGTCGGGCTCCTTCCAGGCTGGAGCTGAAGATATCTGTAACATTTGCAGTTTGCCTAGATCTGTTGCATAAGGGAGGTAACTGAGGCTCTCTCCAAAAGAGAACTAACTACATTTCATTGTCTCTTGCCAGAGAATGCAGGTGGAGCACCAGGGGCTGGATTTTAAGAGCCGCACACCAAAGAGTCGCCACAATGCACAATGTCCCGCGTGGCGGCTTCTTTAAATAGCCAGGTGGCCCGCCCCTCCCCCCAATCACATGGATGGGGTGGGCTGTCCATCGCCAGCAATGGCATCATTTTTAAAGGGCAGTCAGCCCTGCTGGGATATTTTTAAATTGTTAAAAAAGTAACCACCCCACCCCCCAAAATTAAATAAATAAATTTATAACACCCTTTCCCCCCACCCCACCAATACGTTACCTATTTTCCCTTTCCCCTCAAAACTGCACAAAGTTTAAAGTTGAATCCTTCCCACCATCCCCTACACCCATGACGTTTATTTGACCTTGTTTCCCCCACCCACCACAACCACCACCCCCCCCAACCGCACTGACACACTTACTTCCACCCCCCCTCCCCATCAGTGTGGTGCTTCATTTCCTCGGACAGGAATCTGAAGGCGCGGAAGTGCTGGCCGCTGTGCCGAAGATGGCGGCGGGCCCTCATGATCGCAGGTAAGTCGATTTAAATGTATTCATTTTATTTTTAAAAAATTTTTATTTTTGAGATACAGCACTGAAACAGGCCCTTCGGCCCACCGAGTCTGTGCCGACCAAGAACCACCCATTTATACTAACCCTACAGTAATCCCAAAGGGAGAACAGCATGTCAATGGTCGATCTCTCTGCACGAAAGCCACACTGTGCCTCAGGGTAGACGCGCTCGGCCAGCTTCTGGAGCCTGTTTAAAGCGACTCGAGCAAAGACTTTCCCCACTATGCTGAGCAGGGAGATTCCACGGTAGTTGTTGCAGTCACAGCAGTCACCTTTGTTTTTATAGAGGGTGATGATATTGGCATCGCACATGTCCTGAGGTACTGCTCCCTCGTCCCAGCACAGGCAAAGCAGATCATGTAGTGCTGAGAGTATAGCAGGCTTGGCACTCTTGATTATTTCAGGGGTAATGCCGTCCTTCCCAGGGGCTTTTCTGCTGGCTAGAGAATCAATGGCATCACTGAGTTCCGATTTTGTTGGCTGTACGTCCAGCTCATCCATGACTGGTAGAGGCTGGGCTGCATTGAGGGCAGTCTCAGTGACAACATTCTCCCTGGAGTACAGTTCTAGGTAGTGCTCCACCCAGCAGTCCATTTGCTTGCTTTGGTCAGTGATTGTGTCCCCTGATTTAGATTTGAGGGGGGCGATCTTCTTGATGGTTAGCCCAAAAGCTCTCTTAATGCCATCATATATTCCTCTGATGTTTCCGGTGTCTGAGGCCAGCTGAATATGACTGCATAGGTGTTGCCAGTAGTCATTTGCGCAGCACCTGGATGTTCTTTGTGCATTGCTTCTGGCTGCTTTAAGTGCTACGGAAGTTAACTCGATGGGGGCTTTCTTGTAGTTCAATAGTGCAATGCGCTTAGCGGCTTTGACAGGTTTCAGCTCTTCAAAATGAGATTGAAACCAGTCTGCAGTCCTCTTCGCATGTTTGCCATAGGTGGTCAAAGCTGACTCATTGATGGCATCTCTGATGTGGGCCCACTTGGTCTCAGCATCCCCTGTGGGAGTGTTTTGAAGGGCTTTTACAAGTGAATTTAGGAATTTTTGTAACAGCTGTGGATAAGAAATTCTGCTCGTGTTGATGCGCAGGTGGCCCTTCTGCTTGGAGTGATGCAGCTTCTTTGGTTTGAGTCTAACATTGCTGCACACCAGGGAGTGGTCGGTGTCGCAGTCCGCACTGTGGAAGCTGCGTGTGATTTGAATACTGTTTAAGGAGGCTCGCCTTGTGACGATGAGGTCCAGCTGGTGCCAACGACATGATCTTGGGTGCCTCCATGAAACCTGTTGACAGGGTTTAGTATGAAAGAACAAGTTGGTGATGCAGAGGTTATGATAGGTACACAACTCAAGCAGTCTCTGTCCATTCTCATTCATCCTTCCAATGCCATAGCGCCCAAGGCAGGAGGGCCATGAGTCATGGTCAGCTCCAACCCTGGCATTAAAGTCCCCCAGCAGGAACAGGTGTTCGGTGTTGGGGATGCTACTAATGATATTATGGAGTTCCTCGTAGAACTGGTCTTTAGCTTCAGGTGGGGAGCAGAGTGTTGGAGCATAGATGCTGAGTAGGTGTACTAGACCAGAGGTGGTGAGCAGTCGGATGGACAGTATGCGTTACGAGCCATTTGAGGGAGGCTCTATCATACTGAGCAAGGTTTCTGATGGCGAAGCCCACTCCATGCTGTCTTGGTTCTTCAGGATCCCTACCCTGCCAGAAGAAGGTGTAGTCTTGCTCTGCTAGAGATCCACTCGCGGGGAGGTGTGTCTCCTGAAGTGCTGCAATGTCTACATTGAGTCTACTGAGCTCGTTGTTAATGATGGCGGTCTTCCAAGAATTGTTGATTTGCGTAAGGTCTTCCGACAGGCCAGGACACATAGTTCTGACGTTCCAGCTTGCAAAACGAAGGGCTGGTACCTTCTTTCCTTTTTTCGTGCTGTTTGGTGCGGTATTGTAGTCCACTTTTCGGGCAATGACCCTGAGCTCCAAGCACCCATTGAAGCAGGTGGACTGTGGCGGGAAAGAACCTTATTGACCGGGGGCTGCCCAGTTTCAGGCAGGTGGTAGCTGTCCAGTGAGGTGCGATGACCTCTCCCACCAACAAAGGCAACCAGTGGCGCCCAATCTCTCCGCCAATTGAGCTGGACTTATAACCCGTAACTGCTGCCTTCCGAGTTGTTTCAGTCGCTGTGAGGCGACTATGGAGTGACCTCTCCATGGCGCATGCCTGGGCGAATGTATGGAGGTTGAGAGTTACCCAAGCGTCAAAACCCCCCTCTCGGCCTTTCTGGTGGGGTCCAAAGGAGTGCAGAGCACGACGTTTGGCACCGGTATGGCTGCAGGAACTGCCAGAAACATGCCAAAGGTGACACATGACCGCCTACGGGGTTCCGCTCCGGATTTTCTGTTAGGGTTTACTCCCTTAGCCTTGGTCTCTCCCTAGACGCCCACAAGTTGTTAGGGCGTTGTTAGGGCCCCTACACAGGGGTAGGAGGATGCCGGTGGGAGGAGGGGGTGCGAGGGGGAGGGAAGGGGGTGCGAGGGGGAGCTGGGAAGGGGGCTGTAAGGGGTTAGGGGGGGTGCAGGGGAAGGGGGTGCAGGGGGAAGATGGTGCAAGGGGGGAGCTGGGAAGGGGTTGCGAGGAGAGAGGGGGTGGGGGAGGGGGGTGCGGGGGGGTGGTGAGCTGGGAGAGTGGAGCTGGGAAGGGGAAGGGGAAGGGGGGGAAGGGGAAGGGGGGAAAGGGGGTGCAGGTAATAAACCATTTCATCAGTTGCCACCATCGACGCCGGGAAAGCTCATCTGCGTCCTCCGGGAGGTGAGCGGCAGCCTCGGGTGCCGGTACCAGCAGGAATTTGCCGACATTGAGCTGCAGATGCTCTCTGAGCCATCTCCCGCGGGCGCTTTGAAGTTGTGGCCAAGGAGCCGTTCATGGCTTTTTACGTGTTCGGGGCACCTTTTTCTCAAGGCTTCCCCTCTGTTTTAGTCTTATTTCCCTAGAGTCCCGCTGCTCCTTCTTCTCTACAATGGACTTACCGCACGCCGTGGCCGTGGACACTCTGGACATGCTGTTGACATGCTGTTCTCCCTTTGTCAGATACAGGAGAAGTGCCGCGAACAACAGATGCCCCTCTACATTGCTTTCATTGATCTCACCAAAGCCTTTGACCTCGTCAGCAGACGTGGTCTCTTCAGGCTACTAGAAAAGATTGGATGCCCACCACAGCTACTAAGTATCATCACCTCATTCCATGACAATATGAAAGGCACAATTCAGCATAGTAGCACCTCATCAGACCCCTTTCCTATCCTGAGTGGCGTGAAACAGGGCTATGTTCTCGCACCCACACTTTTTGGGATTTTCTTCTCCCTGCTGCTCTCACATGCATTCAAGTCTTCAGAAGAAGGAATTTTCCTCCACACAAGATCAGGGTGCTGATTGTTCAACCTTGCCCGTCTAAGAGCGAAGACCAAAGTACGGAAAGTCCTCATCAGGGAACTCCTCTTTGCTGACGATGCTGCATTAACATCTCACACTGAAGAGTGTCTGCAGAGTCTCATCGACAGGTTTGCGGCTGCCTGCAATGAATTTGGCCTAACCATCAGCCTCAAGAAACTGAACATCATGGGACAGGACGTCAGAAATGCTCCATCCATCAATATCGGCGACCACGCTCTGGAAGTGGTTCAAGAGTTCACCTACCTTGGCTCAACTATCACCAGTAACCTGTCTCTAGATGCAGAAATCAACAAGCCCATGGGAAAGGCTTACACTGCTATGTCCAGACTGGCCAAGAGAGTGTGGGAAAATGGCGCACTGACACGGAACACAAAAGCCCGAGTGTATCAAGCCTGTGTCCTCAGTACCTTGCTCTATGGCAGCGAGGCCTGGACAATGTATGTCAGCCAAGAGTGACGTCTCAATTCATTCCATCTTCGCTGCCTCCGGAGAATACTTGGCATCAGGTGGCAGGACTGTATCTCCAACACAGAAGTCCTCAAGGCGGCCAACATCCCCAGCTTATACACACTACTGAGTCAGCGGCGCTTGAGATGGCTTGGCCATGTGAGCCGCATGAAAGATGGCAGGATCCCCAAAGACACATTGTACAGCGAGCTCGCCACTGGTATCAGACCCACTGGCCGTCCATGTCTCCGTTTTAAAGACATCTGCAAATGCAACGTGAAGTCCTGTGACATTGATCACAAGTCGTGGGAGTCAGTTGCCAGCGATCGCCAGAGCTGGTGGGCAGCCATAAAGGCGGGGCTAAAGTATGGCGAGTCGAAGAGACTTAGCAGTTGGCAGGAAAAAAGCCAGAAGCGCAAGGGGAGAGCCAACTGTGGAACAGCCCCGATAAACAAATTTTTCTGCAGCACCTGTGGAAGAGTCTGTCACTCTAGAATTGGCCTTTATAGCCACACCAGGCGCTGCTCCACAAACCACTGACCACTTCCAGGTGCTTACCCATTGTCTCTCGAGACAAGGAGGCCAAAGAAGAAGACAGTAATCCCATATTCCCTACCACCTACCTATACTAGGGGCAATTTACAATGGCCAATTTACCTTTCACATGCAAGTCTTTGGCGGTGGGAGGAAACTGGAGCACCCGGCGAAAAGTTGATTTGAACATGTTAATTGTGGTCCCGTTGCCCAGTGGTGGGGAGTCAACCACGGAGCCTCGTCACTGCTGGGACGATCGGGCCCAGCCTTCCCAGCATTGAGATCCGTGGCGGTCCTCCATGAGGAGCCAACTTCAGGCCCCCCCATGGAACCCGACGCCTGGGGGAGAACAAAATCCAGCCCTAGGATTGCAGGCTTCCCCAATCATGCAGGGTGCCATAGATTGCACACGCACAGCTTTGCAGGGGCTGGATGTCAATTCTGCCCTAAACTGGAACCAAAAGAGATTTCACTCCCTCACATATAGCTGTCTAATGTGACCAGAGGCTGTACAGCATGCCAGTAGCCTTGATGCCTTCATTCTGCAGTGGTGTGCAGGGACTCAAAACATCCCAAGCAGCACAAATTTAGAGCGAGAATTGAATTCATCACACTTCCTTCCTGTCTCCCCTGCAGAATAAAGGAGTTACTTTCTCAAGCGTGTGCCAGCTGCATTTGAACCACCATGGCAAATCAAAGGGTGCATACTGAGCAACAACTGCTATCTGCTGACAACATGGCTGATGAATCCAGTGTGCAACACATGCACATGTGCGCAGTACACATCCAAGGAAAACCATGTTGCCACACAAAATGTGATAGAGCCAACCACTGGCATGCTAAAGCAATGCTTTCACTGCCTGGACCGCTCTGGAGGAGACCTGCAGTACTCAGCAGAACAGGTGCCCAGATTGTGGTGGTCTGCTGCATGCTGTATAACCTGGTCATCATGAGGGACCATTCCTTGCCACCAACTATATGGCAAGCAGCTGAGGAGCAGCAGGAACTTGAGGAAGAGGAGGAAGAAGAAGACGAGGAGGAAGAAGAAAGGGAGGAAGTAACCTGGACAACGCCTTCCTGCATGGCCTGTCCATGAAGAACTCATCTGAGTTCAATACAAGTAACCACAACCCCAATTCCCCATTCACCAACAGTCTGACACCTAAACGTCCCTCTGTCACTGACCATCACAGTGGCCACTTGCCCAGAAATAAAACCCACCACAGAATAAACATTCCAAAGCACATTTATGAATTATATCATGCTGTATTACA
Organism: Heterodontus francisci; assembly: GCF_036365525.1. Classification (NCBI taxonomy): domain Eukaryota; kingdom Metazoa; phylum Chordata; class Chondrichthyes; order Heterodontiformes; family Heterodontidae; genus Heterodontus; species Heterodontus francisci. The sequence goes on along the minus strand of NC_090373.1, from coordinate 103,044,434 downwards.
TATAAAAGTTAACTAATCATGTGCCTTTGCCTGGCCTAGGGCTGATTTTAGTGCTGGCGGCGGGGGTCCCGTCAGTGGGTCCGAAAGCTGGAGGTGGTGAAGGAGGGTGGGGGGGGGGGTGCAGTGCAGTGACGTTACTTTGACAGTCAGCAGGACCCGGGGCCACACCTCGTCAGTGGCAGCCAACTAATTGGCTGGCTGCCTGTCCCCAAGAGCAGCCGCCAATCAGAGGGCCGGCAGCTCAGCAGCCTTAGTAGTGCCACCAGGAGTGGTGGCCACTGCTGGGGCTGCACCTGGAGGAGGTGGGGGCAGTGATGGACAGCACCCTCACAACAAAGTAATTGGGGTCTGGCAGTGCCAGGGCCAGTCAGGCAGGCCCCAGCAAAGGGGTGGTGGGACAGGGGGTTGGTGAGGGCATGTGACGCCATTAACATGGGGACAGCCATTGCTGTAGGGGCCCCCTTCCAAAGGCCAAAGAGTGCCCAAAAAGGAGGGCTCTGCACTCCCCAGAGCCTGCTAGGAGTGCACCAGGATTTTCCTGGTTGTCTCCCACGCGGCAGCACCCCCACCCCCCAGCAGGAATGGTGGGAAGAGGCCCTTAATTGGCTACTTAAGTGACTAAAGTGGCTTTTGGGAGGGAGGGCCATCCACCACCTTCCCCACCACTGGTAAGATGGCATGGTGGTGAGAAGATAACAGCCATGCCACCCACCATCCCCCCCCCCACCTTCCTGTGCCATTTTATGTCCCACCCCTGCACCCAGCCCCTCCCAGAGGGCTGGTAAACCCCAACCCGCAGCACTCCCACACAGTGCTACCCCCGTAGCTGCAGTGTGGATAGTGGAAGGCTGCTGACCTTCAGTGGAGTTGACTGCAGATGGCCTTGCAGGATGACCTTGAATTGAGCAGTTCTAGGCCTAGAAGGCCCGGCTGCGAACTGCACCATCTCAGCATGAGCGGCTGGAGTCTGAGCCGACAGACAACAGCAAGGCCACTGACATAGTGGCAGTGGTAGGACGAATACTATCTTCCTGAGAGATGAAAGCATATTTGTGCTCCATGAAACCACTGCCACTCCCCTGGGCAGTGCCTGAGCAATCCTAGTAATTTGTTGGAGGACAGACTGCTGGACTGCTGTGAGACCCTGGAGGTCCCTTTCCACTTATTAATCCACAGCCATAACAGCAGCAGTCTGAGCCTGCATGGCAACAAACTGAGCTTGCATAACAGCAGCCTGAGCTTCCATTGTAGCCTCCGACATTGGGTGGCTGCTGCTTCTGCTGCAATGGAATCTGTGACATCGCCCATCAGGCTCTAAATCACGGTTGGGTCTACAAGTAAGTGAACAGAGTTGGTCACCATTTGCATGCTGGAAAGTGTGGGCTCTAAGCTCTGGGCATTGCCCTGTGCCAAGTTGGTGCTGGACTCCTCCATGCTTCTTGACACTGACTGCAGACTTTCTGGCAGGCCAGCCAATGCACCATGCATTTCAGTGTGCACATAGAGGAAAATTAGGTGGGGAGCATTGTATACCTATATTCTGCCCATTTTTAAAAGATAAATGGAAAAACAGATCGGCTCCATTATGGGTATCCAGTCGTCCAACATTCCTCTGTCCAATCCTTTTTGCCCAAGTGCTCTAATGGAAAATCATCCCTAATTTCTCCAACATCCCCTTTGTTGGCCTCCATGCTTTATAAATTCCAACTTGTCCAAAAGTGATACTTCCTGTAACCTGGCAAGGAAATAAGAAGCAAAGCCAAGGGAAGAAATTAATCTGCAGGCAATGAGCAATATGAGTCGCGGGTGCCAGTGATGTAAGATGCTAAAATAATAGCGTAAGAATGTAGATTACTATCTGTGCAACTAGATATATAGGTAATTTAAGAATTTATTGGAAATTATGACATTTTTATATATCTGTTGTGTTATAAATGTTATTCATACAGCAACATATTCAACTGGGTCAAATGTAAAAATGGCAGCTGGAACCACTTAGAAAAAATAATTAAGTGATATGATCTGTTGAAATTGCAGGTTTTTAAGTGCTTGTCTTTCTGTCAGTTTCTGTGTGATCTTTGCTGATCTATATTTTAGTGAATTGGTATAAGTAAGTTGCTTACTAAGTCAATGAAAAGAGAATGGCATTCAACTTTCTTTTGCTAGAGTCAGATATATGGCTGAATTTTGTTTTCACGCCACTAGGAGCAGCGGCGGGTGAAAAAATGGTGGCCCGCATGCACGGGCTACGCACCATCACGCCGCTGCGATCTTCAGCCCAGTGGCTCATTATAATATGCAAGGCGGACGCATCCCGCCACCCCCCCAGTCAGGTGGCAGGGGCGGCCTTGGCATCACCAGTTACTGCACAGGCGCAGGCGCCATTTTTAATGGGCTGCCAGGTCTATGTTGACAGATCAAAGTTGATCCCGTCCCCCACAACTGCAACAAAAAATAAAGTTTGACTCCCCCCCACTACACCAGAAAAGCCCAGATTACCCCTTTTCCATCCCAACTGAACTAAGTATTCAAACTTTCCTCCCCCATACACTGACAATGCAGAGATACCCCACTTCCCCACCATGATGGTGCCAGCTTTCCCTGGACGGGAAAGTGAAGGTGCTCAGAAGATCCGGAACTGCAAGTAAGATCGCTCCGGCTTCCATTTAAATGTGTTTAAACAGCTGATTTGAATATTGAAATCTGGGTCCCGCAGCAGAGTGGCAGATGTGCCACTACAGAGCTTCCCACCGCTGGGAAGATTGGGCCCAGCATTCCTGGCGTCGGGCTTTGTGGTAGGTCGTTGCCACTCCGATCTTCCGGCCCCCACCGCACCTCCCCCTGCCACGTAACCCGATGTCGGAAGCTCAACAAAATCCAGCCCATAACGTGCCACTTTACAGATGTGTGCATGTGACATATGATATACATGATTTTTTTTATTACATTGATGGATTAAACAAAGTTCACTATCACCGTGAAGCTTGTCTTCCTGTACACAATATTACCTGGCAATGTTTAAAAAAACTGGAATATCTGATGAAACTTTCTTAGAACAATGAGACATGCATTGCACTGTGTACATTATGCAAGCAATAAGGAATTCACAGACAAAATTGCTGTCATCAAGAATCAATACGATGTTCGTTTAGACTTTAGAGCTCTAAGTACAATTTAATGCTTTTTGCCTGCAGCAAATAACTGTGCTAACTTACTGGCCAAACTAAATGATTTCTTAGAAAATCCACTATTGCATGAGCATTACCTATTACATTTTATGTTGAATGCATATTTTGACTTGTTTGTTATTGTCCAGTTTCAATCTCGTGAATATTGCATTTTAGTTACCTACAGTTGATCAGCTGCATACATTTCATAGGCTTGCTGCATAATTTAATTTTTCTCCATATTTTCCAAAATGCTAGTATTTCAATGCAGTCTGTTTTTAACTCACATATCTTCATATCCAACTGTTTGTGTCCATTTTATTTAGAGATTTTGTATTGTCCAATGCCAGGCCATTGTAATACAATTGTCCTGACTCTGTTGCCTTTCTTTTTCTTCCTTCCATTTCTTGTTTGCTGTATCCAAGAGATTGGAAAATATATTTTGGAACAGTGAGACAGTGTTTAGCTTGCAGGTGCAAATAAGGTCTGATGGTTAGCAGAGATCACCTACCAGTTGTAACTGACACCTACTAGGAGGTATCATTCCACCTTCAACACATCACTGAAGTATGTCTGGTATTTAGTGTCTTGAGTTTGCCTTGAGTGCTCCTTGCAGTGTCATGTTTTTTTCACATATGACTGCAATTCCAAAACTTGAGTGATGAAAACTGTAGGTCTATAATCTTGCGGTTGTGCCATTTAGACAGAAAAACCATTGTTTTGCAATTAGCAGAATCATTATTCAACTATGCAAGTAGGACAATCTTGGGAGCTGTGCACTTTGACAAAATCTCAGATCTGTGATGAGATTCTTCAGATTTAAGTTCCAACTAAATCAATTCTGTTAGACTACCTGCAATTGATGGGGATAATTTCCTGAGTGTCATTTTTAAAGATGGCCTGTGACACAGGCTTGGTGCAGTAAATTCTTAATGAATGTGAACTATATTGCAGTCACAATAAATAAGCATTGCCAACTGTTCCAACTAACTGGACAGTCAAGGGATGTCTATACCCAGACTACTTAACAGTTTCAACCAGCAGTATCTCTTTGAGATCAATCTAACAGGTGATCCTCCAATCACAAGGTGAGACATATTTTTCTATACATCTCTCTTCCCCACACCAACAAATGAGATAACTTGTACTCCAGGGAAGAATGTCCTTTTTAATGGAACAATTTACAGGAGAATTACATCAATAGAGTCCATTGTATCAGAGTATCAGCCTATTACTGGGACTAAATCGGCATCACATACCACCATTGCCTCATTAAGCTCTACCATATATCTGTCCATAATATCCCTTGCTGGGCAGCCTTTTCCAGACTTTCAGCATCTTCTGTTTACAGTAATTAAATCTAAACTCTTTGTGCAACTTTCTTCTTTGAACCTTGAACCCGTGATCCCTTTTCTAAGAGTTTGTGGCAAAACTCAAGCATATTATTAGCGTTCAATTTTCCTTTAAGATTCGTGAGTAGCTGAATAATGTCTTCCCTCAGCCTTCCTTTTCTAAAGACTTCAATCCCAGTTTCTTCCACCTATCTTCATAGCTGAAATGCCTTAAGTTGGTGTCAGTTTGGTTGCCCTTTTCTGCACTCCCTTCAATGCCTGATATCCTGGCTACATTATGGCAACCAGCAATGTATTGATCACCGGTGGCCATACCAGTGCCTTGTTCAGGCTCATGATCATCTACTGGGATTTCTACTTTATCCCTTTATACAGGCCATCTCCTGACTCTCCATCCTCAATCTACTGAGGGAGACCTGTGCACCCAATTTCCTGGGCTTCTTGTTCCACAGAACTGCTGAGGACCTAAATGGAAGCTGTCCCTCCTCCTGTTTGCATCCACTCATGAGTATTGTGTACCAACTTTTCCTGCAGAACCAAGGGTAACTTTTGAGTGTGTGGTTCCATCAATGGCTTGTGAATTTGTGTGAGGCATAGTGATGTGGTCATGATGCGTGAAAGAAAAGAAAGACTTGCATTTATTTAGCCCCTTTCATTTCCTCAGGACATCCCAAACCACTTTACAGCCAATGAAGCACCTTTGAAGTGTTGTCAAACCATGCATTTCATCAGATGGATGGTTCAATTGCCTCACCCATCAGGGGCTGATGAAATCAAAACTTACTCTAGGAGCAGATTTGTAGTTCTGGGCCTATAAACCCTGTTGGGATGGTCATATTTTCCACAAGCCTGTCTCCTTTCACCTGGTTTTTCGTAGCTGTACCTCCATTTGCTGCTTTCCCCTGTGGTTGCTGCTCCTCTTCCTGCTCTTCCTCTAGTCAGAGTAGAATTGTTAGAAGGATCTATATGTAAAGAACAGTGCAGTACCAGCAGCCCCTTAAGATTTCAAAAGTTTGCATAGATACTACAGGCATTGTGTAAAATCATCTGAGAAGCCAAAACCACAATAATTATGGCAATATTTTCCCAAATCTTTGCAGTGTTTTCAGTGAGAACAACAGCACATCTCTTTTATGGCTCCCTCCCAACCTGTGCACCCATGGTTTCCGGGTGGGTTGAGGAAGTAGCAGGGGCAGTGCTGATTGACTCGAAAATGTTGTCCGGTGTCCTGAGAACATCAGTTGAGCCATGTTTGAATATTGTAATTAGAACCCTGCCTATTTCTGGTGAGAACGCTGGCTGCTTAAATCAGGGTGTGCTTGAAAATTGAAATAGGCAGACCTCCAGATCTAAGTTGTTGGTTTCAGAATCACAGAATTGTTACAGTGCAGAAGAAGGCCATTCGGCCCATCATGTCTGCACCAGCTCTCCAAAAGAGGTTTATTCCTCCTGATTTTTGTACGATCTTCTACCCATCATGAGATGAAAATAGGCTCCACTGAGTTCAAATGACAGGCAAATGTAGCCCTTAAAACTCTGAACACAAACCACTGGCTTTATTATTTAAAGTATTTGGTAAGAGAAGCAAAAGTGACATGAGGAAATTTTTTTTCATGCATTGAGTGGTTAAGGTCTGGAATGTGCTGCCTGAGAACGTGGTGGAGGCAGGTTCAATTGAAGCATTCAAAAAGGAAATTAGACTATTATATGCAAAGGAAGAATGTGCAGGGTTACAGGGAGAAGACAGAGGAATGGAACTGAGTGAATTACTCTTTCAGAGAGCCGGTGCAGACACGATGGGCTGAATGGCCTCCTTCTGCACTGTAACAATTCTGTGATTTTGTGATTCAATAGCTTTGAGGTTTTAATTTGTTGTTAATTATCTGAAATTTAGAAAGTTTATTGTGTGATTTTCCAATTTTTTCCAGAGATCTTAGTCTTAATCGTCTTTTACAAATACTAACTAATGAGATTTTAAATGTATCTGGTTTTATATGTAGTGCTTTTGTTCCATCTCAAATAGTCGTGTTAAATAAAATGTTAAAAAAAAGCTTCTACTCATTGCTGTAGGTTTAATTAAAAGCTGGGTATGATCCTTGCCATCAACATTTCATTATTTATTTTCACGTAAATCTGTTCTCACCAGGTGTCCAGTTGCAAGGGTAAGGAAGAATGCAAGAGTGCAAGGGTATTGTGGTGTCTTAATTAGGGAAGCAGTTCCTTCAGTTTGCTTGTTCAGTTATTTGGAGTAAAGTGTTTGAAAATCCACCAGTAATGACTTCCTTTACCAGTCTAATTGTGTTTGTTGAATCAGACAGCATTGTTGGGTGGCAGCTTTATACTGATCTATTGTTTTCTTCTTAAAAGAAGGGAGAGGGAAGATGGGAAGTAAAAGTTATGCCAAACTTTGGACCAAAATGTTTGTGTAGTTTGTACACTTGATTGAGCCTTAAATAGTCATTTTTATTGATCTTTATTTACTGAATTAATTTTTATTAATGGCCTATCTATTGCAACCACCACTACTGACTTCCCGTCAACTCTGAAAGGTGATCACCAGTTGGAACTGAGAATTTTATAGTGCTAACCTTCATATTTTAAACAACTTGCAGAAAATAAAGTTAATCCTTTTGGCTTTTTGAACAATTTCTGGGGAGGCTGCTTCCTGGGTGTGTACAAATAACAAAAAAAGCATTTAAATTGGTACCAAATCTAGACTAATTCAGTAATGAAAAAAGATTGTTTCTGACGAGGGTAGTGTAGATGCTTTCTGGGAGATTAGCCTTGATGGGATGTGGCCTCAAAACAGAATTTTTTAACATGAATTGTACTTGGTTCGCTTAATTTATGCTCTGAACAACAAGTCTTGTCATTTTTCTTCAATTCCATTAGTACTACTTCACAGAAGTTTAACATCAGGCCGTGAAGAAGGAAAGACTTATTTTGGATTTGCTGTCCTAGGGTCAGGTACACATAGATCCCAACTGAGCCTACTGCATTCCCAAGGTCTTACAGTGACGACCAGATACAATTTCAGCATTAGAAATTGCTCTTGTTTTGGTAAAAGCGTGACTTATTTTCATTAGGTGGTCACCTGGGGCTTGACCAAAGCTCGCCTCAATTCTTTGGTCTGAAGCACAGCCAGTTGCATTCAATCTTTATTTCTTACTCCCAGTGGTACATATTGAGGATGTTTAGACTGTTCTGTTTTAGATGTGCTCAGGGAAGAACCAGGGCAATTGCTTTTATGTATGATGAGCCATTATACATAGAACTAGTCAGAAAATGTTGACATTAATAAAACATTTGTGGTGCGGAGAATACTTAACACAATCGAAAGCCAAAAAAAATCAGCAAAGGAAAAATTTCAATCATTTGAACACAGGAACGCAAGTACACAAGAAATAGGAGCAGAAGTAGACCATATGGCCCATCGAGCCTGCTCCACCATTCAATACGATCATGGCTGATCTCGGGCTTCAATTCCACTTTCTTGCCCACTCCCTGTATCCCTTGATTCCCTGCAAGACCAAAAATCTATCAATCCCAGCCTTAAATGTATTCAATGATCCAAAGATTCACAACCCTCTGAGTGCAGTAATTTCTTCTCTTCTCAGTGCTGAATGATCGACCTCTTACCCTGAGACTGTACCCCAGTGTTCTAGATTCCCCAACCAGCGGAGCCAATCTCTCAGCTTCTACCCTATCAAGCCCTTTTAGAATCTTGTATGTCTCATATATAAATAGATATAGATATATATATAATCTATATTCGAAAACACCTTCACAAATTATAATAAATATTTGTTTCCCTAGAAAACAAAAAAATGTAGGATAAACATTTACGCACACACACGCACGCACGCACGCACGCACGCACGCACGCACGCACGCACGCACACACACACACACACACACACAGTTGAGGGCAAGTTCCCTGTTATTTTCTCCCCTGCATTCTCCAGATCATACTGCAGTCAAGAGGATTGGCAGTTGACATGTTCCCAGGTGCCTGCCAGTGCTGCTCTGAACCAGCTACTGCAATGTACTTGAATGTGTCTGGAGGTGACTTTTCCTGCTGGTTTTTCCTTTTCAGGTAGGCGGTGGCGTAGTGGTATTATCACTGGACTAGTAACTCAGAGACCCAGGGTATTGCCCTGGGGACATGGGTTCGAATCCCACCACAGCAGAAGGTGGAATTTGAATTTAATTAATAAATCTGGAATTAAAAAAGCTAGTCTAATGATGGCCATGAAACCATTGTTGATTGTTGTAAAAACCCATCTGGTTCACTAATGTCCTTTAGGGAAGGAAATCTGCTGTCCTTACCTGGTCTGGCCTACATGTGACTCCGGACCCACAGCAATGTGGTTAACTCTTACATGTCCTCTGAAATGGCCGAGCAAGCCACTCAGTTGTACCTAACCGCTACGAAGTCAATAAAAAGGAATGAAACTGGACGGACCACCCGTCATCGACCTAGGCATCGGAAACGACAATGGCAAACCCAGCCCTGTCGAACCTGCAAAGTCCTCCTTACTAACATCTGGGGGCTTGTGCCAAAGTTGGGAGAGCTGTCCCACAGACTAGTCAAGCAACAGCCTGACATAGTCATACTCACGGAATCATACCTCACAGACAATGTCCCAGACACTGCCATCACCATCCCCGGGTATGTCCTATCCCACCGGCAGGACAGACCCACCGGAGGTGGTGGCACAGTGGTCTACAGTAGGGAGGGAGTTGCCCTGGGAGTCCTCAACATCGACTCCGGACCCCATGAAGTCTGATCGCATCAGGTCAAACATGGGCAAGGAAACCTCCTCCTGATTACCACCTACCACCCTCCCTCAGCTGATGACTCAGTACTCCTCCATGTTGAACACCACTTGGAGGAAGCACTGAGGATGGCAAGAGCACAAAATGTACTCTGGGTGGGGGACTTCAATGTCCATCACCAAGAGTGGCATGGTAGCACCACTACTGACCGAGCTGGCCGAGTCCGAAAGGGCATAGCTGCTAGACTGGGTCTGCGGCAGGTGGTGGGGAACCAGCACGAGGGAAAAACATACTTGACCTCATCCTCACCAATCTGCCTGCCGCATATGCTCCTACCATGACAGTATTGGTAGGAGTGACAACTGCACAGTCTTTGTGGAGACGAAGTCCTGCCTTCACATTGAGGATACCATCCATCTTGTTGTGTGGCACTATCACTGTGATCTAGCAATGCAAAACTGGGCATCCATGAGGCACTGTGGACAATCAGCAGCAGCAGAATTGTACTCAACCACAATCTGTAACCTCATGGCCCGCCATATCCCCTACTGTACCATTACCATCAAGCCAGAAGACCAACCCTGGTTCAATGAAGAGTGCAGGAGGGCATGCCAGGAGCAGCACCAGGCATACCTCAAAATGAGGTGTCAACCTGGTGAAGCTACAACACAGGACTATCTGTGTGCCAAACAGCATAAGCAGCATGCCATATACAGAGCTCAGCAATCCCATAACCAACGGATCAGATCTAAGCTCTGCAGTCCTGCCACATCCAGCCGTGAATAGTGGTGGACAATTAAACAACTAACTGGAGGAGGTGGCTCCACAAATATCCCCATCCTCAATGATGGGGGAGCCCAGCACATCAGTGCGAAAGATAAGGCTGAAGCATTTGCAAAAATCTTCAGCCAGAAGTGCTGAGTTGATGATCCATCTCGGCCTTCTCCTGAAGTCCCCAGCATCACAGATGCCAGACTTCAGACAATTCGATTCACTCCGCGTGATATCAAGAAACGACTGAAGGCACTGGATAGTGCAAAAGCTATGGGCCCTGACAATATTCCGGCAATAGTACTGAAGACCTGTGGTTCAGAACTTGCCGCACCCCGAGCCAAGCTATTCCAGTACAGCTACAACACTGGCATCTATCCTGCAATGTGGAAAATTGCCCAGGTATGTCCTGTACACAAAAAGCAGGACAAGTCCAACCCTGCCAATTACCGCCCCATCAGCCTACTCTCAATCATCAGTAAAGTGATGGAAGGTGTCATCAACAGTGCCATCAAGCAGCACTTGCTTAGCAATAACCTGCTCAGTGATGCTCAGTTTGGGTTCCGCTAGGGCCACTCAGCTTCTGACCACATTACAGCCTTGGTTCAAACATGGACAAAAGAGCTGAACTCAAGAGGTGAGGTGAGAGTGACTGCCCTTGACATCAAGGCAGCATTTGACCGAGTATGGCATCAAGGAGCCCAACCAAAACTGAGGTCAATGGGAATCAGGGGGAAAACCCTCCGCTGGCTGGAGTCATACCTAGCGCAAAGGAAGATGGTTGTGGTTGTTGGAGGTCAATCATCTCAGCTCCAGGACATCACTGCAGCAGTTCCTCAGGGTAGTGTCCTGGGCCCAACCATCTTCAGCTGCTTCATCAATGACTTCCTTCAATCATAAGGTCAGAAGTGGGGATGTTCGCTGATGATTGCACAATGTTCAGCACCATTCATGACTCCTCAGATACTGAAGCAGTCCGTGTAGAAATGCAGCAAGACCTGGACAATATCCAGGTATGGGCTGATAAGTGGCAAGTAACATTCGCGCCACACAAGTGCCAGGCAATGACCATCTCCAACAAGAGAGAATCTAACCATCTCCCCTTGACATTCAACGGCATTACCATTGCTGAACCCCCCACTATCAACATCCTAGGGGCTACACTTGGCCAGAAACTGAACTGGAGTAGCCATATAAATACCGTGGCTACAAGAGCAGGTCAGAGGCTAGGAATCCTGAGGCGAGTAACTCACCTGCTGAATCCCCAAAGCCTGTCCACCATCTACAAGGCACAAGTCAGGAGTGTGATGGAATACTCTCCACTTGCCTGGATGGGTGCAGCTCCAACAACACTCAAGAAGCTCGACACCATCCAGGACAAAACAGCCCGCTTGATTGGCACCCCACCTACAAACATTCACTCCCTCCACCACCGACGCACAGTGGCAGCAGTATGCACCATCTACAAGATGCGCTGCAGCAATGCACCAAGGCTCCTTAGACAGCACCTTCCAAACCCGCGACCTCTTCCAACTAGAAGGACAAGGGCAGCAAATACATGGGAACACCACCACCTGCAAGTTCCCCTCCAAGTCACACACCATCCTGACTTGGAACTATATCGCCATTCCTTCACTGTCGCTGGGTCAAAATCCGCGAACTCCCTTCCTAATCGCGCTGTGGGTCTACCTACCCTACATGGACTGCAGTGGTTCAAGAAGGCAGCTCTACACCACCTTCTCAAGGGCAATTAGGGATGGGCAAGACAAATAGCAAACTAAGTATCAGATAATTTCAGAAACTACATATCAGTGGCAACAGGGATGAAGGAAATTATCCTGGCTGGATTTTATGGTCCTCTGGAAGACGAGATTTCAGGCAGGGATGGGCCGGAAAATCCGTGCAAAGGCATCCGCCACGGAACCCGATGCCGTAATGCTACTTCTTGATTCTGTCCGAGGCGGCAAAGTGCACTTCCAACCCGATGTGACAGCATGAGCATTTACATCTGTTAAATACTATTTAGCATACATTTGAATTTCATTCAGTGCAATCTTACCAGGCATTCGCAATCTTGTGTTGGACATGCGGCACTCACATGCCTTCAGTTTTGTGTCTTTAAAAAGCTGGCACCACCGAAGCCAGAGTCCTCTGTGCCTCCAGAGGGTCAGTAACTATACCAGTGTTATCTAGGGGAAGTGGATGGGCGGGTGGTGGGGGGAGGGGAGAAACTCTGCAAGTGAATTATTGTTTATTGGGTGGGGAGAATGCAGACATCTGCTATTTTTAGATGAATTCCCAGGGTGGCTGCTTGCAAAGAAGAAAAAATTTAAGCATGGAAGTGAAGCATCAGGGAGATATTCATGAGAGCACACGAATGCAAATACAGCTTTTTAAAGATGGTGCCTGCACCTGCTCCAGCATCAGGTGACACCGTGAACGGTGCTGCTATTGCTGCCCCCACCATATGATTGTGAGGGGGGGGATTCAGCCGCCGTCATTATGCTAAATAGTCACCTGCCACATAATCACTGCGATGCAGCCATTGGTGTCAAAGGCAGGACTACCACCATTTTGTGCACCCACCGCCAATAATAAAATTCACCTCCCTGTGTAGGACACTTAATAGCAACTGATTACTTATATTGAAGAAAAATGGTCTGCTTCCAAATAATTAAAAAAAACATTGTTTTATTCAAATTTTTCATTGAAGGGTGTCTTCGCATCTTCTTTAACTTTTTGTTGATTGGAAAAAAAAATCTAACCAGGACTAGAAGAATAAATATTTCGATGAAAGAGCCTCCATGGAGTCACAGGGAGTTAAAGCTCCCTAACAGACTGGACATTCGATGATTCCATGAGTTCAGCAATCACATAATCATAGAATGATTGCAACACAGGAAGCCATTTATCCTGTCACATCCATGCTACATTCTTGAAATGCATTCATGTTGTTTCAGTTGTAACCGTGTCCTGAACTTTGAACATAGAGCTGCCATTACAGTACTGCTCCTCATTGAGCGCTGACCACAGTAAGATCTCCACAAGGTAGTGTTAGCAGTGGATTACTGTTGCATTCAACCTAACAACCGAATAGCCTTGATGCACAGCTTGATAGATGCATAGTGAAAGCAGCTGCCACCTTTGGCCGACTCGCGAAGCATGCATAGGATAACACCAAGCTGACCCTTAGGATCAAGCTGATGGTTTATAATGCCTGTCTTCCCAGCACCTTGCTGTATGGCTGTGAAACATGGGCAACTTACAGCTACCAGGAAAATTTCCATCTTTGCTGTCTGAAGCGCACTATGGGTATATCCTGGCAGGCCAAAATCAGAAATGCGCCAGTCCTCTCAAAGGCAGAGCTCCCAAGTGCATTGGCACTAATCAAACAGAGGCAGCTCCGGTGGATCGGACATGTCCGCAGGATGGAAGACTGTCGCATACCCAAGAACCTTCTGTATGTTGAGGTAGCCGGGGCCAGACAACCAATGGGGCGCCCAAAGCTCCGCTTCAAGGGATGTTTGCAAGCGTGATATCAAGGCCCTAAAGCTGACTATCGCATCTGGGAGTCACTAGCTGGAGTGAAAGAGGGAAATGTTGATACATCCTGTGGACTGATGTGCTCTACCATGATTACCAGTGGCTACAGCAGCTTGGCAACAGGCGCCAAAGCCGCAAACAACTCACAGCGTCACTTGGCAGCTTCACATGCAGCACTTGTGGCAGAACCAGCCTCACAGGGATTGGCCTTCACAGCCATCAGCAAAGGTGCAGCAAGAGAAGACACCCCACACTTTGGTTAGGTTTACCTTAGCGATGGGCAGGGACAGGTATATACCACAGGGCAAGAATTATAGCTGGGGGAAAGGAAATTATGATGCGATTAGGCAAGATTTAGGATGTGTAGGATGGGGAAGGAAACTGCAGGGGATGGGCACAATCGAAATGTGGAGCTTATTCAAGGAGCAGCTACTGCGTGTCCTTGATAAGTATGTACCTGTCAGGCAGGGAGGAAGTTGTCGAGTGAGGGAGCCGTGGTTTACTAAAGAAGTTGAAGCGCTTGTCAAAAGGAAGAAGAAGGCTTATGTTAGGATGAGACGTGAAGGCTCAGTTAGGGCGCTTGAGAGTTACAAGCTAGACAGGAAGGATCTAAAGGGAGAGCTAAGAAGAGCAAGGAGAGGACACGAGAAGTCATTGGCGGATAGGATCAAGGAAAACCCTAAGGCTTTCTATAGGTATATCAGGAATAAGAGAATGACTAGAGTTAGATTAGAGCCAATCAAGGATAGTAGTGGGAAGTTGTGTGTGGAATCAGAGGAGATAGGGGAAGCGTTAAATGAATATTTTTCGTCAGTATTTACAGTAGAGAAAGAAAATGTTGTCGAGGAGAATACTGAGATTCAGACTACTAGGCTAGATGGGATTGAGGTTCACAAGGAGGAGTTGTTAGCAATTTTGGAAAGTGTGAAAATAGATAAGTCCCCTGGGCCAGATGGGATTTATCCTAGGATTCTCTGGGAAGCCAGGGAGGAGATTGCAGAGCCTTTGTCCTTGATCTTTATGTCGTCATTGTCGACAGGAATAGTGCCGGAAGACTGGAGGATAGCAAATGTTGTCCCCTTGTTCAAGAAGGGGAGTAGAGACAGCCCTGGTAATTATAGACCTGTGAGCCTTACTTCGGTTGTGGGTAAAATGTTGGAAAAGGTTATAAGGGACAGGATTTATAATCATCTTGAAAAGAATAAGTTCATTAGCGATAGTCAGCACGGTTTTGTGAAGGGTAGGTCGTGCCTCACAAACCTTATTGAGTTTTTCGAGAAGGTGACCAAACAGGTGGATGAGGGTAAAGCAGTGGATGTGGTGTATATGGATTTCAGTAAGGCGTTTGATAAGGTTCCCCACGGTAGGCTATTGCAGAAAATACGGAAGTATGGGGTTGAAGGTGATTTGAAGCTTTGGATCAGAAATTGGCTAGCTGAAAGAAGACAGAGGGTGGTGGTTGATGGCAAATGTTCATCCTGGAGTTTAGTTACTAGTGGTGTACCGCAAAGATCTGTTTTGGGGCCACTGCTGTTTGTCATTTTTAGAAATGACCTGGAAGAGGGTAGAAGGGTGGGTTAGTAAATTTGCGGATGACACGAAGGTCGGTAGAGTTGTGGATAGTGCCGAAGGATGTTGTAGGGTACAGAGGGACATAGATAGGCTGCAGAGCTGGGCTGAGAGATGGCAAATGGAGTTTAATGCGGAAAAGTGTGAGGTGATTTACTTTGGAAGGAGTAACAGGAATGCAGAGTACTGGGCTAATGGGAAGATTCTTGGTAGTGTAGATGAACAGAGAGATCTTGGTGTCCAGGTACATAAATCCCTGAAAGTTGCTACCCAGGTTAATAGGGCTGTTAAGAAGGCATATGGTGTGTTAGCTTTTATTAGTAGGGGGATCGAGTTTCGGAGCCACGAGGTCATGCTGCAGCTGTACTAAACTCTGGTGAGGCCGCACCTGGAGTATTGCGTGCAGTTCTGGTCACCGCATTATAGGAAGGATGTGGAAGCTTTGGAAAGGGTGCAGAGGAGATTTACTAGGATGTTGCCTGGTATGGAGGGAAGGTCTTACGAGGAAAGGCTGAGGGACTTGAGGTTGTTTTCGTTGGAGAGAAGGAGGAGGAGAGGTGACTTAATAGAGACATATAAGATAATCAGAGGGTTAGATAGGGTGGATAGTGAGAGTCTTTTTCCTCGGATGGTGATGGCAAACACGAGGGGACATAGCTTTAAGTTGAGGGGTGATAGATATAGGACAGATGTTCGAGGTAGTTTCTTTACTCAGAGAGTAGTAGGGGCGTGGAACGCCCTGCCTGCAACAGTAGTAGACTCGCCAACTTTAAGGGCATTTAAGTGGTCATTGGATAGACATATGGATGAAAATGGAATAGTGTAGGTCAGATGGTTTCACAGGTCGGCGCAACATCGAGGGCCGAAGGGCCTGTACTGCGCTGTAATGTTCTAATTCTAATTCTAAATGAATTGTTTGCCGCGTGTCCATCTTCTTTCAAAGGATGCCAACCAACCAATAGCCTAACAAGAGGAGTTAATGCAACAGTTCTCAGAATAGTGGTTAGTAGTGAATGAGTGTAGTCAACAGACTATTCATCCAGTCTGCATGTTGTGATACAAACAAACACCATGCAACCAGTGTCAAAATACACTATATGGCAATATTCACATTTCCAGTGTACTGAGTCTTGAGGCATTTCCTGTCTCCTTTTATTGATGGTTGTAGAATGAGTGTCATTAGGGTTGAAAATCTGAATATTGTGGCTATTCAGTTCCTTACCCTTCCTTTGATAAGGATTGGTTCTCTTCCTTTGAGTTTTCTGGTGTTTAACCTCATTCTTCTCAGATATCACAATCAGTCCAATCTCTGAAAACGCAGCCACATTTGGGACAATAATGAATCATTTGCAAACATACTAATCTACATATTCTGAATGTATTACATTTAATAGATTGTTATTCATAAGCAGACACTTGCTAAAAATAACAGCATTAAGCTTGAAACTTTTTTTATATTCAATGGTATAAAGTATATATGTAGCATGGAGTGCTAATTGTCATTGCACCCAGATAACCCACTTTAGTTCTGTGTGACATCTGCATATGGTGAACAATGTGTTGTGATATGTGGATTGGGAATATATTTACCAGATTGATAGAGCTATTTAATTGATTCTCCTCCGCATTACAAGTTGATCTGATGCTGTCAGTGCTCTTTATTCCTGCATTTTGTTTGGATAGAAACCAGTTCCGAAGGCAAGTTTTACAGCCAATTTTAAAAAGCCCCTCAAAAATGCAAAGATCAGCATGGTCTTGTCAGGTGTAAAAGCATGTGAAACTAGGAAGGGCTGCCACTCACCTTCAGTGACAGACCCAAGAGCTTAATTGTGACTGGGTGGGTTGACTCCATGATGGTGCAAGAAGAGGTAGTTACCAATGAATTTAACTCCATTCAGATTGTGTGTACTGTAGATAATGCAACATTTAAATCTTTTCCCTTTATCTTTACAAATAGTAAATATTTATACCCCTAATCTATGTCTTCTATTGCAATTAAGACCATTTTTGAATTTGGGCCTGCAGTGAGTACAAGGGCTGGATTTTAACCGTTTGGTGCATTGGTAGAGGAGGAGCCAGTAATGTGTGGGGAAGCCCAAGGTTTCAGCTGTGTGTTTGTCAGTGACTTTTAATCCAGCCACTGCATTTGCAGTTGCATCCGACCAATTAGCACAAGCAGACGTGATGACAACCCACGTGAGGCTGTGCTGAATTTTATGGAAAGCCCCAAGGTTCCGCCATTGGGACCAGAAGCAGGAGATGCTGCCGCTTGGGCCAAAGGCCATGCTTGAGAACATGATTCAGTGGCAGCTGGCCAATTAACTGCTAGGAAGCATCCACTCAGGCGCCGCGGGCAGTGTGAGATCACACCGCTGGAAGTGCTGCCACTATATTTAAAGGGCTACCAGCTCTCTGACAATTCCATCCACCCACAAAGGCAGCAAAATGAAGCCCTGAAGAAGAAGGTAACATGATGAATGGCTGAATGAAGATCCAGGGTGGCCTTATGATTGTCTGATGCTTCCTTGCCAATTCTCTGACAGGCTGCTTGGACAAGGAGGAATGGGAGGAGGAGACTGGCTCAGCAGAACAAGCAAGCCTAGACAGAGATCGCAGTGGAGGTCAGTAGATGTGTGGTCATCCATCAAACCTGGCTGCAGTGCTGCAAGAAAGTTAATGACCTCATGTGTTCTTCCAAGTTGAGTGCAGCATACATCAGTTATCCTGCAGCCTTACAAGCACACATACTGGCTGGCCCTCTTGAAGACGATGTTGGTGACCATTTTGATGTAGTGATGATCTGCAGATTGGGAGATCTGCCACTTATCACCAGAAGATCCCTGGAATGATCCTGAGGTGTAGAAATCCAGCACCACAGGGACCTTAAGCACCACAGCCATTGGGTGGCCACCACTTCCCATAGGATAAAGGCCTGCTCAGATCTGCAAATGAAACCCGACCCGAGCCCGACCCGGCCCGAGTCCTTTCATTTTTTTCCCGCGGTCGACCCGACCCGACCTAACCTGACCACCGGAATAAAGATTATATTAAAGAGGTCGTGCTCTACCTTGGATGGAATTGCTCACCGCAGACTAGTGCGGAGTGTTTCCTGCCTTGACTACCTGGCTGTCACTGTGTCCAACCCAGCCCAACCAGACTCGAATGCCGGACCCAGAAGAGCGACCCGACTTGACCCGAACCCGACACATGTCGCCGGGTACCGTCGGGTAGCCATGTTCTCCCATAGGGCACGGCTCGTCCTCCATCATGGTATACATCTCTGTGATAGCCTCCCTGGAATGGCACCATCTTCGGCAGCACTACTGCTCCAACACTTGCAGGAAGCTGACCCTCTGATGGCAGACCCTCTCTAGTGGGTAACCTCTTCAGCATACAAGATGCTGGCTGCATGCCCCCTTTTTTTTATTCTTTCATTGGATGTGCCTCCTTCTGCATTCCCTCTCTGAGGCTGCCCACTGCCTATGATTGCTGCTCTCTCCCTCCCTGATGCTCCTCCTCACTGGACGTCTCGAAGCCTGAGCGAATGAGACCCATTGCAGATAGCAATGTTTCCAAGGCCTGTCACCCCTCCCACTCTATTCACACTACTTCCGAGATGGCACTGTAGTGATATGCCCCCACTGTGCTGGCAAGATTGGCCCTGCTCCTGACTGCCAATGCCAATGTCCACTCTGTTCCATCCTCTCTGCCAAGCTACGCTAGCATTCCCAATTGGCTGCCATTTGCAGCCTGCACTGACCTCCCTCTAATCCATTATAATAAATAAAAGCAAAATATTGCAGATGCTGGAAATCTGAAACAAAAACAAGAAATGCTGGAACCACTCAGCAGGTCTGGCAGCATCTGTGGAAAGAGAAGCAGAGTTAACGTTTCGGGTCAGTGACCCTTCTTCGAAGGGTTTTTATCCCTCTAATCCATTGCCTCCTTATATCTGGTGAGGCTCTGAAGCCCCGTAGTTCCCATGCACTCTTCATAAAATTCAAAATCCCTTGTAAAATTGCAGTTAATTGCCTGTTAAATAGACTTAATTACCTTCCCACCTCATTTCAGGCTGAAGCCCTCCTGCTATGCGGCTGCCCTTTGGAGTATTCAGTTGCAATGTAAAGACGTCAGGCTTCCTTGCTGAGGCCTTTCATCATGATATTCTGACTCCTCCCACCTTCCAGCCCGTCGCCAAAGGCCTGATAGGATCGGCCCCTCTATCTCAGTTGAAGTACTTAAAGCAACCCTGCTGGGATGAAAGTTAACGGAATGCCCAGATGTTTGAACAATAGACTCACAATATTGTAAAGCAGTACCTTCCTTCATTGATGTCTCCCAGAGCTGGTGCTGTAGGCTGTAAGGGCCAATGGGAGGAAGAAGCCTGCCTCAGAGAACAAGAAGATGTAGCTGGAAATTGCTGAGGAGGTCAGCAACAGGAGTGTGGTGCCACACTCCTGGATACAGTGCTGGAAGAGGTGTAATAACCTAATCAGGGCAGGAAAGGTGTATGCAGTGGTATATTCAAGTATACTCTGATGTCCATCTAACCCCAAATCCCCTCACTCTATCTTTCCAAGCCTACTCCTGCACCACACCACTTATACCAACTTACCTCACAGGTGGTAGTAGATGGAAAGTATTCAGCCTGGAGCTCGGTGACCAGTGGTGTTCCACGGGGATCTGTTCTGGACCTCTGCTCTTTGTGATTTTTATAAATGACTTGGATGAGGAAGTGGAAGGCTGGGTTAGCACGTTTGCCGATGACATGAAGGTTGCTGGAGTTGTGGATAGTGTGGAAGGCTGTTGTAGGTTGCAACGGGACATTGACAGGATGCAGAGCTGGGCTGAGAAGTGGCAGATGGAGTTCAACCTGGAAAAGTGTGAAGTGATTCATTTTGGAAGGTCGAATTTGAATGCGGAATACAGGCTTAAAGACAGGATTCTTGGTAGTGTAGAGGAACAGAGGGATCTTGGGGTCCATGTCCATAGATCGCTCAAAGTTGCCACCCAAGTTGATAGGGTTGTTAAGAAGGCGTATGGTGTGTTGGCTTTCATTAACAGGGGGATTGAGTTTAAGAGCCGCGAGGTTATGCTGCAGCTCTATAAGGCCCTGGTTCGACCACACTTGGAATATTGTGTTCAGTTCTGGTCGCCTCATTATAGGAAGGATGTGGAAGCTTTAGAGAGGGTGCAGAGGAGATTTACCAGGATGCTACCTGGACTGGAGGGCATGTCCTACGAAGAAAGATTGAGGGAGCTAGGGCTTTTCTCATTGGAGCGAAGAAGGATGAGAGGTGACTTGATAGAGGGGTACAAGATGATGAGAGGCATAGATAGAGTGGATAGTCAGAGACTTTTTCCCAGGGTGGAAAGGGCTATCACCAGGGGGCATAATTTTAAGGTGATTGGAGGAAGGTTTCGGGGAGATGTCAGAGGTAGGTTCTTTACACAGAGAGTGATGGGTGTGTGGAATGCGCTGCCAGCGGTGGTAGTAGAAGCAGATACATTAGGGGCATTTAAGCGACTCTTGGATAGGTACATGAATGATAGTAGAATGAAGGGTAGGTAGTTAGTTTGATCTTAGAGTAGGTTAAAGGTTTGGCACAACATCGTGGGCCGAAGGGCCTGTACTGTGCTGTTCTATGTTCTATGTTAAGACTCCTCGGAGGAGGTCACTCACTCTGAGGATGCACCATCACAGGACTCATGAAGACCATGCAACAGCTCAGATGCACACACCTTGGTGGGACCGGCAAGACAGGTAGTTGGGTTACAAATATGAATTAGGAGCAGGAGTACGCCATTCTCAACTGGTATCTCACACATCACAGGTGAGCAAGAACAGGTGGTGAAGATAGGGACAACAGTGGCGTATCCTCTTCGCAGGGCGCAGGACGCTCCAAGCTCTGCTCAGCCGGACGCAAACGCTGAGCCTCAGGGGCCGTCAATGAAAATGATAATTCTGGAGCAAGAGCAGAAAATGTGTGAGGTACTGTCAACCTGTCCAGCCATATGGTGCACACTTGGAGAGAGATTGGAGCGGTTCATCTCAAGCAGGAGTGCCATGATATCACAGGCCTTCACAGTGCTCTCAATCAAATGAATGCATGCTTGCCGTCATGAATGGCTTGTTTATTCTGAATGCCACCTTCAACAGGGTTGATGAAAACCTAACCTTGGCCCTTCATTGCTTCTCTGATGTGCAGCACAGTACTCTGAAGCTCATTGCTAGCAGGGAAGTGCAGGTGGATCATGAGAGGGAAGATGGAGACAGGGTCATGGAAAAGGGGACTCTGCTCAACGCACTTCCATTTCCCAACTGTTGCCCCACCCCACCCCAGTTAGTGCCCCCAAATGCTACCTCGTATCTGGATGGTTGAGTCTGTCCTTTCACAGGTGCAGGTGGAGCAGTCTATGGTGGGGCCCTCATGGACTCCAAAACCCAGAGGATATCAGCCAAGATCATCTCAACAGACAGAGCAGTGGAACAAGCAGCCTGCCTCTACCTCTACTGAAGTCACAGGTGGTGCCCCACATAGGAGCAGTAGAAAAGGGAAGAGTAAAGATTTTCAGTCGCACAAGGGTATGCATGTGGATCTTTAACACAATGTTAGATTATTAAATTTCTGTTCAATTTTTCTGTAAGATTAAAATAATTTATTGGCCCCATTTTTCAATAACGGCCATTTTTGACTGCTTTCTCACTTGTGATGACAAGAGTTAAAGATGAGCAATGGGTGTCTGTGACAGGGATGCTTTGTTGATTGTAGAACTGCTTTGTACTGGAAGGAGACAGAGGTGAAGAAATTAATGCCAGCGGTGGCTTTGACTGCCACTGGCACTGCATGCCCACCAGGTCCACTTGGCAGGCGGTCTTCTTTCAGGAGGCTGCAATTTGTGAACACCTGGCACAATACCCTGAGCCTCTTGCGGCACTGGTGTTCAGACAGGTCAGGAAGCTGATTCTCTGCCTATAAACCCAGTGTTGGAATTATCACCTCCTGCAAGCTGCATTTCTGTGCTCATCTCCTCCATCCTGTGCATCAGCAAGTCGATGAGGAGAAGGCTGCCACAGCTGCTCCTGGTGGTGCTGCTGATGTTGGTGCTGCTTTTGCTACTGCTGCTGCTCATCTTTGTTCTCATCTGAGGTCCAAAATAAAGCTAAAGAGTGGGACCCATCCTGAGTTGCCATTTGACAGATGGGCAGTATCGATCAGATGCTCAAAACTCCAAGGCAGTAGAGATGACCTCCAAAGTATTGGAAATCACCTCCAGTTTAGTGAAAATACACTCTTAGAACAAGCCCTGTGAGCAAAAGCCTTTCACTTAGACAAGGAGGCAAGTGTATTGTCTGAGTATGTATCGGATCTTTTGTCTGCCATTTTCTCAGTCCCTTCAATTCCCACTGTCCTCTTGCCTTTCTTTTTCTGGAAAGTTCCAGGAAGACTTGGAAATCCAAACACTCAGAGGGTTGAATCTTGTAGTCCTGCCGCAAGGAGCAGCGGCGGATGTAAAAATGATGGCTAACACACATGGGCAGCGCATCGCCATGCTACCATGATCTTGAGCCCAGTTGCTCATTTGCTCATTACCATATGCAGGGCGGCCACCCCCCACCCCACCCCCATCACATATAAAGAAACTGTAGAGTTGTCCCTGTCACTCCACCCCAACTGCACTATCAATGCAGAGTTCACCCCTTTACCCCCACCTTAACTACACAACAAATACAGAGTTCACCCCTTTACCCCACAACTACACAACAAATACAGAGTTCACCCCTTCCACCCCACAACTACACAACAAATACAGAGTTCACCCCTTCCACCTCACAACTACACAACAAATACAGAGTTCACCCCTTCCACCCCACAACTACACAACAAATACAGAGTTCACCCCTTCCACCTCACAACTACACAACAAATACAGAGTTCACCCCTTCCACCTCACAACTACACAACAAATACAGAGTTCACCCCTTCCACCTCACAACTACACAACAAATACAGAGTTCACCCCTTCCACCTCACAACTACACAACAAATACAGAGTTCACCCCTTCCACCTCACAACTACACAACAAATACAGAGTTCACCCCTTCCACCTCACAACTACACAACAAATACAGAGTTCACCCCTTCCACCTCACAACTACACAACAAATACAGAGTTCACCCCTTCCACCTCACAACTACACAACAAATACAGAGTTCACCCCTTCCACCCCACAACTACACAACAAATACAGAGTTCACCCCTTTACCCCCACCTTAACTACACAACAAATACAGAGTTCACCCCTTCCACCCCACAACTACACAACAAATACAGAGTTCACCCCTTTACCCCCACCTTAACTACACAACAAATACAGAGTTCACCCCTTTACCCCCACCTTAACTACACAACAAATACAGAGTTCACCCCTTCCACCCCACAACTACACAACAAATACAGAGTTCACCCCTTCCACCCCACAACTACACAACAAATACAGAGTTCACCCCTTCCACCCCACAACTACACAACAAATACAGAGTTCACCCCTTCCACCTCACAACTACACAACAAATACAGAGTTCACCCCTTCCACCTCACAACTACACAACAAATACAGAGTTCACCCCTTCCACCTCACAACTACACAACAAATACAGAGTTCACCCCTTCCACCTCACAACTACACAACAAATACAGAGTTCACCCCTTCCACCTCACAACTACACAACAAATACAGAGTTCACCCCTTCCACCTCACAACTACACAACAAATACAGAGTTCACCCCTTCCACCTCACAACTACACAACAAATACAGAGTTCACCCCTTCCACCCCACAACTACACAACAAATACAGAGTTCACCCCTTCCACCTCACAACTACACAACAAATACAGAGTTCACCCCTTCCACCTCACAACTACACAACAAATACAGAGTTCACCCCTTCCACCTCACAACTACACAACAAATACAGAGTTCACCCCTTCCACCTCACAACTACACAACAAATACAGAGTTCACCCCTTCCACCCCACAACTACACAACAAATACAGAGTTCACCCCTTCCACCCCACAACTACACAACAAATACAGAGTTCACCCCTTCCACCCCACAACTACACAACAAATACAGAGTTCACCCCTTCCACCCCACAACTACACAACAAATACAGAGTTCACCCCTTTACCCCCACCTTAACTACACAACAAATACAGAGTTCACCCCTTCCACCCCACAACTACACAACAAATACAGAGTTCACCCCTTTACCCCCACCTTAACTACACAACAAATACAGAGTTCACCCCTTTACCCCCACCTTAACTACACAACAAATACAGAGTTCACCCCTTCCACCCCACAACTACACAACAAATACAGAGTTCACCCCTTTACCCCCACCTTAACTACACAACAAATACAGAGTTCACCCCTTCCACCCCACAACTACACAACAAATACAGAGTTCACCCCTTTACCCCCACCTTAACTACACAACAAATACAGAGTTCACCCCTTTACCCCCACCTTAACTACACAACAAATGCAGAGTTCACCCTTTCCCAACTCGGTGGTGCCATTTTTCTCTGAATGGGAAAGTGAAGGTGTGTGAGTGCCACCCGTCGTGCTGAAGATCCGGAACTGCAGGTAAGATAACTCCCGTTTTTCTTTTAATTCATGCAAACAGGTAATTTAAATATGTAAAGTTGGGTCCTGACGCACAGCGGCAGAGGGGCTTCCATGGAGCTTCCCTGCTGCTGGGAAAATCAGGCCTGGCAATCCTGGCATCAGGTTCTGTAATGGGCCGCTGCCACCCCGATCTTCCGGCCCCGCATCACCAACCACCCCCCACCCCCACTGCCACAGGAGGAGAACAGTATCCCGGCCAGAGTTAAAATCCAAAAGCCCAGTTAAACCAGCTACTATCTGCCTTTTAACATTGTTAAATTGGCAACCCCCGTCTCCCAAAGGCTGAACGTGCTGAAGCTAAAGGCAGAGGTGAGCAGGTTGTAGCGGCTACCCGACACACTGTCAATTTCAGCCCTTTTAACCAGCCACTTTCTCCCAAACCCACTCACTTTTTTAGGTTAAAATTCTTCCCCAAGTGTCTCTACAAGTTTAAGATAGTCTATGTTTATGTTACTTTTAAAGTCCAATTATACTTACACAGGGCAGAACAGCAGCTTCTGGGGGGATTTATATCATTGTTACTCTGATGTACTGGCACAAATGATTTCTTGTATTGGGATTAACAATGCATGTTTACTTGTACTATTTTTGTTACACCGGCTGGACCCTGGATACTCCAAACCCTTGAAATAGAGGAGAACAGCCATTAATTGCACCTCCAATGATCAAGGATGTATGTGACTGATTTTGTATTCTGTATGTGGGTGTGCTGGTGCAGATGGGAATGATTCTCCCAAATTCCGAGGGATCTGCAGTATTTATGGTGTGTGGCTTGTGCATGTCACTGGGCCATGATACAAGTGAAGGCTAATCATCAGGGTTGGTACAAGGACTTGAAATTCACACTAGTAAATAAATGGAACAGAGTCAAAGTCATCACACCAATACAATTTATGAAATTGTTACGTTATGGTGCACAGTGGTTTCTGAAGTGTCACATTTGGTCATATTAGGTCAGAGTGACGTATAACTAAACCATTGATATTACTCCCCCGTGCTCAGCGCTGTTGCCATAGTAAAGAACATTATTGCATCAGCAGCAGCAAGTTAAATTTTTAGTGTAGCGTTTACAACCATAACAATATAAATATTGCATTAATACCTGAGATTATTACCTCGGAAATAGAGGTCTCCCTTCCCTTGTTGTCTGGAGCCATGCTGAGTGTCAGAAATATCCCTAATTAGCTCAATGGGTTTTGGAATCTCATTGGTACGGAACCTCCTTGCGACTGCTCCTGCTCCATGCTATAACCTTGCTGCAAATTATTTATGCAGGTAAATGGGATTTCGATTGTAATTCTGTCAAAGTTACCCCTACAGATCTGAAGCCACTGCAAGTATATTCCAGGCTGTGGTGATATAAAATGTATGGCTGTAGAGAGGAAACTTTTATAGTGATGTAAAATTCGCTCCGGGAAGGAATTTTAGAGTCACAGAATTTTGCAGCATAGAAGGAGGTCATTTAGTTCATTGCATAAATCCCTGCTCATATTGTTCCATTCCTATTCCCCTCTTCTTATAACCTTCTAAATCTTCTGCTTTTCAAATGTACATTCACTTCCCTTTTATAAGTAATTATGGATTCTGTCTCTTCCAGTCCTAACACCCTTGTGAGTAAAAACATTCTCTTCAATTCTCTTTTTACTCTTTTGGTAATAATCTTAAATTTATGCTGTCTGGTTACGACTCACTGAACAGCGGGAACCTATTTTTCAATTTACCTTAAACCTCCCCTCTTACTGAAATATGCAACCCAATAGAAATGGAGCAGAAAATTTCATGCTTGTACTAAACCAATAAATGGAGTAGAAAGTTTTAAAACCCATGGTCAGAATGGTAGGAGATCATACTTTATTCTGGAGTGGAATCTACAGCGACAGCACAGTGATGGACAAGTTATTTTGTGCTAGGGGAGGAAACAATGTTAAAGGTGCCTTGTCTCCTCAGCAATGTGGCAAATCATTTTGGTATTTTACAAATACATAATACAACAACTGATATTTAAATATATAATTGTGCTGCTCATGCACTATCTAACCAGGCTCTTCTTGCCTAAACAAAAAATAGCATGCGTCAAACACTGTTTATAAGAAGACAGCCTCCTCTTTAAAATATGCAGCTGCATGTTTTGTAATACTGTGCTTGGTTGGTTAACACTTTACTTGAAAGGAATGTGAACATGCATTTACCAACACCTCAGATAGTATTTCACACTAGAACTATGATAAGGAACAAAATTTTAATTTTCACTCCTTTTATACACAACAGCTCCAAAATTACAGGATTCTGGGGGATGCAGCTTGAATTTGTACATAGTGGGAATGCTACAGTAGGAATTTGAGTCAGGTCTTTTAATGCCTTCCCAGAAAAATTCCAATGGAAGGGTTGTGGGTGCTTTATCTCTCCATCCCTTGTGCACCCTCGCCCCCGCCCCCACCCCCACCCCCCACATTGTGATGTCACTTTTGGAGACAGTTCTGGCAAAATACTGGTCTCAATGGAAATCCCACCAGTTTTATCTATTGTATGGTCAGTGGTATGAAGCAAGAATACTTGTCGTATACAAGGACAATGAGTGGGCTCCATAAGGTCATACACAAAGGGCAATAAAATAAGTCTATAAAATTGGTGGCCATTTGGTTATCTACAAACCAGTGAAGGAGCATGGAAGAACATCTAAACATTTAAGGGCTTGGGCCGCACCAGCCTGTATAATCCTCTCCTCTGAGGGAGCGACAAGCTGCTGCTTCAGGGGTGGGCACTGCAGTAGCACTGTTAATGGCACTAGTAATCCTAGGATTTAAGATGAGACAAGGACTGGTCAGATGGGCAAATGAAAGTCCTGTCAGACCACACTTACAGTCTAGTTTGAAGAATTTTGGGGGTTCCCTTTTTAGGAAGAATAAAAATTGAGATTTATTTACTGATATGTCTATTGTCAACAGGTTATTCGGGAAAAGGAGATTGTGGATAAAGAGTCAGAATCGACAGACCTACAGGTGAAAGACCACTGGTCTGTTTCTCAGTGAGCAACCGTAATTGTAGTGGTTTCATCTCACTAGAGATGCCATCAGTGATATAGACCGGAATTTTATGGCCCCCCACAGGAGCGGGCTGATGGTGGGGGGACTGTAAAATTGAGTGGGAAGCGGGGGTTGCCGTTCCTAACGCCTTTCCACCCCCACAGCAATTTTACATGTGGCATTGGCGGCGAGAAACGGCCCGCCTGCCCCAGGCCAATCTAGGCCCTTTCATGGCCAATTAACCGCCACTTAAGGGCCTCTTCCTGCCATTTCTGGTATTTTACCAACAGCCAGTGGGCCACTCAGGCCCCCAGAACGCCGCCAAGTAAAACCTGGTGGCCTTCTTGTGGGCTGGGGGCGGGGGTGCCCTCCTGATCAGGCACCTTGTGCCCCACGGAGGGCCACCCACACTGCTCACCCTCACTTCACAACACTCCCCGCACCCCAACCGATCCCCCCTTGCCTCAGTGGGGCCCGGCCAATTGTCCCCGGTGATGCCCCAAAAATTTACCTTTATTCCAGGGCCGTTGTCCCTCTTGCTTCTGTTGGCTGGGTGCAGTCCCAGCGGTGGCCACCGATCCTGGTGGTGCTGCTGGGACTGAGCACTGCTGGCCCACTGGTTGGCTGGCAGCTCCATTAGGCGGAACCTCCTGCTTTGGAGCTGGAAGTCCCTCCCAAGGCTAATTAAGGGCCTGGGGAGCGTAAAATCCTGGTGTGGCTCCCCAGGCCTGGTGGAAGCGGACTCGCCCCCAAATCTTTGGCCGGTGGGCAGCGCCTTCGGCCCAACTTAAAATTCCGGCCATAGTTTTGCACACCAAAATTCTCTTTCTGATTACTTCCTCAACTCCGTTACCACCAACATCTCCCTAATATCCTACAACCTAACTACTTTCACCATGCATCATTAAGGAAATTCTCCCAAGTCATTTACAACCACATCCTCGAATTTCCAAATCCCTCACCTTTGGCCCTGTATTCATCATAACACCTCAACCAATGTCACTTTGATAAACCCTCCCTGTGCACAAGTGTAAGGGGGTTATGAATGTTTTTGTTGCAAAGATCAAGACCATCCATGCAGCTACATTTGCCATGTCCTCTCCTTCCCCTCACTCTTAGCTTCTAGGTCACCCAGTCCCAACCTGCTCTAATTGTGAACTCCCGTCACTCAACAGTCAACGACAAATACAATCTGTATTTCAATAGTGCCCTTAACATAGAAAAATGGTCCAAGGCACTTCATATGAGTGATATCAGACAAACGTTAGCTTAAGCCATTCAATTGTGAGCTTTCTTCTGATGCTGTAAACCTTGATAGTGGAGGTCAGGAGTGGTAACACTGATGCTGAGATGCACTGCCCTGTGGATTTTGGGGTCAATATATTAAAATCAGTACAGAAGTAATAAACCCTGTTTTGTGTATTACCTGTCATACCTCTACATAACAACAATTTGCATTTATATAGAGCCGTTGATGGGATTTTTCATTATTAAATGAGCAGCGAGCTGTATTTAGTCTCCAGCAGCTGAATTCTTACCACCAATTGGGGCTTCAGAAACTACAGTTCCCAACAATGAAACTACCATTATACAGGTTGGGCGCCTTCACAGCTCTAGAACACAACCAGCAATCCAAACCAATTTCTGAATAATAGTAAATCCCGAGCACATGTTCACCATTTTCTTTTAGTCTGTCTTCAGTTTTTCCCTTTTAGATTGTTAATTTAATGCTTTTTACATTTTTTTTTAGCATTATTCATCAGGAAACTCTTCCAGGTCAGTTCTCTTGAAGCTTTCCTTCGATCTATTTGAACTCTCCACAGTGTATTTTAATCTATAATAATAATTTGCTTATTCTACCCTTTGGCCTCTTCCCATGTTATTATGAATTTTTTCAATTTCACTGATTCCATCAGATTCCCCTTTTAGCTGTTTTGACACTCAGTCCCATTCCCCACAAATCCAACCTCAATTGCTGTTTACTGTGAGGCCCAGAGCTATCTCTCTGGCTCCATCTCTTGCACCCATGTGGCCTCGCTCCATCTGTTTTCACATGGACACTTTATCCTCTGTTACATTGATCAGTATTCATTTGATCACAATTTTGAAAATTTCCATTCATGAATATTTATTATCTGAATCATTCTTTATATCTATTTTTAAACATTTCAATTCATATGTATTTATTAATGTAATAAGCTCCAATAATTAATAACTAGTTTCAAAATCCAATTAATTAATACTGTTTCATTTGATCATCTTTAATATTTGATTTTTAATTTTTCAATTCATGAATACATATACATTCATACATTTAAATAAATTCATTATTTAATCCTTTTAAAATGTTCCTTAATGAGGGTAGATTTGTGCTTCCAAGTTTACCTGTGTTACGGCCAGGTGAGGTGGGGGTCTTAGGCTCCTCTCTTGCCCTTCCTCTTGTTTGACCGCAACAGGGTTTATTCCTCTTAAACAGTGGTTGTGCTTACCACCTCAGAGAGTATTTTACCCTTTTCCTTTACTGTGATTGTGAAAGAACCAATTGGACAGGTTTTTTTGAGTTTAAACAAGAAAAAAGTAAGCTTATTATACTTAACATTCTAACTCAATTTAAAAAATACAAAAAAAATACGCTACACATTCATGCACACATTCACATGAGAGTCACACACGCACAAATAGATTACGGAGGGAAAATAGATTTGGTGGTTGGATTAAAGTCTAGAATAAATGGAACTCAAGTACACAGTCTGTGAAGTGGGTGATCCAGTAATCCTCCGGCCGAAGCTGCATTCTTGAAGTCCTCGCTGGTCAAAGTGCACTTTGTGGTTGGCCTGCTTTGCTCAGGGTTTTCTTGAAGGCAGAATTGTAGTTGGCTCTCTTCCCCTGGTCACTGGGCTGTAGCAGTCTGTAGGCTTAGAGGGTCCTCAGTCGCAGACGGTTTTCAAACTTGATGTTTTCTGGGGAGTGAGAAAGAGAGAGAGAGAAAGGGAAGCCCACAGCTTTCTCTGCTGCTGCAGTCTCAGTTACAACTTGTCCCTTTGTCCAAAGGAAACAAAACCAGCTCCCCCCGAGATGGACAGATGGTCACATAGCTGCTTCAGGTTTTCTGGAACCTTCTAATGAAATTCAAGGTTTGGAATTAGCTCCACATGCCCCAGGATGCCAATTTACACTTGGAGGGGGTTTGCTCTTTCAAAGTATGTGGGCTGCATTTTGAAAGCCTGCTGCCGAATTAGTCAGCGGGCAAAAAACATGGCATAGAAACATAGAAAATAGGAGCAGGAGTAGGCCATTCGGCCCTTTGAGCCTACTCCACCATTCATTATGATCATGGATGATCATCCAACTCAGTAGCCTGTTCCCGCTTTCTCCCCATACCCATTGATCCCTTTAAATCCAAGTGCCATATCTAACTCCTTCTTGAAAACATACAATGTTTTGGCCTCAACTGCTTTCTGTGGTAGTGAATTCCACAGGCTCACCACTCTCTGGGTGAAGAAATTTCTCTTCATCTCAGTCCTGAAAGATTTACCCCGTATCCTTAGACTATGACCCCTGGTTCTCGACTCCACCGCCATCGGGAACAGCCTTCCTGCATCTACCCTGTCAAGTCCTGTTAGAATTTTATAGGTTTCTATGAGAACCGCCACCCCCCCCCTCACTCTTCTGAACTCCAGGGAATATAATCCTAACTGACTCAATCTCTCCTCATATGTCAGTCCCACCATCCCAAGAATCAGTCTGTTAAACCTTCGCTGCACTCCCTCTATAGCAAGAACATCCTTCATCAGATAAGGAGACAAAAACTGCACACAATATTCCAGGTGTATATAAAGAGCAAGAGGGTAACCAGGGAAAGGGTTGGCCCACTCAAGGACAGAGATGGAAATCTATGTGTGGAGCCAGAGGAAATGGGCGAGGTACTAAATGAGTACTTTGCTTCAGTATTCACCAAAGAGAAGGACTTGGTGGATGATGAGCCTAGGGAAGGGAGTGCAGATAGTTTCAGTCATCTCATTATCAAAAAGGAGGTGGTGTTGGGTGTCTTGCAAAGCATTAAGGTAGATAAGTCCCCAGGGCCTGATGGGATCTACCCTAGAATACTGAGGGAGGCAAGGGAGGAAATTGCTGGGGCCTTGACAGAAATCTTTGCATCCTCATTGGCTACAGGTGAGGTCCCAGAGGACTGGAGAATAGCCAATGTTATTCCTTTGTGTAAGAAGGGTAGCAAGGATAATCCAGGAAATTATAGGCCGGTGAGCCTTACGTCAGTGGTAGGGAAACTATTAGAGAGGATTATTCGGGACAGGATTTACTCCCATTTGGAAACAAACAAACTTATTAGCGAGAGACAGCATAGTTTTGTAAAGGGGAGGTCGTGTCTTACTAATTTGATTGAGTTTTTTGAGGAAGTGACGAAGATGATTGATGAAGGAAGGGCAGTGGATATTATCTATATGGACTTCAGTAAAGCCTTTGACAAGGTCCCGCATGGCAGACTGGTACAAAAGGTGAAGTCACACGGGATCAGAGGTGAGCTGGCAAGGTGGATACAGAACTGGCTCTGTCATAGAAGACAGAGGGTATCTGTGGATGGGTGTTTTTCTGAATGGAGGGATGTGACTAGTGGTGTTCCGCAGGGATCAGTGCTGGGACCTTTGCTGTTTGTAGTATATATAAATGATTTGGAGGAAAATGTAGCTTGTCTGATTAGTAAGTTTGCGGACGACACAAAGGTTGGTGGAGTTGCAGATAATGATGAGGATTGTCAGAGGATACAGCAGGATATTGATCGGTTGGAGACTTGGGCGGAGAAATGGCAGATGGAGTTTAATCCAGACAATTGTGAGGTAATGCATTTTGGAAGGTCTAATGCAGGTGGGAGGTATACAGTAAATGGCAAAACCCTTAGGAGTATTGACAGGCAGAGAGATCTGGGCGTACAGGTCCACAGGTCACTGAAAGTGGCAACGCAGGTGGATAAGGTAGTCAAGAAGGCATACGGCATGCCTGCCTTCATCGGTTGGGGCATAGAGTATAAAAATTGGCAAGTCATGTTGCAGCTGTACAGAACCTTAGTTAGGCCACACTTAGAATATTGCGTGCAATTCTGGTCGCCACACTACCAGAAGGACATGGAGGCTTTGGAGAGGGTACAGAGGAGGTTTACCAGGATGTTGCCTGGTCTGGAGGGCATTAGCTATGAGGAGAGGTTGGAAAAACTCGGATTGTTTTCACTGGAACGACGGAGGTGGAGGGGCGACATCATAGAGGTTTACAAAGTTATGAGCAGCATGGACAGAGTGGATAGTCAGAAGCATTTTCCTAGGGGGGCAGAGTCAGTTACTAGGGGACATAAGTTTAAGGTGCGAGGGGCAAAGTTTAGAGGGGATGTGCGAGGCAAGTTTTTTACACAGAGGGTGGTGAGTGCCTGGAACTTGCTGCCAGGGGAGGTGGTGGAAGCAGATACGATAGCAACGTTTAAGAGACATCTTGACAAATACATGAATAGGAAGGGAATAGAGGGATATGGGCCCCGGAAGTGCAGAAGGTGTTAGTTTAGGCAGGTATCAAGATCGGCGCAGGCTTAGAGGGCCAAATGGCCTGTTCCTGTGCTGTACTGTTCTTTGTTCTTTGTGTGGCCTCACCAAGGCCCTGTATAATTGCAGCAAGACATCCCTGTTCCTGTACTCGAATCCTCACACTATGAAGGCCAACATACCATTTGCCTTTTTTACTGCCTGTTGCACCTGCATGCTTACCTTCAGCGACTGGTGTATGAGAACACCCAGGTCTCGCTACATATTCCCCTCTCGCAGTTTAAAGCCGTTCAGATAATAATCTGCCTTCCTGTTTTTGCTACTAAAGTGGATAAACTCACATTTATCCACATTATACTGCATCTGCCATGCATTAGCCCACTCACTCAACTTGTCCAAATCACCCTGAAGCCTCTCTGCATCCTCCTCACAATTCACCCTCCCACCCAGTTTTGTGTCATCTGCAAATTTGGAGATATTACATTTAGTTCCCTCATCTAAATCATTAATGTATAGTATGAATAGCTGGGGTCCTAGCACCGATCCCTGCGGTACCCCACTAGTCACGGAGTCGCCGTGATTCCAAATGTAGTGGCTCATTAGCATGGCCAGGGGAGTTGCCCCCCACCCAGTGACCTGGAGGGGTCGGGCAAGCTGTCCCTGCAATGGCATCCAGCACCAATGCGCAGGCGCCAGCGCCACTTTTAAAAGGCTTACAGCCCTAAATGACCATTTAAATTTTTAAAGTGACAGTCATTTTACAGTTGATACAAACAAATGAAAAAATCTTTCCAAGCCCTCTCCCACCCCCTCAAAATGGCACTACACATCATTTCTGCTCTTTCCCCCTCGGAATACCTACGACTATATGACCTTGCCCCCCACAAAGTTCAGCACCTTTTTCCTTTACCCCTTCCCATCACCCCCCCAACCAATCCGAAGAGTTTGACCCCACTCCCCCCCTCCACGCACTGTGAAAAGTACCTCCTCTCCCCTCCCCACAGGACTCATGCCTCGTTTCCCCAAATGGGGATTCAATGGCGTGGCATTGCTGGCCGCCAGAATGAAGATCGGTGCAGCAAATAAGAAGGCAGCGGGACCTTCATTAATTCAGGTAGGTTAATTTATTTACATATGGAAATTGTGGTCCCATCACCGAGTCTTCATTCCCGCTCCCCCCACCCCACCACCGTTCCCAGCACCAGTGACTCTTTAAAATCCAGCCCAATATGTCAGGATTGCCTTGACTGTCGTGCTAATGAAGCCAATCAGTTAGAGCAAGCCATTGTCCTGGCTGGGCTTCTTGTTAGACATTTGTCTCCAGTTCATTCTCCTGGTCTTTCAGATACAAATTGCAGTGGCCATCTTGGCTGCTAGTTTTTTAAGAGTTACTGTAGGATTTTTTCCATTAAAAGACTAATGTAAGTTTCAAACGATGAAATTAATATTTCTCATTTGGCATATGGGATTTTCTTGACTCCAGCAACAACCACATGTGACTAACAGCACGATACCATCAGATGGGGCGCGATGCAGTCAACATCAACACCATTGATAGCTCCAACAGGGCGTGACCTACAAATAAATACTAGACTGTATCCTCTGATGCTCCATGGGCAATGCCACGGAAGATTGATCAGTCATGTGGCTGAATTGGATTACTAAAGTTGTTGCCAGGGAACATGTGAAGAGTAGCATGGGTTTAGAAACAGAAGATCATGCAATGAGCAAATATTTGTTATCCGCAATATCATAAAAAAAAGCCATGAATAAATAAGGTGGCAGCTTTGTCATTAATTTCTTTGAAAAAGCATTGCCCACTATTCAATATTACATTGACAATTTTTACACTGATATCATGACTATCCTCAGAATTATATAAACATCATGAATTCTATAATGAAATTATGTGCTGTGTTAAAGTGACAGATTGATCATTGGAGTCCAGCTGGGATCAATCCTAAGACCCTTGTCTAACAGTGGGCATAATAATACTAATAATAGTATTCGATTTTCATTTCACTGATTTCATCACTTCTGTTCTCACTTGCCCTGATGCCTTTAATTTAAAATTTTCATTCTTAAATACCTTTCTGTCCTTGCCCCCTCTCTAACTCTGTAACCTCCTCCATTTCAACAGCACCTACCTCACACTTTTAATTCCTATGACTCAGGCCTCTTGTACATTGGCCCTCCCTTTACCCCACCATTGGTATATTAACCTTCAGCTACCAAGGACTTAAGTTCTTGAATTTATTCCCTAAACCTCTCTACCTTCCTATCCTCCTTCAAGACCATGCTTAACACCCATATATTTGACCAAGCTTTTGGTTACCCCGCTAATGTCTCCTTCTTTGCCTCTGTGAAGCACTTTGAGATGTTTTACTATTTAAAGGTGCTGTATTAAAGTTGAGTTATCAGCTAGCATTGGTGCAGCACTTAGTGCTTTTGTCAAACTGTATAGAACCTGGAGAAATGTTCAATATGCCTCAAAACAAAGATCGAACTATGCAGTAGACACATCTTTTTCAGTCCACATATGGCACTAAAATCTGTGACAAAGGATACAGGAAAAAAGTTGACATTTCTGACATCAATTTCTTTTCAAGGTAATTAGAATTGTTTGGATAGATAAAGTGATGAATGAGTTAGTCAGGTAAGGAAGAAAGCAGCTTTGCCAGTAAGCTAAATTGCTAAGTAATTGACATGGCAACTACATGCCAGTTAGCCTTACGTCAGTGGCGGGGAAACTTTTGGAGACAATTGTCATGCAGGCCCCCACTTGTCAAGAATGAGGCACATATTTTTCGCCACATGGACATTACATTTTAAAATTGTCGCTGGGAAGAAAAGAAGGCCTATTACAAGGGGTTGCCAAGCCCCTGGCTTGAAAGACTTTTTTGTACTAACAGACAGTGTTGGAACAAAGGAATCAGTCCCCGTCCCAATACACAGAAAAGACCTGGTCAAACCAGTCAGTCACGTGACCACCTGCTGGCCAACTAGGGGAGTTTTAAATTGGAGAAACAGTGTTTGAAGACAGAAGGCTTTGCTCCTGGACTGGAAAAGACTTCTCTCCTGTCTGCTCTCATCTTATTCTATCACCAGCTTCGGAATCCATTGAAAACATATGAACCCCGAGAGAGAAAAGTCTCCTACAGTGAACAAGGTTTAAGAAGAATACTGGGCCCCAACAGAAAGCAAGATCTACCTACAAGCAAGGACTACAACGAGCTCGAAGCACAGTAACAAAGAGCCCTCTTCAGAGTTTGCCTCAAACCTCTGCACTATTTTTCTTCCGCTCTTTTCTGTCTCTATTTGCATGTGCGTAACACATATGCATGCTAGTGTGGGGCACGACGTGTATCTGTAGGCGTTAACCGACTGGAGTTTAAGTTAAAGTTTTAATAAATTTCACTTTTCTTCTTTAAACCTAAGAAAGCCTGTTTGTGCTCATTTCTTTGCCTTATAATTGAAAAGCGGTAAACAAGGATTCACCAAGGAGGAGCTCAGAACACAGTGTGTTAAAACAAAACCCTGTTACAATAGATCAGGTGAAGGCTAAAATGGACCCCTAGACACCTTTCTCACCTGGTCGTAACACAATAATCCAGGTCAAAATGAATTAGCATTTGGAAAAGAATGGGCTAATAAATGAAAGTCAGCATGGATTTGTTAAAGACAAATCATGTTTGATTAATTTGGCCAAGATCTTTGATGAAGTAATGGAGAGGGTTGATGAGCTTAATGCAGTTGATGTGTATATTGATTTTCAAAGGCATTTGACAAAGTACCACAAAAGAGACTCATGAGGAAAATGGAAGCCCTTCATATTAAAATGACAGTGGCAGCATAGATACAAATTGGCTAAGGGACAGAAAGCACAGAGTAGTGGTGAATGGTTGTTATTCAGACTGGAGGAAGGTGGTGTTTCCCAGGGGTCAGTATTAGGGCAACTGTTCTTTTTTAATGTATTATAATGACCTGGACTTGGGTATAAAAGGCATCATTTCAAAGTTTGCAGATGATATGAAACTCAGACGTGTCGTAAACAATGAGAAAACATTGATAGAGTGGTGAAATGGGAAAACACGTGGCAGATGTAATTCAATGCAGAGTGGTGTAAAGTGATACATTGCGGTAGGAAGAATGAGGAAAGGCAATATGAACTTAATAGTACATTTTAAAGGAGGTGCAGGTACAGAGAGACCTGGGGATGTATGTACACAAATCTTTGAATATGGCAGGGCAAGTTGGGAAGGCTGTTAAAGAAGCATATGGGTTTCTTGGCTTTATTACTAAAAGAATAGAATACAATCGAATACAAAAGCAAATAAGTTTTGCTAAATCTTTATAGAACACTGATTAGGCCTCAGCTGGAATATTATGTTAAATTTTGGGCACCACATTTTAAGAAGGATGTCATGGCCTTGGAGAGGGTGCAGAAGAGATTTACTAGAATGGTACCAGGGAAATGGAACTTCAGTTATGCGGAAAGCCTGGAGAAGCTGGGGTTGTTCTCACTAGAACAGAGAAGGCTAAGGAGAAATTGGATAGACCTGTTCAAAATCATGATTGATTTTGATAGAGTCAATTGGGAGAAACTGGTTCCATTTGCAGAAGGGTCAATAACCAAAGGACACAGATTTAAGGTAATTGGCAAAGAATTCAGAGAAAACATTGCTTTACAAAGTGTGTTATTGTGGTCTGCAATGCCCTGCCTGAAAGTGTGGCGGATGCAGTTTCAATAGTAACATTCAAAAGAGAATTGGATAAATACTTGAAAGGAAAAAAAACCTGCGGGGCTATGAGGAAAGAACAGAGAAGTGGCATTAATTGGATAACTCTACCAAAGAGCTGGCACAAACACGATGAGATGAATGGTCTCCTTCTGTGCTGTATCATTCTACAATTCTATGATTCTATGAACAGCACCTAGGTTTGCCAGGAAAGGCAATCAGGGTCTATTAAGTGAAGCACTACAATGAAACCAAAATTAAAAAGGCATAAATAATAACCTGTATAGGCATAGTAGAATGGACCTAGAGGCTGACATTACCTGTGAGGAGGTGCAGCACTAGCGAATGTATTTGGATTTTCAAAAAGCATTCAATGAGGTGCCATAAAAGAGGGTATTACACAAAAATGGGCTCATGGGATTGAGGGTAATATATTAACATGGATTTAGGGTTGCTTAATAGACAGAAAACAGAGAGAAGGAATAAAAGGGACATTTTTGGGTTGAGAGGCTATAACTAGCAGGGTACTGCAAGGATCAGTACGTGGGCCTCAGCTATTTGCAATCTATATTAATGACTTAGGTGAGGGAATTGAGTTTAATATATTTAAGTTTGCTGATGATACAAAGTTAGGTGGGAAATTAAGCAGTGTGGAGGACGCAAAGAGGCTGCAGGGGAGAAAGACAGGTTGGGTGAGTGGCAAAAAGCATGTCAGATGGAATATAATATGGCGGAATGTGAAGTTATCCACTTTGGTAGGAAACATAAAAAAGCAGAATGTTTTTTGAATGGTGAGAGACTGGGAAATGTTTGCAGTCAGAGGGACCTGGGCATCCTTGTACATGAGTCAGAGAAAGGTAACCTGCAGGCACAGCAAGCAATCAGCTGAATGTTAACTTTTGTTGCAAAGGGATTTTAGTATAAGGGTCAAGATGTCTTATTACAGTTATACAGGGCACTAGTGAGGCCACACCTGGAGCACTGTGTGCAGTTTTGGACTCCTTACATACTTGGACATACTTTTTCTAGAGGGAGTGCAACAAAGGTTCAATAGACAGGTTCCTGGGATGCAGGAATTGCCCTGTGAGGAGAGATTGAGTAGACTAGGCTTATAGTCCCGAGAGTTTAGAAGAATGCGAGGTGATCTAACTGAAACATAGAAATTTATTCTGGACTGACAGGATAGATGCTGAGAAAATGTTTCCCTGGCTGGGAAATCTAGAAGATGGGGTCACAGACTCAGAATAAGGGGTCAGCCATTTATGACTGAGATGAGGAGAAATTTCTTCACTCAAAGGGTTGTAAGTCTGTGGAATTCTCTATCTCAGAGAACTGTGAATGCTCAGTCGTTGAGTATATTCAAGACAGAGGTCGATAGAATTTTGGGTACTGAGGGAATTAAGGAATATGGGGATAGTGCAAGAAAGTGGAGTTGAGGTAAAAGATCAGCCATGATCTTGTTGAATGGTGGAGCAGGCAGGCTCCAAATGGCCGACTCCAGCTCCTATTTCTTAAGTGCTTATGTCATCAAAAACAGGGCAATACAAAGTAAATCGTGCTGGCTCGGCATATAAGGCACAAAAGACAAACTCTTACATAAGAAAAATTTAACATTTGAAGAGTGATTTTAACAAATTTTACTTCACTGTATCTTCTTCTTTGGCCTCCTTGTCTCGGGAGACAATGGGTAAGCGCCTGGAGGTGGTCAGTGGTTTGTGGAGCAGCGCCTGGAGTGGCTATAAAGGCCAATTATAGAGTGACAGACTCTTCCACAGGTGCTGCAGATAAAATTGGTTGTCGGGGCTGTTACACAGTTGGCTCTCCCCTTGCGCTTCTGTCTTTTTTCCTGCCAACTGCTAAGTCTCTTCAACTTGCCACACTTTAGCCACGCCTTTATGGCTGCCCGCCAGCTCTGGCGATCGCTGGCAACTGACTCCCACAACTTGTGATCAATGTCACAGGATTTCATGTCACGTTTGCAGACGTCTTTAAAGCGGAGACATGGACGGCCGGTGGGTCTGATACCAGTGGCGAGCTCGCTGTACAATGTGTCCTTGGGGATACTGCCATCTTCCATGCGGCTCACATGGCCAAGCCATCTTAAGCGCCACTGACTCAGTAGGGTGTATAAGCTGGGGATGTTGGCCGCCTCAAGGACTTCTGTGTTGGAGATACGGTCCTGCCATCTGATGCCAAGGAGTCTCCAGAGGCAGCGAAGATGGAATGAATTGAGACGTCGTTCTTGGCTGACATACGTTGTCCAGGCCTCGCTGCCGTAGAGCAAGGTACTGAGGACACAGGCTTGATACACGCGGACTTTTGTGTTCCGTGTCAGTGTGCCATTTTCCCACACTCTCTTGGCCAGTCTGGACATAGCAGTGGAAGCCTTTCCTATGTGCTTGTTGATTTCTGCATCTAGAGACAGGTTACTGGTGATAGTTGAGCCTAGGTAGGTGAACTCTTGAACCACTTCCAGAGCGTGGTCGCCGATATTGATGGATGGAGCATTTCTGACGTCCTGTCCCATGATGTTCGTTTTCTTGAGGCTGATGGTTAGGCCAAATTCATTGCAGGCAGCTGCAAACCTGTTGATGAAATTCTGAAGACACTCTTCAGTGTGAGATGTTAATGCAACATCGTCAGCAAAGAGAAGTTCCCTGATGAGGACTTTCCGTACTTTGGTCTTCGCTCTTAGACGGGCAAGGTTGAACAACCTGCCACCTGATCTTGTGTGAAGAAAAATTCCTTCTTCTGAAGACTTGAACGCATGTGAGAGCAGCAAGGAGAAGAAAATCCCAAACAGTGTGGGTGCGAGAACACAGCCCTGTTTCACAGCACTCAGGATAGGAAAGGGGCCTGATGAGGTGCTGCTATGCTGAATTGTGCCTTTCATATCGTCATGGAATGAGGTGATGATACTTAGTGACTTTGGTGGACATCCGATCTTTGCTAGTAGTCTGAAGAGACCACATTTGCTGATGAGGTCAAAGGCTTTGGTGAGATCAATGAAAGCAACGTAGAGGGGCATCTGTTGTTCGCGGCATTTCTCCTGTAGCTGATGAAGGGAGAACAGCATGTCAATGGTCGATCTCTCTGCACGAAAGCCACACTGTGCCTCAGGGTAGACATGCTCGGCCAGCTTCTGGAGCCTGTTTAAAGCGACTCGAGCGAAGACTTTCCCCACGAAACTGAGCAGGGAGATTCCACGGTAGTTGTTGCAGTCACCGCGGTCACCTTTGTTTTTATAGAGGGTGATGATATTGGCCTCGCGCTTGTCCTGTGGTACTGCTCCCTCATCCCAGCACAGGCAAAGCAGTTCATAGAGTGCTGAGAGTATAGCAGGCTTAGCACTCTTAATTATTTCAGGGGTAATGCCATCCTTCCCAGGGGCTTTTCCGCTGGCTAGAGAATCAATGGCATCACTGAGTTCCGATTTTGTTGGCTGTATGTCCAGCTCATCCATGACTGGTGGAGGCTGGGCTGCATTGCGGGCGGTCTCAGTGACAACATTCTCCCTGGAGTACAGTTCTAGGTAGTGCTCAACCCAGCGGTCCATTTGCTTGCGTTGGTCAGTGATTGTGTCCCCTGATTTAGATTTGAGGGGGGCAATCTTCTTGATGGTTGGCCCAAAAGCTCTCTTAATGCCATCATACATTCCTCTGATGTTTCCGGTGTCTGAGGCCAGCTGAATATGACTGCATAGGTGTTGCCAGTAGTCATTTGCGCAGCGCCTGGTTGTTCTTTGAGCAGCGCTTCTGGCTGTTTTAAGTGCTACGGATGTTAACTCGCTGGGGGCTTTCTTGTAGTTCAGCAGTGCAATGCGCTTAGCAGCTATGACAGGTTCCAGCTCTTCACAGTGAGATTGAAACCAGTCTGCATTCCGCTTCACAAGTTTGCCATAGGCCCTCCTGCCTTGGGTGCTATGGCATTGGAAGGATGAATGAGAATGGACAGAGACTGCTTGAGTTGTGTACCTATCATAACCTCTGCATCACCAACTCGTTCTTTCACAATAAACCCTGTCACCAGGTTTCTTGGAGGTACCCAAGATCACGCGTTGGCACCAGCTGGACCTCATTGTCACAAGGCGAGCCTCTTTAAACAGCGTTCAAACCACACACAGCTTCCACAGTGCGGACTGCGACACCGACCACTCCCTGGTGTGCAGCAACGTTACACTCAAACCAAAGAAGCTGCATCACTCGAAGCAGAAGGGCCACCCGCGCATCAACACGAGCAGAATTTCTTATCCACAGCTGTTACAAAAATTTCTAAATTCACTTGATAAAGCCTTTCAAAACACTCCCACAGGGGATGCAGAGACCAAGTGGGCCCACATTCACTGTATACTTTCACTAAAATCTAACTGAATATCAAATTGTTAAGCACTGCTATACAACATTAATTAATACATCAATTAATTAGTACATGTAAACATTGTAAGATAATACTTCAGTAAAGTAATGATTCAACCAGAATGTTTTGAAGTGGTATATCTTTGAAGAATATGTGAAATATTATGAAGTGAACAACTCAACTTAAGGCCAATTGAACTTATAAAAATATGGTTATTTTTAAAATCTCAAAATGTGTTTTATTTTTGCAATATTGAAAGCAGACATTCCCTTTCGAGAGTAAGCATCCAGATTTTCTTGCAGCTGACAAAAGTAACAAACAGATATGAACATATGGAAAGCTAAAGTTAATGTGCCAAATATCTGCCAAAAATATTACTGTACATTGTTATACTCTGGATGGGCAGAGACAGTATTTGGAGTGAAACCCAGTTACAGAGTCTGCAACTCCAACCCTGAGCATTTCTGTCGTATTTGG
Source organism: Heterodontus francisci (assembly GCF_036365525.1). Classification (NCBI taxonomy): domain Eukaryota; kingdom Metazoa; phylum Chordata; class Chondrichthyes; order Heterodontiformes; family Heterodontidae; genus Heterodontus; species Heterodontus francisci. The sequence continues at coordinate 103,001,413 of NC_090373.1, read as the reverse complement.
GCGCAGATGAATAATATTCTCATGTATTATAATACCATGCGAATTAGGGAGATACATCACACAAATTAAATCTTGTCATTTTATCCAAGGCATTATGTTTTTCAATGCTTTTCACAGTTGAAACATTTTTCTAATTTTTTATGGTGGTATTAATTTTTTTTTTAAACGAGCCTTGTGTTTTTTTTTTTCTGTCCTGTTTTTTACTTGGGGAGCCTTCCCAGTTTTTCTAGTAGTGGCCTTGTGACATAACATTATGCTCACAGCACCATCAACATGTGTAATATCTTTGGAATGTTGCCATTACTCAGAGTTTTAATAATAAATTACTAGATATAATTAGTAATTTTTGGATGTGCTTTTTTAAATAAAAAGAAAACCCTTTAGCTTTTTAAATGATTCATTAATTCAAAATGAATGTTGAAAGTTAGCTACAAAAGGGAAAACAAATAGTATGGGTTAAAGGTAGTAATGCAGATTAGCAAATGGTGGGAAGCAGTGTTCCATAGGATTGGTGCTGAAACCACAGTTATTCAGAACTTACAAAAACAATTTAGACTCGTGAGTCAGAAGTACAATTTCAAAATTTGTAGATGACACCAAATTTCTGGGGCAGCTGGGTGGTGGTTGTTGTTGATTAGATTAGATTAGAGATACAGCACTGAAACAGGCCCTTCAGCCCACCGAGTCTGTGCCGACCATCAACCACCCATTTATACTAATCCTACACTAATCCCATATTCCTACCAAACATCCCCACCTGTCCCTGTATTTCCCTACCACCTACCTATACTAGTGACAATTTATAATGGCCAATTTACCTACCAACCTGCAAGTCTTTTGGCTTGTGGGAGGAAACCGGAGCACCCGGAGAAAACCCACGCAGACACAGGGAGAACTTGCAAACTCCGCACAGGCAGTACCCGGAATCGAACCCGGGTCCCTGGAGCTGTGAGGCTGCGGTGCTAACCACTGCGCCACTGTGCCGCTGATACAGAGGAAGACTGACAAAATACAAGAAGACATTAATAAATTATCAGAATGGGTACATATGGGCAAATAAACTTCAATATAGACAAGTTTGAGATAGTACATTTTGGTAGGAAGAATAAGGAGCCCACATCCTCCTTGGAAAATAAGGGCCAATTTTTAACTCAGTGTAAGTGAATGGGTTTTGAGTGTGATAAAATTGTGCCCTAAGTGCCTAAATGGGGTAGAAGTACAGAGAGATCTGGGAGTATAGATACATAAATCTCAAAGTAACGACGCATGTTAACGGTTGACATCCTTCCATCTACGACACAGAGCAAACAATCCATTTAGGTGTGGTGTCTTCTCTTGGTGCACTTTTGCTAATGGCTGTGGAGGCCAATCCTTGAGAGGCAGGTTCTGCCATAGCTGCTGCACATGAAGCTGCCAAGTAATGCTGTGAGTTGCTTTTGACGTTGGCTACTGTGCCAAGCTGCTGTAGCAACAGGTCCTTTTGGTAGTGCACACCCGTCCCACAGGATGTGCCACCATTTCCCTCTTTCCCAAATGCGATAGTCGACATTTAGGGCCTTCATGTCACGCTTGCAAGCATCCTTGAAGCGGAGCTTTGGGCACCCCACTGGTCTTCTGGCCCAGGCTAAGTCAACATACAGAAGGTCCTTGAGTATGCGACCATCTTCCATTCTGCGGATGTGTCTGATCCACCGAAACTGCTTCTGTTTGGTCTCCTTATCTGAGGAAGGATGTTCTTGCTATGGAGGGAGTGCAGCGAAGGTTCACCAGACTGGTTCTTGGGATGGCCGGACTGACGTATGAAGAGAGATTGGGTCGATTAGGCTTGTATTCGCTAGAGTTTAGAAGAATGAAAGGGGATGTCATAGAAACCTACAAAATTCTAACAGGACTGGACAGACTAGATGCAAGAAGGATGTTCCCCATGGTGGGGGAGTCCAGGATTAGGGGTCATAGTCTAAGGATAAGGGGTAAGCCATTAAGGACTGAGATGAGGAGAGATTTCTTCACCCAGAGAATGGTAAACCTGTGGAATTCGCTACCATGGAAGCAGTTGAGGCCAAAACATTGTATGTTTTCAAGAAGTAGTTATAGCTTTTGAGTCTAAAGGGATCAAAGGGTATGGGGTGAAAGCAGGAACAGGTTACTGAGTTGGAAGATCAGCCATGTTCATAATGAATGGCGGAGCAGGCTCGAAGGGCCGAATGGCCTACTCCCGCTCCTATTTTCTATGTTCCTATGTTTTTAATAGCATTGTTGCATTTAAAGGGCAGATAGATAAGCAAGATGGGAACAAAGGAATAGAAGGACATATTAATGGGGCTGGATGAAAAATGGTAGGAGGAGACTTGTGTGGAGCATAAATACTGGCTTGGGCTGGATGGCCTGTTTCCGTGCTGTAAGCACTATGGAAATTTGTAATACTTTGTAAAATGCTGCAATCAGAAACAGTCCAAAGCAGCTGCAGAATTTCACTGTTAATGAGAAATAGATGGCAGTCATACCCACTGACATCAGAATGCTTGTTCTGTGGGAAAACCTAAAATAGACAACAAAAGAATAAAAGTAACAAGCCTGAAAGCAGCACCGCGAAAATCCAGTTTCAAAGGATGTACAAGCCAGCATGCTTCCTCCCCCGCACTCCGCCCTCCCCCCCCCCCCCGCCCCCCACTTCCAAATAACTCCCTCGAGACCTTTCCTAGAAAGCTAGAAGCAGCGCAAACCTTTGTCACCAACAGTGGGAACTCTGATAAAATGCAGCACTTGATTGGGAACATCTTCAATTCTAATCCAGAAAAACACAAGTTCTCCAAGTTCTTTTTCAGAAGGGATGAGAAAAGAAAAAAAAACATATGCATGTGTCAGAGGATACTGACGACACTATAGATATCTGACGGGAACTAGTTTCCATACTAACTCAGCAAAACAACAGCTCGCTGAATACCTTTCTTAGATGATGAGGGAGAGCAAAAGAACTTCTTGATTTGGAGAACTAAGTTCATGTGAAGAATGTTTGCTGCAAATGATATGGCAGTCATAGCAAGACAAAGCTATTAGTTAAGTATGCCCTAACATCAATTATGCTGTCAGCAGTCAGTGAGCCTTTGGTGCTTTCATAACTCTTCTTCCATAACTCTTCTTCCATTGCAATTTTCTTTGTCACACTCTGATTCTATCCGACTATTATGAATAAGTTTTAGGAAGGGCTATCTGCCTTTGGTCCATTTGAAATGGCTCCACAATAGTCAGATCTTCCTAGACTACCAAAATAGTCCAGCATTATGATGCTAGAGTGCCATCACCCCTTTCACAGACATTGAAAGAAACAAAGACAAACTTGCATTTATATAGCATCTCTTACAACCTCAGCTTTACAGCCAATGAAATATCTTTGAAATGTGGCAGCCAATTTACACCAAGCAAGATCCCACAAGCAGCAATGTGATACTGGCCAGATAAACTGTTCTTGTGATGTTGATTGAGAGATAAATATTGTCCAGGACATTGGGAATAACTCCCTTTCTGTCTTTCAAACTAGTGCCATGGGATATTTCACATCCACCTGAGAGGACAGACAGGACCGCAATTAACATCTCATCTGAAAGACAACATCTCCAATAGTGCAGCACTCCTTCAGTACTAGATTTCTATACTTAAGACCCTGGTGTAGGAGGTGAATCCACAGCCTTCTGACTCAGAGGGAAAAGTACTACCAATTGAGCCATGGCTGACACATCATTAAGTGCCACAATATTTTAAGATTATTTACTCCTTTTCTGCTTCTCTGACTCCACTTCCCACTACCCCTCCACCCCTCCCCTCTCACGCTTAAAGCTGTATCTTTGAACTTATTTTCTTCCCTATCCCTGTAGTACCACAGCCCTTTATCTGGTTTTCTGTTCTGCTCTATTCCCCTCTGTTCTATAACATGCTGGCGGTGTGATGGGACCTGCTCCTATTGAAGGGCACAGATCTTCAAACATGGCTGCACGTTGCATTCAGCTGATTGTTTAGGACTTGAAACTACTCATAGTGCTTTGAGAAGCTGTTTCATCAGCAACTGAATATCTCGGCCTGATCACCAGTGAATGGAGATCTTTTCTGTCCAAAAGCAAGGTCACTGATATGCCAAACGATATACTGTGTGGGACCTGCAAATCCCCCTCTCATGCTATAGCAATGACAAATCCTTATTACTTTTTAGGTTTTCTACCATTGCAAACAAACTCTGGGCACTGCCAGCTCATCCATCGTCCCATAATCACCTCCCAACCCATTCCAAGTTCCGACTGTTGGCCAACTCAATGTATCAGCCAGCTGATTTCCCACCATCCCAGAACAAGCGAGCTGTGGCAAACTGCCTACTTGGTGCCTGCAGCTCGCCAGTGGAAAGCAAATGTGGCTTAGGGCTTAAAATAGTTTGGGCCTCGCAGTGGCAAAATGGGCACTGCCAATCACCTGCTGTCGACCAGTAGTTAAAATCAGACTGTATGCTCTGATGATTATTCTGATGTCATTGTTTCACACCATGTGTGGAAATTTCCCATGCAAGGGGAGGCGGGTTTTGATGCATGCGGGGAATTAAATCCCCTAAAAGTGACATTGGATGGGGTTCCCCAGTTGCCCTCTTCTGGCTTTCACCGGAGTGAGTTCTGAGGCCAGCGGGGTGCCCCCTTAAATCTACTGGGAAACCAAATAAGACAATTAAAAAGCCAATTAAGTGCTCCTTTAACCCTGCATTCTGACTTTCCCAGCCGCACATGGGTTCCAAGCTGTTTCAACATCTCGCCAGTTTGGAAGAGGCAAGTGCACAATGGGAAGTCATTGTTGACTGAAACTGACTTGCTAGCAAAAGTATAAAGGCTGAAATTAGAAAGCTTGTGGTTAGGCACAGATAGGCTAGCGCTGACAGGAACAGTTCTTTCAGTCTGAATGCACTGATTTCTTTTGGAGCAGCAACTTTATCCTGTAACTTTGAAATACCTTGGAGTCCACTGGACTGAATCTCAACTTCTTGCTGTGAGGCTTCCCTTTTACCATGGCAGCTAGCTATGCTACAGCAGCTTGGACCTCTGAGGAGCAGCAACTTGATCCAGCTCAGCAGCCACAACAGGGGCAGCAACTCCAGCAGCAGCTGCCTTTTCCACAGCAAATCCATGGGACAGAGGAGATGGACACAGAGCTGCACCTCAAAGGAAGCGATTGTCATGAGTTTCTTTGTGTTATCTTAAGCACAACAATGAGGTACATAGATTCCAGTTCCTTGAAGATCTCTAGGTTTATTAACAGCTAAACTAGTATATAAAATACAGCGAAAACTATATACAAAACCTTCTGTCCAGGTGTTGCTGTGCAGAGTGAGTATGGCTTCTAGTCACATGGCTACATCCTGGTACATTAGCTCATTAGCATACTGAGTTCTTAAAGGGGCATCACTCTTAAAGCAATCATACAACATCCCCTTTCTTTCCAAAGATAAGTCTTGTACGCTACAAGTAAAATCACATAAAATTGGACAATATCAAAATTATTTATACAGGGATAGAGATTATGAAATTTATGAGTGCAGAAGCTTAAGAGTCCATATATCATTTCGGTGGTTTGACAACTCTTCCAGACTTTGTTACAGTATAACCTTCTCGGGATGTGGATTTCACCCTTGGCTGTTTTTGGCATGCAGGCATGTTGTCAATGTGTTTGTTGTTATCCTGTTGTTCCGTCATGCTCTTATCGTCGGAGTGTGTTATTTCAAGTCCGCTGTGCGCAATTGGAGTATTGCACATTTCTCCTAATTGTCTACGGTTCCTTCTCAACACTGCTCCATTAGATGTTGTAACCTCATAAGACGTAGGCTCACTGCATTCTTTGGATACCTCTGTGGGTAACCATGTTCTCATTGTGGGGTGTATGACCCTGACCTTTTGTTTTATGTGTAGCTGAGGTAGTTCCATCCCTGCATGTCAGTCGTGCACCATCTTCATTCTCTCTTGTTTTGCGAGCAGTGTCCTTCATCTCAGAGAATTTGGACAGATGATGGCTTGGCAGAATCGCTCTCACTTGCCTTCCAAACATGATCTCTGCTGGTGATGGTAAGCCCATCTCCATAGGTAGCTCTGAGGTGGAGCATGGCAACACGAAAATCTTGTTTCATTTCCCTACACTTCAGGATAAGCGATTTAACTGTGCAACCCATCCGCTCGGCAAGGCCAACAGATCTAGGATAATGTAGTGAGGACGTCACATGGTTTACACCCCATTTGGCACACATATCCGTGAAAGATTTGCCTGTATACTGTGGCCCATTGTCAGAAATGATTTCTTTAGGTGCACTGAACAGACTGAATATGGCACTCAATGTGTTGGCAACAAGCGCGCTTGAAGTGTCTTTTACCTGTCTGACAATTGGAAATTTGGAGAAATAATCGGTGACCAAGATAAAGTCGTCTCCATTCATGGTGAATAGATCAGTGGAAATTTTGAGCCAAGAGACTGACGGAATCTCGTGAGGGTGTAGAGGTACTTTACGTTGTTGTGGCTGATGGCTCCAGCATGCCTCGCATTTCCTCACTAAGTTTTCAATGTCACTGCTGACCCCTGACCAATAAACAGTGTCTTGTGCCAGTTGTCTCATTCCCTCTATACCCATATGGCCTTGGTGAAGTTGTGACACAATGTCCTGTGCACAATCACTTGTTTTCATTTGAAGCTTATGCCTCGCGAGCTACCGAGTTCATCTCTGTAAGGCCAAAAGAATCTGAGGGTTTCTGGCACCTTTTTTTATCATATCAGGTCATTCTTCCATAATGACTCTCCACAGTTGTGGGTCATTGGCTGTTTCTGATTGTATTTGGTCACATTTGTGCTGACCAAAATGCAATAAATCAATTTTGAGCACATCTTCCACCTCAATGTCCATGCTGTCTACTGGTAGATCCAGTGGAACGACTTCATTCTTGCTCAGGTTTGGCAATCTGCTCAGCGTATTTGAGGTGATCATTTGGTACCCGGTTTGTAGCAGACATCAAAGTTGTACACCTGTACTTTCACTAAAAGTCGCTGTAGTCGAAGTGGTGCACTTGTCAATGGTTTGCGCCAGATCATCTCCAGTGGTTTGTGGTCAGTTTCCACAGCGAACTCCTTGCTGAAAAGGTAGGTGTGGAATCTTGTGATCCCAAACACCAGAGCAAGTGTATCACACTCTATGTTTGAGTAATTGGATTGTGCTGAGGATCAACTTTTGGCTCCAAATGCAATTGGTTTGCCACCCTGCAGGATGCACGCTCCTAGCCCTTTCTGTGAGGCGTCAACCTCCAGGATTGTCTTCTTCCTTGGATCATAGTACTGTAGGATACCGCTTTCGGCTGACAATGCTTGCTTGAGAGACTCAAACATATGCTGATGGTCCTCCTGCCATACAAATGGTACGCCTTTCTTTAAGAGCTCTCTCAGCGATGATGCTTTGTCAGAAAAATTTGTAAGTTGAAAAATCCAAGACATCTCTGTAGATCTTCTTTGTCTTGTGCAGTAGGCATATGTCTCACATCTTTGACTTTGCCTGGGTTAGAACGGATCTGCAACCTGAATAGATGGAGCCAAAGAAACTGACCTGACTTACATTCACCTGGCACTTCTTGCTGTTAAAAACGAGCCCTTTGCAACGAGCTACTGTCATCAGTGAATTAAGATTTTGATCATGCTCTTTTTTGGTTTTGCCCATTACCACAATATCATCAGCAATGCATATAAATCCAGGCATGTTTTCTATAATTCTGTCCATATGCTGCTGAAACAGATCTTGCCTGACAAATACATTAGGGGCATTTAAGCGACTCTTGGATAGGTACATGGATGATAGTAGAATAAAGGGTAGTTAGTTAGTTTGATCTTAGAGTAGGTTAAAGGTTCGGCACAACATCGTGGGCCGAAGGGCCTGTACTGTGCTGTACTGTTCTATGTTCTATGTTCTATAAGCCGAAGAGTAGTCTCTGGAAGCAATATCTTGCAAATGGTGTTCTGAAGGTGATGACTTTCCTGAGATTCCTTAGCTTTTTTTTTTGTATCTAACCCCGTTTTTTTTTTGTGTTTGATGGGGCAGTGCAGCGGGAGCTTTACTCTGTATCTAACCCTTTTTTTTTTCCTTCTTTTTAAGGTGGCCTTTATAGAGATTCCTTTGCTTAGGTGTACCGACCAATATCCATGTTTAGCATCCAACTTGGAGAAGAATTTGGTTCCTGTGAACTTGGGATTCAATTCCTCTAGTGTTGGAATCTTGTGGGGGCATCTCTTTAGGGAGAGGCTTAGATGCCTCGGATCTATACATATCCTGATTGTTCCATCCTTCTTTAGTACGCATGTAATTGAGCTGCACCAGTCTGTGTGATGATGCACATGATGGATGATGCCATTGCGTTACATGCCATCTCACTCGCACTTAAGCTTTTCTTATATGTGCATGCAGCACTTTCTGGGAAGGTCAATTGATGGACTTGTATCCCCTCTGAGCTGCAGTATAGCATCGCCTTTGAAATCTCCCATAGCGTCAAACCTGTCCAGATACACTTCTTGTAGGTCCTGGACTGACTCAACGCGGGTACCCTTGGTCTCTTCTGCTGTAATGGGTACCTTGATTATCTCACGGATAGTCACAATGTTGAGGTCCTTACACGCTGGTAGTCCTGTCACTGCTGGTCCGCTTCTGTCTACCAGGTAAAATATTTGTGGTTTCCATGCCAACTTGCCATAGCTGCATTGCATTGTTAGTGTGCCACTGCAATGGGTGACCCATTGTATGCAGTTAACTTTGCAGTTGTCAGTTGTATCATTCATTTCCACAAACCTCGGTACATATCCTTCAGGATTCGGACTGGTAGGATATTTGCACTAGTTCCCGTGTCACTTTTAGTCCTGAGTGTGTGTTTGCCAACTTTCTTTGGGCACATGATATTAATAGTAGCAAAAGCTTCCAGTTGTTTGACTTCATCAACACAATGTGCCAGGTTTACAATGTGAAACACCTGCTCGTCTTGTGGCTGATTTTTGTCTCAGGTCTATTTCCTGTATTGGCTTGCATTTATGCAGGTCTCTGGTGCTCTCCTTGCTGCTGTTTCCATGTTGCTGCGCCTGTCTTCTATTTGTTTATGTCCTATTGTGACTTCTGGCTGCGTCTTTGGAGCTGGATTTCTTGCATAGGTGGGCCCAGTGTCCTTTTGCACTGCATGCCTTGCACAGATCTTGAAATGCAGGACAATTTCGCAGTGAGTGGGACAAACAATATTTACCATACAGCCCGCTTGCTTTTTGCGACCTGGTTATCGTGCCGATACTGTGGGCTGCACCTAGTGCTTGCAGATGCTGTTGTCCAGCTACAATGGCTTTGTATTTCCTGCCATCTTCTAGCAGTGCATCAATGCTGTGACCTTTCTTTGTCCCCAAGAGGTCTTTTTGAAATGCTTCAATAGGTGTTGAGGTAATCACAGCTCCATCATTCGCTCCGACAGCTCAGCTTCAGAAAAATCGCATTTGGTACCCTTACTGCAGTATCTACTGATGAATTGATCTATTGATTCCTGTGGCTGTTGCCTGGAGGACATCAATTCCAGGCGATGAATTCTAAAATTCTGTCTTACCCAAAGTCAGCACTTTCCATATCTTTGTGGGATCTTTCTGGTCCTCTTCAAATAAGCCAGAGGTATTGATTTTGTGTAACCCCTCATTTCCAACTGATATCAGTATTTTCACAGCCTGCTTCTCTGTTTCTGCAACCACTTGGTCCATGAGGCATAACTGCATTCTTTGTTTAAAAGGTTTGACATCAGATAGGATATCAGTGGCCTTCCAGTTGTCGCTGGGAAATTTGGTATCCATTCTTCTGCTCTTCTTTTGCTTTCTGCTCTATATTTAAATTTGTTCAGCTTTGTGTGTGCCTTTAGCATTGTGTTTTCTATTTGTGGCTTAAAACCTGTTTTAAAACTTGTTCTATTAACTCTGCGCTGTTCCCTCTTTAAGAAATTCATTTTTTCAGGCCAGCTGCTTTGACAGAGTATAAGAGGTGCTTGCCAGTGTTCTCTGTTTTTTCTCTTTCAGTGCGTCGCTTGCATGTTTACACAGCTGTTGGCTAGGCAGTTGAAGGGTTTTCCCCTTTGCTTTTTTTTGCTAGAGTTTATTTATCTTTTTCACGCTTGACTGGTTGAATCATTTTTTCAGCTTGACTGCTTTAATGGAGACTCTGCTGTGTTTGAGGGTTTTCTGAGCTTTTTCCTCACTATCGGACTTTGTTTTTCTTTCAGTTCCCGTGCTTTTCAGGGTTTTCCCCTTTTTTTTCGCGCTCACATGGAGGCTTCAGAAAATGAATTTTTAAGTCTTCAAAGGCTTTTTTTTAACTGGGGTATCTCAATCGACGGTACAATGACTCATCCAATCGCTTGTTTTTCAGTCATGGTTCCATTCTATGCTTTCTTTCGCACTTCTCAAGGACTCGTTTTAAAGTTTCTTCACTTGTTTTTTGTTTAACCCATGGTCGTCAAGTTTATATCTTGTCTTTTCATCACCGCTGCCACCATATCATGAGTTTCTTTGTGTTATCTTAAGAGCAACGAAGTGAGGTACATGGATTCCAGTTCCTTGAAGATCTATTAACAGCTAAGCTAGTACGTACAGAGCAAACTATATACAGAACGGTTTGTCCAGGGTATTGCTGTGCACAGTGAGTATGGCTAATAGTCACATGGCTACATCCTGGTACGTAGCTTAGCAGCAGTTTTTTTTATTCATTCATGGGATGTGGGCATCGTTTGCTATGCCAGCATTTATTGCCCATCACTGATTTCCCTTAAGAAGGTGGTGGTGAGCCGCCTTCTTAAACTGCAGCAGTCCATGTGAGGTAGGTACACCAACAGTGCTGTTAGGAAGGGAGTTCCAGGATTTTGACCCAGCGACATTGAAGGAACGGCGATCTAGGTCCACGTCAGGATGGCGTGCGGCTTGGAGGAGAACTTGCAGGTGGTGGTGTTCCCACTCATCTGCTGCCCTTGTCCTTCTAGGTGGTAGAGGTCATGGGTTTGGAAGATGCTGTCTAAGGAGCCTTGGAGCATTGCATCTTGTAGATGGTACACACTGCTGCCACTGTGGTGGAGTGAGTGAATGTTTGTGGATGGGGTGCCAATCAAGACGGCTGCTTTGTCCTGGATGGTGTTGAGCTTCTTGAGTGTTGTTGGAGCTGCACCCATCCAGGCAAGTGGAGAGTATTCCATCACACTCCTGACTTGTGGATGGTGGATAGGTTTTTGGGGCATCAGGAGGTGAGTTACTCGCCGCATGATTCCTAGCCTCTGACCTGCTCTTCTAGCCACGGCATTTATAAGGCCAGTCCAGTTCAGTTGCTGGTCAATGGTAACCCCCAGGACGTTGATAGTGGGGGATTCAGTGATTGTAATCCCATGGAATGTCGAAGGGAGATGGTTAGATTCTCTTTTGTTTGAGATAGTCATTACCTCTCACTTGTATGGCACAAATGTTACTTGCCACTTATCAGCCCAAGCCTGGATATTGTCCAGGTCTTGTTGCATTTCTACATGGGTTGCTTCAGTATCTGAGGTGTCGTGAATGGTGCTGAACATTGTGCAATCATCAGCGAACATCCCCACTTCTGACTTTATGGTTGAAGGAAGGTCATTGATGAAGCAACTGAAGATGGTTGGGTCTAGGACACTACCCTGAGGAACTCCTGCAGTGATGTCCTGGAGCTGAGATGATTGACCTCCAACAACCACAACCATCTTCCTTTGCATTAGGTAAGACTCCAACCAGCAGAGTGCTTTCCGCCGGATTCCCATTGACTGCAGTTTTAGTTGGGCTCCTTGATGCCATACTCTGTCGAATGCTGCCTTGATGTCAAGGGCAGTCACTCTCACCTCATCTCTTTTATTTTTATTTCGAGATACAGCACTGAAACAGGCCCTTTGGCCCATCGAGTCTGTGCTGACCAACAACCACCCATTTATACTAATCCCATATTCCCTACCACATCCCCACCATTCTCTTACCACCTACCTACACTAGGGGCAATTTACAATGACCAATTTACCTATCAACCTGCAAGTCTTTGGCTGTGGGAGGAAACCGGAACACCCAGCGGAAACCCACGCGGTCACAGGGAGAACTTGCAAACTCCGCACAGGCAGTACCCAGAGCTGAACCCGGGTCACTGGAGCTGTGAGGCTGCGGTGCTAACCATTGCGCCACTGTGCCGACGCTTGAGTTCAGCTCTTTTGTCCATGTTTGGATCAAGGCTGTAATGAGGTCAGGAGCTGAGTGGCCTTGGCAGAACCCAAACTGAGTGTCACTGAGCAGGTTATTGCTAAGCAAGTGCCGCTTGCTTGGAGTCTATGACTCCTTCCATCATGTTTGCTGATGATTGAGAGTGGACTGGTGAGGCAGTAATTGGCCGGGTTGGATTTGTCCTGCTTTTTGTGTACAGGCCATACCTGGGGAATTTTCCACATTGCCAGGTAGATGCCAGTGTTGTAGCTGTACTGGAACAGCTTGGCTAGGGACGTGGAAAGTTCTGGAGCTCAGGTCTTCAGGACTATTGCCGGAATGTTATCAGGGCCCTTGGCCTTTGCGGTATCCAGTGCTTTCAGTCGTTTCTTGATATTACGGGGAGTGAATCAAATTGGCTGAAGGCTGGCATCTGTGATGCTGGGGACTTCAGGAGGAGGCCAAGTTGGATCATCCACTTGGCACTTCTGGCTGAAAATTGTTGCAAATGTTTCAGCCTTGTCTTTCGCACTGATGTGCTGGGCTCCCCCATCATTGAGTATGGGGATATTTGTGGAGTTACCTCTTCATGTCAGTTGTTTAATTGTCCACCACCATTCACGACTGGATGTGGCAGGACTGCAGAGCTTAGATCTGATCCGTTGGTTGTGGAATCGCTTAGCTCTGTCTATCATATGCTGCTTACGATGTTTTGCACGCAAGTAGTCCTGGGTTGTAGCTTCACCAGGTTGACACCTCATTTTGAGGTATGCCTGGTGCTACTCCTGGCATGTCCTCCTGCACTCTTCATTGAACCAGGGTTGATCCCCCGGCTTGATGGTAATGGTAGAGTGGGGGATATGCCGGGCCATGAGGTTACAGATTGTGGTTGAGTACAATTCTGCTACTGCTGATGGTCCACAGCACCTCATGGATGCCCAGTTTGAGTTGCCAGATCTGTTCAAAGTCTATCCCATTTAGCATGGTGGTAGTGCCGCACAACACAATAGAGCTTATCCTCAATGTGAAGCCAGGACCTCGTCTCCACAAGGACTGTGCGGTGGTCACACCTACCAATAGTGTCATGGACGGATGCATCTGCAACAGGTAGATTGGTGAGGATGAGGTCAAACATGTTTTTCCTTCTTGTTGTTTCCCACACCACCTGCCGCAGACCCGGTCTAGTAGCTATGTCCCTAAGGACTCGGCCAGCTCGGTCAGTAGTGGTGCTACCGAGCCACTCTTGGTGATGGGCATTGAAGTCCCCCAACCAGAGTACATTCTGCTCCCTTGCCACCCTCAGTGCTTCCTCCAAGTGGTGTTCAACCTGGAGGAGTACTGACTCATCAGCTGAGGGGGTGCAGTAGGTGGCAATCAGCAGGAGGTTTCCTTGCCCATGTTTGACCTGATGCGATGAGACTTCATAGGGTCCAGAGCCAATGTTGAGGACTCCCAGGGCAACTGTCTCTCGACTGTTTACCACTGTGCCGCCACCTCTGCTGAGTCTGTCCTGCTGTTGGGACAGAACATATCCAGAGATGGTGATGGTGGTGTCTAGGATATTGTCTGTGAGGTATGATTCTGTGAGTGTGACTATGTCAGGCTGTTGCTTGACTAGTCTGTGGGACAGGTCTTCCAACTTTGGCACAAGCCCCCATATGTTAGTAAGGAGGACCTTGCAGGGTTGACAGGGCTGGGTGTGCCGTTGTCGTTTCAGGTGCCTAGGTCGCTGCCAGGTGGTCCATCTGGCTTTCATTCCTTATTGACTTTGTAGCGGTTAGATTCAACTGAGTGGCTTGCTAGGACATTTCAGAAGGCAGTTAAGAGTCAGCCACATTGCTGTGGGTCTGGAGTCACATGTAGGCCACACCAGGTAAGGAGAGCAGATTTCCTTCCCTAAAGGACATACTGAGTTCTTAAAGGGATATCAAAGTAATCATATAACAGCGATACCCCTAGCACAGGGTCTATAGGCTAAGAATGAGCTTCCGCAACATGTCCAAGCAGCAGTGCCTCGGAAGGCTCAGGTGGTAAGTAGTTGCAGACATCTTCTGGAAACAGACCTCCACGCAAGAGGAGCAGGTGATTGCACTTTTCCCTGGTTGTCAAGGTGACCACAACCCTCAGTTTCTTCGTGTCCAGTTCCTTCCAGCAATCTGCTGGTGACACCTGCAGGATTTCACAATCTGCAGCCCACAAATGCATCACCCAGCTCACCAAAACCTTGTTTGCCAAGGCCACCAACTATATCCACTTTGACACAGATGAGGCAAGTCACTCACAGGATCTCCACACCTCCAGGGGTGATTGATTGCACTCATGTGGCAATCAAGACACCATCAGATCAGCCAGAAATCTACATTCATTGGAAGGGCTTCCATTCCCTTAATGTGACCACCACAAGAACATTATGCATGTCTGCGCCAGGTGTCCAAGGAGCTGCCATGCCTTCTTCATCCTTTGGTAGTCTCATGTATCACACCTGTTCTCTCCACCAAACAGCATCAGTGGTTGACTTCTGGGAGACAAGGGATATTCACTCCTAGCTGATGACCCCAGTGAGGAATGTACCACAAAGGCACTGGAGAAATAAAACTCAAGTCATGTCCCCACCAGGGCAACAACAGAGCAAGCCTTTGGCCAGCTCCAAATGAGGTTCTGGTGCCTTGACAGATCTCGAGATTGCCTTCAATATTCCCCAGAAAGGATCTCCAGGATTGCTGTGGTCTGCCCTTCACAACATGGCACTGCAGAGAGGACTGGAGCTGGAGCAGGAGAAAGTTGGAGAACGCCCAGCATCCTCAGAAGAGGAGGATCCTGATGTGATGTTGGTGTCGGCAGCCCCACGCCTGGCTGCCAGAGAAGCCTGAAACAGACTCATCCAGGCACACTTTGTTGTGATATTGCTTTAATGGAATACGTAAATAGTGAGTGTGCATCATCACTGCAGGAATTGATGTCATACAGCATGTGACACAGCAGTAGGAACTGTGTTTATCCCGAGTAAGATGTACATGTAGAGGTCTCCTGTAACTTGTGTACAGTATTGTGAGTTTTCAATAAAAAGAGCCCAAAGTATTTGTGACCATTCATCAGTGTGTGATTGGTAAGTTTGTGTGAATAACCCAGTAACACTATATGGTGGCAGTGGTGCGTTTCTGAAGGCCACATTGCAGAAGTAAATTCGAAGTGCAACAGTAAAGGTCAGAATCATGGTGATTTGCTTAAGTGCAGAGATCACGGCGTGGAGCCAGTCCGAAAAATCGGGAGATGCCAGAAAAAAAACAATTGGGACAACACGAGTGGTCTGCTACAAAAGCAGAAGCAATGCAGTGAGACATCGGGAATAGAAGTACCCCCGAGGATCAGTGCTCGAAAAAACGTGAGTAACTGACTAGGAGGATAACTGGATCGGTGGCCAGTTAAAATATAAAGTCGGTTTGGAATCAGGCTGAAAGGTTGCGAAGCCACTGGGGCATCGTGGTGCAGTTCCTGGCGAAAACAGCTTTGTGAGTGGGGGCAAAGGTAAAGCAGGCAATACAGGCTACAGCGTTACAGGGGCTACTGCGATACAGAGTCCAGGACTGGGCGTGGGGATGTCTGAAGCTGCAGGCAGAGCAGTGCTGCTTAGTATTCCCATTGAAGGAAACCCAATCCACAGTAAACTGTAAGGATCCTTGAGAAGCAAAGAGCATCAGAACGATGATGACTACATTTTCCCATCGTGAATTAGAAGGCCACTGATGGCCTATCTGAGTTTAAACTTTTTCACCAGAGAACGATTTATCTGTCGCTGAATCTGACAGATAGGCAGTGACGATTAAAATGGCCATTGTAAATGAGGGACTCCATCGAATTATTGCATCAGGTCTATCCAATGAGGATCAAAAAAACCCCGTGAATTTCTGGAATACATTGTAAGATCAACTCCGCATAAAGATTTAATAGCATTCAGACAACAGCCTAAGGAGATAATTGATCAGTTTGTAAGCTGATGCTGTGATAAGGACAGGGACTGTGATTTCTCTGAAGCCAAGTTTTTGGAGAGATTCATGGAACTTGTCATTGCTTCAACACCAATCAAAGCCTTCCAGAGAGACCTATAGAAAAGGCATAACATCGATACCTGTTGAAAGTTGGTAGAAAGTGTGAAGCCATTGTGGAAGGCAACACTTGAAAGCGTTGGGTGTGGTTGTAACTATTGGCGACGTGGTCAAGGTGCCAAAACAGAATAAATCCTGTGGGCGGTGCAGTCTCCTACATCAACCATGGAATTGTCCAGTGTTTCAAGAACACTGCAAGGCATGTGGCTTGAAAGGGCACTGGGCATGTCAGTGCAGGAAATGTAACTAGGACGGTGTGGTCAGAGGCTACAATAAACCAAGGTCAAATAAAAAGTGTGCGCAGCGTACTGTCCGCAGTAACAAGGAGTGTGCCAGAGGTCAATGCAACTACAGACACGTACATAAGGTTGGTAACAGGACAGACCAGGTGGAAGATGTCACGATGAAAGCTCTTCAATGTGAAAGCAAGCAAGCTTTCCGCACTGTTAATGTGGTATGATGTGTGAATGTGATCATACAGCCAGAGGCTTTTGCTACAATCAACATTATATGTCTGAACAAGAATGGCAAACACAAGCTCAAAGCCAAGATAGACACCAGAGCTAGTGCCAACATTCTGCCATTAAGAATCTTGAAAGATATGTATCTTGACTAATGGGAGTCAATAGTACAGCCTACGACAGCCAGGTTGACATCTTACACCAGGTCACCAATCCATTGTACCAATACGCTGACATTAAAATGCAGCTATGGCAAGTCTGCATGGTCATTGCAAGTTTTCTACTTGGTAGACATGAATGGTCCAGCATTGGCAGGAATACCAGCATCTAGGGAGCTCTAAATTGTGACCATACACAAAATCAACTATTGGTGGAAGAAAACGTTAACAATGACCCTATCGAGTCAGTCCATGACTTACAGCTGAAGTATCCAGACAGGTTCGATTCTGTGGGGAGTTTCAAAGGTGATGCTGTTTTGTATTTAAGAGATGTCATTCCTTCAATTGGCCCACCTAGAAAGTGCAGTGTAGACATCAAGGAAAAGCTGAAGACTGAATTAGCGAATATGGAACAAAATGTGCAGCAACACACTGACTGGTGTAGCTCTATCACTTGTGTACTGAAGAAAGATGGTACAATTCGGGTGAGTTTCGACCCAAGACATTTGAATTGTGCACTTAAGAGGTGTCCAACATTGGAAGAATTAAACGCAAGATTTTCTGGAGCAAAGTTTTTCTCCAAATCAGACGCGAAACATGATTGTTGGACCGCATGTTTATCAGAAGGATCACATGATCTAAGCATTTGGAAGGTATTGTTTCCAGAGATTACCATTTGGTTTATCTGTAAATCAAGATCTATTCCAGCAGCATATGGATTGGATTACCAAAAATGTTCCAGGTTGCAGATGACATTGGAGTCATGGGTAGCACTAAGGAAGAGCATGATCAAAATCTTCATCTGTTGATGGAAACACCTAGAAGAGAAGGTTTTGTTTTTAACAGCAAAAAGTGCAAAAAAAATGTAAACCACATCAACTTCTTCAATTCTATCTATTCTAACACTGGGGTATATCCTGATCCAAGCAAATCGAAGACATGCAATCTACGCATACGCCCCAAGACTGAGAAAATGTGCAATGATGTCTAGGGTTATTCAATTTCTTAGCAACCTACATACCAACTTTGCCGAGAGAGCATCATCATTAAGAGAATTGCTAAGAAAAGGTGTTCCATTAGTGTGGCAAAAGGACCACCAACACGTATTTGAATCACTTAAGCAGTCATTGTCAGAGAAGACAAGTCTTCTTCACTACTACGACCCAAGAAAGGAAACAGTTTTGGAAGTTGATGCGCGCAGAAAGGGCTAGGAACTTGCCTTATGCACGAAGGAAAACCAATAAAATTTGCTTCAAAGAGTTTCTCAATGCAAGCCAATTACCTGAACATAGAGCATAAGACATTACAAGGTTCCACACAGACCTTTTAGGTAAGTGTTTCATTCCGGCAACGGATCACAAGCCATGAGAAATGTTATGGCAAAAACCTCTAACAAGTGTGCCACCTAGATTGCAAAGGTTACTAGTCAAAATCCAAGGGTATGATTGTGAAGTCCATTATAAACCAGGGAACAGGATGGTCACATCGGACAGATTTGGCAATCAGCTCAATGTGAAGAAAACAACTGATATATCTCTAGACCTACAAGTTGACAGTATGGGTACAGAGGCTAAAGACGTACTTAATGTTGACTTGATGAGCTTTGGACAGCACAAGTGCAACCAGCTGAGAGAAGAAACAGCCAAAGATCCACTGCTGAAGGCATTGTGGTGAGTTATTGTCAATGGTTGGCCTGATATGATACAGGAGGCTCATGACAACCTAAAATCCTTTTGGCCGTATAGGGACGAATTAGGTATTTCGAGGAAGAATATTTAAAGGAAGACAGGAGCTCATTCCTGAATCACTTCATCAGGATATATTGTCACAAATGCACCAGGGCCATGAGCATCAAGCAAACGTGACGCCTGGCAAGGGAAACGATGTACTGGCCTGGGATTAAATGTGATATTGAGAGAGCCGTGAGGGTGTGCGAGGCATGCCAATCACATCAGCCAAACCAGCACAGGGAACCACTACACCCTCACAAGGTCCCATCGCATCCCTGGTCGAGGATTTCAACGAATCTGTTTATTATTCATGGTGACGATTTCCTCTTAATCACAGATTACTTTTCAAACTTCCCAATCATCCAGCACATCTGTAGCGAATACGATGAGCACTATATTTAGTCTTTTTGGTAAACCGGAGGAGATTGCATCAGATAATGGTCCACAATATACAGGCAAACCCTTTCAGGATATGTGTGCCAAGTGAGGCATAAACCAAGTAACAGCCTCTTCACATTATCGTAGATCCAATGGTCTTGCCGAGAGAATGGTTCGTACATTTAAATCATTTATTGTGAACTGCCGAGAAACAGAAAAGATTTCCAGGTTGCTGTGTTGCATTTATGGGTAACACCATTAGACATGGGAATACCGTCACCAGCCAAAATCATGTTCAGGAGGCAGATCAGAACGACACTTCCGAGTCATCGTCTGTCCAGGTTTGCTTCAGTGCAAGAAAGACTACTGGAGAAGCAGGAGAAGATGAAGTCTACACACGATCGACATATTGGTGCAGATTTGCCTAGTTTACATGTGGGGCAAAAGGTTTGAGTTATTCACCCAACAGAAGGAACCGGGTTCCCCACAGAGATATCTAAGGCTTGCAGCGAGCCAAGATCATATGAAGTCACAACGCCTAATGGAGTGATGTTGAGAAGGAACAGATGTCAACTGAGGGAGTTGACCAACTACATCTTATCCAGCACTCCAATAGCAGCGAGAACACATTCACAGGTGAGGTCTGAGAGTGAAGTTGTGAAAGACCACAGAGAAGACAACCAGCACAATGCTAATATGCAGGATGCCCGTACGTCTACATCGATAAGTCAAGAACACTGTAGTGATGACTCTAGATCACAGAAGAGTTTTACTATTATGAGGTCCAGACATATTAATAAACCACCTATACATTTTAGGGACTCTTAAATGATAGAGGTCTTTTATGTAAATAGTGTTCACAGCAATCCTGTTATGCTATGTGATTTATTCTTGTGTAATGTTCGATACATCAGATACAGGAGAAATGCCGTGAACAACAGATGCCCCTCTACATTGCTTTCATTGATCTCACCAAAGCCTTTGACCTCGTCAGCAGACGTGGTCTCTTCAGACTACTAGAAAAGATTGGATGTCCACCAAAGCTACTAAGTATCATCACCTCATTCCATGACAATACGAAAGGCACAATTCAGCATAGCAGCACCTCATCAGACCCCTTTCCTATCCTGAGTGGTGTGAAACAGGGCTGTGTTTTCACACCTACACTGTTTGGGATCTTCTTCCCACTGCTGCTCTCACATGCGTTCAAGTCTTCAGAAAAAGGAATTTTCCTCCACACAAGATCAGGGGGCAGGTTGTTCAACCTTGCCCGTCTAAGAGCGAAGACCAAAGTACGGAAAGTCCTCGTCAGGGAACTCCTCTTTGCTGATGATGCTGCTTTAACATCTCACACTGAAGAGTGTCTGCAGAGGCTCATCGACAGGTTTGCGGCTGCCTGCAACGAATTTGGCCTAACCATCAGCCTCAAGAAAATGAATATCATGGGACAGGACGTCAGAAATGCTCCATCCATCAATATCGGCGACCACGCTCTGGAAGTGGTTCAAGAGTTCACCTACCTAGGCTCAACTATCACCAGTAACCTGTCTCTAGATGCAGAAATCAACAAGCGCATGGGAAAGGCTTCCACTGCTATGTCCAGACTGGCCAAGAGAGTGTGGTAAAATGGCGCACTGACACGGAACACAAAAGTCCGAGTGTATCAAGCCTGTGTCCTCAGTACCTTGCTCTACGGCAGCGAGGCCTGGACAACGTATGTCAGCCAAGAGCGACGTCTCAATTCATTCCATCATAAACTTATGCCTTCATTGAAATAAAGAACATTAATGAAACATTAACACTGTTATAAGCACCCAAGTGAATCCCTTTGTGCAACTAAGGTGTCCTCCTACAAGAACACAAGAAATAGGAGCAGGAGTAGACCATATGGCCCATCGAGCCAGCTTTGCCTTTCAATAAAATCATGGCTGATCTTGGGCTTCAACTCCACTTTCCCACCTGCTCCCCAAATCCCTTGATTCCCTCAGGGACCAAAAATCTGTCTATCCCAGCCTTAAATGTATTCAATGATGGAGCATCCACAATTCTCTGGGGTAGAGAATTCCAAAGATCCACAACCCTTTGAGTGATGTAATTTCTCCTCATCTCGGTCCTAAATGATGGCCCCTTAGACTGTGCCTCTGTGTTTTAGATTCCCTGACCAGTGGAAATAATCTCTCAGTGTCTACCCTACCCAGCCCCTTCAGAATCTTATATGTTTCAATAAGATCATCTCTCCTTCATCTAAACTCCAGAGAATATAAGCCCAATTTACTCAGCCTCTCATCATCATAGGACAACCCCCTCATCCCAGGGCCCAATTTATTGAACCTTCGCTGTATAGCCTCCAATGCAAGTATATCCTTTCTTATATGTGGAGACCAATACTGCACACAGTACTCCAGATGTGGTCTCATCAAAACCCTGTTCAATTGTAGCAAGACTGTATTCAAATCCCCTTGCAATAAAGGCCAACATGCCATTTGCCTTCCTAATTGCTTGCTGTACCTGCATGCTAACTTTCTGCGTTCCTTGTACAAGCACACCCAGGTCTCTTCGAACATCAACACTTACATGTTTCACACCTTTTTAAAAAAAAAATTCTGCCTTTCCCCTTAAACTTTCTATTACTCCTACTTGGTCCTACCCCTGTGGCTTCAGCTGAGCTGGAGGCAGGCTACTTGGTCCCCTGCTCTGGCAAATGTTGTGTCCATGGTGGACATCCTCTAGATTTTGTAGCCCATGAGGGCCCTGCCAATGACTGCCCCAGCTGCATCTGTGCAATGGCAGACTGGCCATGGGGTCAGGAGGTGCCTTCGGGGGCTCTAACTGAGGGGCGTTGGAGCAAGGTCCAAGAAGTGGGGGCACCTTGAGAAGAGTCGCATTGCCATGTGCTCTTTCTCCATCTTCTCTCTGCCGACCTGCACTTCTCTACTAACCAACAGCAGGAGAGCACTTGGCTGCATGTGAGTGTGATGTTCAGTCACTAAGGTGATGCCTTGCTCGATCCTCTGTAAACTGGCAGCTCTAGTGTGTAGGCCATTGATGTGGACCAGCATGCACTTGGTGGCCTCCCGCATCTGATTCTCCATGAGGTTGGCCATTCTTTCAATGGAGATAGTCATCAGCGCAAATGCCTGAGACAGCATGGCACTCATTTTTGTGTGGGTGTGCACTACCTCTGGAAATGCTGACAAATGCACACATATTTCCCATTGTTGCTCCACAAGTTCCTTTTCATTGATGATCCCCAAGGTTCAGCATCTGTGTCCAGCTGAGCAGAGTTTAAAGTGTCCTGGAACCTTCGATGGGGACTCTCCATTGCTGTCCTTGTCTCCAGTATCTGCTCCTGCTCGCATGTGATGTGCTCCTTACCATGTGCTCCCCTATCTATCTGAGAAGCTGGACCCACCAAGGTGTGTGTTTCTGAGCTGGTGGAGACTGCGTAGGAGTAATGTAACAGTGCTTCCTCAGAGTGCTGGTCCTCCTCTGAGGACTCCTTAGGCTGCTCCGTCATCACCCTCATCTCCTCCATCAGGAGCCGTGATGCACCTGTGGGAGATGAAAAATATGATTTCGTGCTGAAAGTAGGTGAAATAAGGTTCAAAGTTTGCATAGTGCAGATCATGATATATCATGTATTGGTGACATTGATTTAACATGATTGACAATTAAATGTCAAGTGCTTCATCAAATGCTGTCTCCAGGTCTCTGGGCCACCCCCATTTCTCTATCACCAATGGCCAGTACTTATGCCACCCTGACGACCTCAATAGCTTCCTCCTCCCTCAAGGCCAGCGTGACCATAGCTACAGCTCCACCCCCAGTTCCCTGCCTCTCACTGGCGTTCTGGACTTTCTTCTCCTGCAATGAGATAAGGCAGAGAGTTAAGAGTGTGAGAAGTGAAATGAAAGATGCAGATGGAGGGTGAACATTTTAGGAGGGTGATGGGAGCGAGAGAGCAATTGGATAAGGGTGAGTGTGAGTGTTGTCTGTTGGGATGGAGATTTGAGGAGAGGGCTGGAGAGAAAGGATATGTATGACAACAAGGTGTGTCGGTCAGGGGAGTGCTGTGCAGGGGAAGGCTGAGAAGGTGAGAGAGTAATGGCTGCCAGCTGACAGTTGTAGGACACTCAGCTTGCCAGACCTCATGAGTCCATTAAACCTTTTGTGATACTGGATCCAGGTCCTTGGCACTACACTCCTGCTGCTCATTGCTTCTGCTACACATAGTCACGCCTCCTTGGTGAGGCTGGCTGGCCTCCTCCTCCCATCCTCAGGGAAGAGGACTTCTCTTCTTGCCCTGTCTGAATTCAATAAGACATCCAGGGATGAGCCTGAGAACTGGGAGCAGCTTTCCCACATCTTGCTTCCTTGCTGCATCCGTTTCCCCCTTCCCACTGGTATACTAAATGCTGCACTCATTGCTGCCATTTTGAGTCCGGCCAGTGTGCCTTTACATAGAGATCCTTCATGGCTTTATCAGGTACGTCTTCCTGCCAGCCCTCCCTGATAGGATGGGCAACCTGGAAGTGGGATAATAATGCAATGGTTCTGGGGAACGAGTCTCAGTAAAGCCTGCTGTGATTGAAACCACACCTGCCAAATGGAAACATTATTGATTTTGTCAGACGGAACACTACTTGAACCCTTTTGCTGGACATTGCACAGAACCTGTTTAAAAAAAACCACAGAGTTGGACAGCTGAAAGATGGCTGCACATTTGCATTCTGAGAGACAGTTGAATAGAGAGACAATGGAAGTGTTCACTGATTCAATTAACAAGATTGGTCCGGGCAATCATAATAATCAACCTTCTTTATGTAAGAGCCAGAGCTCCACACCCCACCGAGTGTGACTGGAGAACTCTGCGAATCAACAACCCTCGGAGAAGATGCTGTTTCAAACAAAGAACTGGTCACATGACTTACCTGCTGGTCAGACTGGGAACTGTTTGAATTGTGCCTCACAGAAAGGTTTGGGCAGACTGCAGTTTGAAGACCAAAGAGAAGAAAGGTCTCTCCTTGTCTCTCTCTCTCTCAAACAAAGTCCCAGGGACCCACGACAACAGCTTGAACCTCAAGACAGAGGACCTCTTCAGCTTTCTGGTACCAGAGAAGCAAGCTTGAAAGTATGCATTGGGCCCCAGCGAGAACTACAAGACCACAATTCCAACCAAGGACTTTACAGCAAAACTAAAGACAGTAACTGAATTCCATTTACTCCACCAACCACCCTCCCCCCTGAATTCTTTCTCCTCCTCTGTCTCCATTTGTTAGTGTATTTATCTCATATGCATGCTAGCGTAGTTGTGTCACGTATTTTAGTAATTTTAACCAAGTTAGAGTGATAAAATTACATCTTTCTTGTTTAAACCTGAGAAAACCTGTCTGGTTGTTTCATTTACAATTACAATTAGAGAACAGTGGGCAAGGACTCACTGAGGTGAAGCTAAAAACACAGTGTTTTAAAAGTTAAACTCTGTTACAACCAAACCAGGAAAGGGGCAAGAGGGGAGCCTGAGACCCTTTCCTCACCCGATTGTAACACCGCTACTTAGCAAAATGGTTTCCCAACCACAAATAGTCCCGTCATTCCAGCAGGGACTAAGTCCGGAAAGATCCCCCCATGTTTATTTGAATTACCTCATTTTGACTCCCTCCGGCTAGACATATCTGACATTTACAAAATGATGTTTATGTACTGTCCCTTGAACGTTTCGAGCTTTACTAATGTTTGTCAAATAAAATAAAATTTATCAACTCTAACCCCCCTCTACTAAAATCAACAATTAGTCCCTTCAGTAATGGCTCCTATTCTCCTGTTCAATTGCTTAGACCAGTGTTAATGCCAAGTCCTCTGCTATCTTGAACCTCCTTCAACAAGTTGTCAATCATTCTGCCTGTAGCCCTGATCATCCTGGTAATTCACCTAATCGTCTAGATCTTTTTCTCACTTTCAATCTCAAATTTTATCCTGTTTCTGTCACTGCTGGGCTTTTCTGACCACTGTTTTGTATTTACCTCTTCCAGAATATAAATCAGACTCTTTAAATTGGTCCCATCTTGTTTGGCATTGTAAGTCTGCCAATTGGACACTCTTCAAGAATCCTTCTCTGCCTTTCCTTGGTCCAACTGCTGTTTCCACTCTACTGACTCTCTTATGTGTGCCAGCGGAATAACTGTTTCTCTAGCTGACATTTAAGGATCCATACCTCACTTTTTCCTTTTGTCAAACCCACTAATAAATGTCCCTTTCAATCTATTGTTTCTACCACTTGCAATGAGGCCAACTTTTTCTCTATTTATTATTTGTGTAAATTCATAATTAGAGTTGCTAAATGTAATTTAAATAAAAATTGTAAACTACTGTTTTACTTCGTTTACAATAGCCACTCTTTACTGGTCTTTGCTAAAGTTATCTCTTGCAACTTGTGAATGCTCCTTTCCATCCTTGATTGCACAATTTTTAACTAAAGATGAAACTGAACTTTATGTCACACCTTTCTCCTCTAACAATAACTTTTTCCTTCGGGTTATTTAGGACCAGGGGACATTGTTTAAAAATTTGAGCCAGTCCTTTCAGGAGTGAAATTAGGAAGCACTTCTACAAGCAAACTCTCTTCTGCAAAAGGCAATTGATGCTGGATCAATTGTAGATTTTTAATCTGAAATTGACAGATTATTGCTATCCAAAGGAATTAAAGGAATATAGGTCAAAAGCAGGTAAATGGAGTTAGGTTACACATCAGCCATGATGTAATTGAATAGTGGAACAGACTCAAGGGGCTAAACGGCCTACTCCACTTCCGATGTTCCTGTGTTCCTAACCAGCCATTATTTTCACAGTGGCAAGTTGTGTGCTGTGTATGTGTCCTGCTCTTGAGAGGCCGGACACCTTATTATAATTCAAATCAAGCTTTCACAGTCTAGTTGGGAGCCTGATTGAAATTTAATGCTGGCTGGCCAGGTTTCCCAGGGGCTCAGGAAACCCAGCAGAACAATAGAGATGGAAGATGCTGGATTAAACTGGAAAGTACCTTTTTAATAGCAGTGCCTATGTGCTGGGGTTGCTCCCGCAACCCCTCAAGCAAACCGTCTGCTGACCACTATCTCACTTTGCTGCTGCGATTGGCCGGCCTCCACCCCACCCCCCCATCATGTCCTGATCTTTGCCTCAATCCCTCCGTCCTGATTGCCGTGCTCCAGGTCCCCCACCAAATCCGCAATATTTTTCGATTGCCGGGGACCGACCCTAAAAATGTGGCCTGCTACCGCTGGCTTTTCTTCCCAGAGACCAGCTGGGAAACTCAATAAAATAATAAGTTTTTGGGATGTGGGTGTCGTTGACTAGGCCAGCATTTATTGCTCATCCCTGGTTGCCCTTGAACTGAGTAGATTGCTAGGCCATTTCAGAGGGCATTTAAGGGTCAAGCACATTGGGGTGGGTCTGGAGTCACATGAAGGCCAGACCGGGTAAGGACAGCAGATTTCCTTCCCTAAAAGATAGTAGTGAACCAGATGGGATTTTACAACAATCGACAATGATTTCATGGTCGCCATTAGACTAGCTTTTAATTCCAGATTTATTAATTGAATTCAAATTTCACCATCCGCTGTGGTAGAATTTGGACCCATGACCCCAGAGCATTAGCATGGGCTCTAGATTACTAGTCCAGTGACATTACCAGTGCGCAATTGCCTCTCTATTGAGGTCCTGCTCTTAAATTCTGCAGGACATCCACTTTTCTGAGATTTCTGGGTTTCCCCACAACCACATTCCCTCCCAGCCTTACGTAAATATCGGGTCTTTAGTCTACCTTCTATTTCTACATGGAAATTCTCTTCTGATAATACAATATCGATGGAAGCTGTGGCTTAATCCATAATCACCAGTAACATCTCAATCATGACAGTTTCATGAATGATCTTGTCTATGCCTCTGGAACTCTGTTCTTGAACATTTTGGTGAATCATGGTCAGTGCCTTAGATAACGCCATAGTATCTGAAAGGGACTGGCACCGACTCCATACTCACACACATTGTGCAAAAAGGATTTTCCTTTGCTTTGTGCTGAGGGAACATTCATTTCCCAGATGCAAAAGCAGAGGAAAAAGGGGCAGTGATCTGTGATGGTCTTCAGTCCTGTTTCATTGCCTTTGCACTTTATGGGATTGAACCCAAGGGGGGCCCAGGTGTGTGCTTGGTTGGACAAATCATTTTGAAGGGCCTGCAGCAGCATTTTAAAAGCAAGAGATGAAAGGTTCGGTAGTGAAAGGGCACAGCAGTTTTGAGGAAACAAATTTTTTGCAGCAGTTACAGCAGAAAAGGCATTATTTATGGAAGCCATTCATTTCAGAAGCAAGTGAAATAAAAGTGTTTCAAACCTACTTCCAGCTTCCCTGATTACAGCTGAGGATCCGATTAATGGGCAATCAAAATAGCCGATTTAGGCTAGCTATCTTTGGAGGGCAGGAGCAGAAACTGTTGGTAATCCAGTGAACAGAGATGAAAATGGAGTGGGATTTGTAACTACGTTATCTGATTGGGATCATCAGGATCAAGTTTTGCCTCATAATTAAAACAGGCATCAATTCAGTGGTAAGTCAGCGCTTCCATTTATTTTGCTGTTTTGGTCTCGCTACCTCCCCCCACCACCACCCCCCCCCCCCCCCCACACAATTTTAGGCTCAACTGTGGTGGCAAGGCGATGAAAATTATCTCCATAAATGTCTAATCCTTGAAAAATGCAATGGCCCAATCATTGTCAGGGTGAACGTCTACAGCATTTTCAGCATATTTGTGATGTGGAAATGGTGCTGGAGAATTTTACTGACATGAGTATCAGACAGAACCCATTTCTGCCTGTTTTGCGCCTTTAAATCGCAGACCCAAGTTCCCTTCCCAGGAATTACCTGATCTCCGTGACATATATTGTAATGATGCTGCCAATGGCTCTGTAACTCTTAATTTCTTACTGTTATCCTGGAAATGCACTCTGGTTAACTTGGACTGGGATGTACACAGTGCAGCCACTGATACAGGCAGAAGCAAGAAACTGATGAAGGAGGAGAAGGCAATGATTTTCTCCTGGCCTCAGATAGGCTGATCATTCAATCTGTCTCGACAATTTTCTGATTGTCAGCTTATAAAGACTTTCTCCATCCAGTGGGACAGATCGAGCAACCAGTTGTGAAGGATAACTTTTAAATAGCTGTAGTAAGGAGTCAACTGACTGTTGCCCCCTGCTGTAGAATTCACCCTGTAAAGGAGCAGATTCCACAGTATCTACAGTATCTTCTTCTTCTTCTTTGGCCTCCTTGTCTTGAGAGACAATGGGTAAGAGCCTGGAGGTGGTCAGTGCTTTGTGAAGCAGCGCCTGGAGTGGCTATAAAGGCCAATTATAGAGTGACAGACTCTTCCACAGGTGCTGCAGATAAAATTGGTTGTTGGGGCTGTTACACAGTTGGCTCTCCCCTTGTGCTTCTGTTTTTTTCCTGCCAACTGCTAAGTCTCTTCGACTCGCCACGCTTTAGCCCCGCCTTTATGGCTGTCCGCTAGCTCTGGCGATCACTGGCAACTGACTCCCACGACTTGTGATCAATGTCACAGGACTTCATGTCGCGTTTGCAGACGTTTTTAAAGCTGAGACATGGATGGTCGGTGGGTCTGATACCAGTGACGAGCTCGCTGTACAATGTGTCCTTGGGGATCCTGCCATCTTCCATGCGGCTCACGTGGCCAAGCCATCTCAAGCACCGCTGGCTCAGTAGGGTGTATATGCTGGGGATGTTGGCTGCCTCGAGGACTTCTGCGTTGGAGATACGGTCCTGCCACCTGATGCCAAGGATTCTCCGGAAGCAGCGAAGGTGGAATGAATTGAGACGTCACTCTTGGCTGACATACATTGTGCAGGCCTCGCTGCCATAGAGCAAGGTACTGAGGACACAGGCTTGATACGCTCGGACTTTTGTGTTCCGTGTCAGTGCACCATTTTCCCACACTCTCTTGGCCAGTTCTACAAGGAACTCCATAATATCATCAGTAGCATTCCCAATACCGAACATTTGTTCCTGCTGGGGGACTTTAATGCCAGGGTTGGGGCCGACCATGACTCATGGCCCTCCTGCCTTCGGCGCTATGGCATTGGAAGGATGAATGAGAATGGACAGAGACTGCTGGAGTTGTGTACCGATCACAACCTCTGCATCACCAACTCATTCTTTCATACTAAGCCCTGTCACCAGGTTTCATGGAGGCACCCAAGATCATGTTGTTGGCACCAGCTGGACCTCATCGTCACAAGGCGAGCCTCTTTAAACAGCGTTCAAATCACACGCAGCTTCCACAGTGCGGACTGCGACACCGACCACTCCCTGGTGTGCAGCAAGGTTAGACTCAAACCAAAGAAGCTGCATCACTCCAAGCAGAAGGGCCACCCGCGCATCAACACTAACAGAATTTCTTATCCACAGCTGTTACATAAGTTTATAAATTCACTTGAAAAAGCCCTTCAAAACACTCCTGCAGCAGATGCAGAGACCAAGTGGGCCCACATCAGAGATGCCATCTATGACTCAGCAATGACCACCTTTGGCAAACGTGTGAAGCAGAATGCAGACTGGTTTCAATCTCACTTTGAAGAGCTGGAACCTGTCATAGCCGCGAAGTGCATTGCACTGTTGAAC
This sequence comes from Heterodontus francisci, assembly GCF_036365525.1. NCBI lineage: Eukaryota > Metazoa > Chordata > Chondrichthyes > Heterodontiformes > Heterodontidae > Heterodontus > Heterodontus francisci. The sequence continues at coordinate 102,971,640 of NC_090373.1, read as the reverse complement.
TACAAGAAAGCCCCCAATGAGTTAACATCCGTAGCACTTAAAGCAGCCAGAAGCGCTGCACAAAGAACAGCCAGGCGCTGCGCAAATGACTACTGGCAACACCTATGCAGTCGAATTCAGCTGGCCTCCGACACCGGAAACATCAGAGGAATGTATGATGGCATGAAGAGAGCTTTTGGGCCAACCATCAGGAAGATCCCCCTCCGCAAGTCTAAATCAGGGGACACGATCACTGACCAACGCAAGCAAATGGACCGCTCGGTGCAGCACTACCTAGAATTGTACTCCAGGAAAAATGTTGTCACTGATACCGCCCCCAGTGCAGCCCAGTCTCTGCCAGTCATGGATGAGCTGGGTGAGCAGCCAACAAAATTGGAACTCAGTGATGCCATGGATTCTCTAGCCAGTGGAAAAGCCCCTGGAAAGGACAGCATTACCCCTGAAATAATCAAGAGTGCCAAGCCAGCTATACTCTCAGCACTCCATGAACTGCTTTGCCTGTGCTGGGACAAGGGAGCAGTACCTCAGGACATGCGCGATGCCAATATCATCACCCTCTATAAGAACAAGGGTGACCGAGGTGACTGCAACAACTACCGTGGAATCTCCCTGCTCAGCATAGTGGGGAAAGTCTTTGCTCGCGTTGTTTTAAACAGGCTCCAGAAGCTGGCTGAGCATGTCTACCCTGAGGCACAGTGTGGCTTTCAAGCAAAGAGATCCACCATTGACATGCTGTTCTCCCTTCGCCAGCTACAGGAGAAATGCCGCAAACAACAGATTCCCCTCTACGTTGCTTTCATAGATCTCACCAAAGCCTTTGACCTCGTCAGCAAATGTGGTCTCTTCAGACTACTAGCAAAGATTGGATGTCCACCAAAGCCACTAAGTATCATCACCTCATTCCATGACAATATGAAAGGCACAATTCAGCATCGCAGCACCTCATCAGACCCCTTTCCTATCCTGAGTGGCATGAAACAGGGTTGTGTTCTCGCACCTACACTGTTTGGGATCTTCCTCTCCCTGCTGTTCTCACATGTGTTCAAGTCTTCAGAAGAAGGAATTTTCCTCCACACAAGATCAGATGGCAGGTTGTTCAACCTTGCCCGTCTAAGAGCGAAAACCAAAGTACGGAAGGTCCTCATCAGGGAACTCCTCTTTGCTGACGATGCTGCATTAACATCCCACACTGAAGAGTGTCTGCAGAGACTCATCGACAGGATTGCGGCTGCCTGCAACGAATTTGGCCTAGCCATCAGCCTCAAGTAAACGAACATCATGGGACAGGACGTCAGAAATGCTCCATCCATCAATATCAGCGACCACGCTCTGGAAGTGATTCAAGAGTTCACCTACCTAGGCTCAACTATAACCAGTAATCTACAGTACAGTATATAACATTCACTTCTACTTGAAATGTTACAGAAAGATAACATAGATAACCAGTTTTACAAAATCGCACATTCCAGGTGAATAGCCTCCATTGCTGGGAGTGCATATTGGGTATTCAGATATGTGCTCTCCACAATTTTCCATCTATTAATTTTGAACCTCTCATATCCCAGTCGATGAGGTGCTATGCTAGGACAGGGATTTTGTGGCATTTGCCCCTTGATATAATGTTATAATAAAAACCACATTTGGCACGTTTACAATGCGGCAGAACAGCACTACTTACAGTCCAGCATCATTCTCTATAAGGTGCCAGGTAGAAGCAAAACTGACAAATCACATGGTGCATAAAGAAGTGGATCTCTGTTGCTGCCGAAACAAGGATAAATTGGGTAGATTATTTTTAATTTTAGTTTATGGCGGCTCTGGTTTTTAAACATAAAAATGTCCAACAGTTGTCAGCTAGAGAGGGTGATAGTAGTCACAGACAGTAGTGTGTGAAATTCAGCAGAGTTAACAGGAAGAAATCAGCACATGCTAAATTGCACCATAAATAAAAACAATAATAAAATGCAGAGGGTACATTTGTATGTCTGTGAGAAGAAAATCAGTCACTGGCTCCTAGGTGTCTACAGTCATTTGATAATGCACTTCAAAAGGATTTTTTTTTATTTTCCTCCAAGCTGTGCTTCTGGACTTGGTGTAACGTAAAACAGAGTGAAGTTGTGAAGTGATTCGTGTGAACTCTTCTGAGTCAGTAATCTGCATATCAAGAAGTCTGGGATTGGACGGTTCTCACACAAATGTTCAGATGTATGGAAATAAGTAATAAAAGCTGCAGGAAGATGCCAAAACATGATTGAAGAACAATGAGAAAATGACAATATAGCAAATATCTGAGCAAGACTTTTAAACATGAAGACCAAGAACAGGATGAAAGGAAAAATTTGGACAACCTGAGAGTTTCTTAAGAAATAACTTAAACTTGACCAGTTCAGATAGTTCTACATATAGTAGGGTTCTTCCTCTTTATAAAAGGAGACATTAATTACACAGGCACAAACTGTCCCATTCCACTTTTTGTGTTGTTGACTATAGTTTCCTAGTTTGATATTGTTTGTGCCTAAACTACAGACAGTTATTTAGCCTGAAAATTACTGTTGCCAATATTAGCATTTGAATTATCAGTGAGTCATATGACATTTATCTTAGTACAGGTGTTAGTTCCCCATTTGTTTTAAATAGGTTAACATTTTTGCTGAAATATGAAAGTCATGCAAACATTACAAAGCATTTAGCATTTGTACTCTAATATTGGTAACAGTAATTTCTCAGTATATATTGTTAATGTTGAGCCAACTTTGAATGAAAATGCTAAAAAAAATGGGCTTCATCAATGGTACAAAAGCAATACCTTACATCGTCCTCTGCCACTTTAATGATTTCAATTCTCTGGCCTTAATCTTTTTATTCTGGGCATACAGTCCCTCTGCAACAACAATCCTCACCAGGTTGGTCTGCAGGCCTTCTGCGTCTTCCTTGAACTGTGGCCAAGCAAGTCTCCATCCACCACCACACACCTTTGCCTGGCTGAACTTATTCTCAACTTGAACAACTTTTCCCAGCTCATAAATAAAAAGCAAAATACCGTGGCTGCTGGAAATATAAAAACAAAAACTGGAAATACTCAAAAGGTCACGCAGTAGCTGTGGAGGATCAGAAGTCAGTCAGTTAACATTTTAAGTTTTAAACCCTTCCTGAGGAACCCTCAGAGAACTGCTGTCACTCATGGCACCATCCTCTATTATTGTATAGGGCCATTAAGAAGGGAGATGACAAAAGTTGGTGATGGGATTGATGAAGAAAATCAAATTTCCATCACTGATTTTATTAAGCAAGACCTCCAAAAACAATAATGATTCTTTAGTTGTTCTACCCCTACTCTTCTGACACCTTTGCTTCCTTCTTCTATCCCTCCTTCTTTCATTTAAGATCCATGCTGTCTACCAAATGCCAAATCCTCATGCTGACTTCCTCTGCAAGGGGTATCTCGGCAATTATATACCAAGATTGGGTCATTGAATAAATAGAGCTTGTTGTTGCATTAGTGGTAGTAGTACAGAGGAAAGAGCTTTTCACGAAAATGGCATCTGAAAATAGTCTCCAAGCTACACTGCCACATTCATGAGGAGAGGATCAGTAGGGGGTCGGTGGCGGGGCAGCAGGGAAAAGGGAGTAGGGGGTCGGTGACAGGGCAGCAGGGAAAAGGGAAGGAATTGTATGCTGAATTCCTGATATTATGGGCAGGCATCATGCTTCAATGGAACCTCCTAGCATCAGGTTTGGTGCAAGCTTTGATAAAGGCCTGGAAAGTTATGCCCTTAATTGCATGTCCATGAGAAGGGGAAAAGAAATTGTACCTGAAGAAGAAACCTTTGGACCATGAATGCTAAGATTTTATTGTTTTACATTTGGAAAAGTTCCAATCGTATTGTTAATTACATAACAATGATGTCAGCCTGACAAATATATTAAAATTGTCAGTCTCAAAAAATATTTAAGCTGGGAATTTCCTCATCGGGGGTTCCGCTCCACGACTGTAACTTCACGGAAGTACAGAGGAAAATCGATTAATTTACATCAACAGGAGTTCCAATGCACTTCTAGTGAAGATATGTTTGAGAGTGCGAGCAACCCTGAGGAAATTCCCAGTCACAATCTTACTTCATGTTTCCCTGCATTATTGCCCTCGCCTTTCTTCAAGGTACTGAGACATGCTGGGGTAAGATTCCATGCATCCTGTCCACCCAGCAGTACCTCATCCAGGGCCATTTAACTGTGTGGGAGGCATCTGAGGCTAACTATGCAGAATACTAATAAACTGAACCATCAGGGCGCCAAGTGAGAGCTTCTAATTCTCATCAATAAATAGACAGGAGATTTCCCAGAAATGTAAATATTTTATGAGAATTTTTGAATCATTTTGACTGGGAGCCACTTTATAAATCTGCACTCAGTGGGATCAACTAATTCTTGCCACACTGGTGAAAAGATTCATTAAAAAACATTGCTTTGGTTATTTTCCAAAAGTTATAATTAATTACTGAAAGAAAAACATTGTCCGGTTGTCTATTTTTCATCTCAACAAATTCCTTTTTTATATACGTCATAATACGGTGACTGGCCATGCCCAAAAACTGAATTCATTCTCAATTGCTGTAGTTTAAAATTTGTAATAATTCTAGGAAGCATGACATTTCTGCAACAACAGTAAGATCTATGATAACTATGACCTTTCACTTTGCTGCTGTAAATCTTCATGCAGACTCTGAATACACCAGCAACTCATTTACTGTAACATTGTAAGAGTAAAACATGTTTCTGTTTTCCTTTAGCTCTTGTAAGTAATACATCACCACTCCAGGAAGGTGAGAAAAAAAAACATTTGCACTATCACAGAGACATTCCACAGTCTCTGAGATCTAAAAAGTTCGTTGCATCAGGTATCGTTAAAGAGTTTGGGATACATGTACTGAAAAGACATCTTTGCTTAGATAGGCCCCAGGGTATGAAAATACCCTGACTGAGTGGAAGAGCTTGAATACCATTAAGGTGTTGTACCATCTGTTTACACACCATCATCAGTACTTGTTCACTTTGATCATTCTAGCCAGCAAGTGTCAGGGACACAAATTGTACTACAAAAGGGCAAAGACATTTTGCTCCAAGGCCTGTTTTTAGGTGTATATGAAACCATTTCATCTTTTGAGGATAGTGTGAAGTTGAAGAGTGTGCTGTTGTTGTTGAGACAGGAGCAGTCAATGATCAATGGTGCACTTGTTACTAGCCTACACACTGTATTTGTGGCAAGTGTTGAACCCTTAAAAATCTTTATCTCAGATAATAATTGTATACAGGAATGCTGCGACTGTTCCCCTCTCAAAATAAGTACCTTTTCAAAGGCATCTGATTCCAGTGAAAACAAACAGGCAATGAAATAACCTGCCAATGTATTTTATTGTGCACAATAAGAGGGAGGTAATAATGAGATCCTCCAGACTCCCTGGTTTGAATTGAATCATGAGAAAGCAGCATGCAGCTGATGTTCCACTTCATCCCGCATGTTAAATCAGAAAAAGATTTGCAGTTCTTGACAGATCACTGTTTATATTTTCAGCTCCATGCAGCTTGTGGAGGGTGCCATGGAGATTTCTAACTACAATCACATTTCAACTGTGTTCATTTTAGTGCAATAAGAACTGTGAAATGCCACAAGATAAGAGGGAAAACTTTTCAGCCAATGGATTAGGCCTGTGGGGACAGAACATTCAAGTGGGGGTGTGGAAACTGGATGGGGAACCCTTTTCATGGATGATCACCAAATTACAGTGCTGCGTAATCGTCTGTTTGCCTTTTAAATTCATTTAATTTAATTCCTTTAATAGTGAATATATACATTAATATGTAATAAGCAGTTACGCAAGTCCCTTGATCTAGATGTGGGGTATATACTATGTGATTAGCTCACTTACAATATATGCGTGATTAAACTAAGACACAATGTGACCTTTTAGCAAGTGATTTCTTAAAGGAACATTTTTGATTGTGGAATTTAACTTTAGAGGGTTGGATTAATGACGCTTTCCTGTTTGTTTTATTTGTTTGGCTTAATTTTTGTAGTAACATTTTGATTATTGCTATTAAAAAAACCATTGATGTGTTTTTTGATGAAAGGAAGAACTTGCATCTAAATAATATCTTATCATAGCCTCAAGATGCCTCAAAATGCAGTGTGCATGTGTTTTTGATTGTTCTCCCTTTTTAAAAGATGTTCGTCGAAACTATCCTCTTTGCTTCTTTAATGTTTTAATTATTTTGTTTATTATTTGACTGAGGTGATTTGCTACATCATTCCATTCATAATTCCTCTCTGGGGTTTTCTTTAAAGATATATCTTTTCCCCCCTCCCTTTTTCTAATTATATTAACATACTTGTCCACCTTTTACCTTTCAGTTTTGATGAAGGATCTGTACCTGAAATTTTAACTAGTCTGTTCCCTCCACGGATCCGGTCGGACAAACCGAGTTTCTCTGGAATTTTCTGTTTTTTGCCAGGTTTCTGGTATCTGTAATATTTTACTCTTTGTTTATATTAGAATGATAGTGATATTGGGTGAGGGAAATTTGGGCTAGGATTACTTCCTCCTCTTTGAATCGTACCACAAGAACTTTTATGTCCATTTAAACAGACAGATATAGCTTTAGTTTAACATCTCAATCTGAAATGCATCACCTCCAACAATGCAATATAGCAATGAAGTGTCAGCCTCAATTATGGGCTCAAGTCCTTGAGTGGTGTTGGAACCCACAACTTTCCTAATCATAAAAGAGAAAGTTCTGCCATTGAGCCAAGCTGACATGCTTTGTGAGGAGGAGCAAATGTTGAGAAACTATTCATGTGGAAATTAAAGGCTGCAGGAGACCAAAATAGGGGGAAAGTGAAAATAAAAGCAAAATACTGTATATGCTGTAAATCTGAAATAAAAACAGAAAGTGCTGGAAATACGCAGCAGGTCAGGCAGCATCTATGGAGAGAGAAACAAGTTAATGCTTTAGGTCTGTGACCTTTCATCAGAACTGGCAACGGTTAGAAAATAATTAGGTTTTAAGCAAGTGAAGGGAAGCGGTGGGGGTGAAAGGTGAAAGCCTGGTAGGATTGCAAAATGAGGACAAAAATCTTGGCATCATTTTACATCAATATAGGGAGCTGGCAAAGCTTGGAAAAAGCAAGGGTGATGACAATGCAATACTTTTTGCAGCAGAGAATATAGACCACAGTTGATGAACAAATCAGTAGACACATCACAACCAAATTTGATCTTGTCCACACTTTTTTTCTAATCAGTTTCTTTTGTTGGTCATATAAAATTATTTCACTTATGCCCTGTTGTTAAAAATACAGAAAATTGAAGAAGTACCTTCACATATCTGTAATCTAAATATAACTAGAAAAAGGTTTAACACTCATTGTAATAGCTTGAATTCTTGCCACAAGGCTTCATGTTAAACAATGCTGGCAATATGACAGTAATCTGTCTTTCGATGACAACCTCACAAAGCTACCATCTTAAATTTGAGTTGAAACCCAACATTAGTGATCCATAACTGAAGGGTAAGTGACAGTGGAGTACATGACTGCAGTGATGAATTGGGGAGGAGACATTTATATGAGTGTCTTCCTGCTGTATCCCCTAAGCTCCAGACACTCAGCAGACCCTTTTTGATAGTACAAATTGCATTTGCTCTGGGAGAATCCTGCTGGCAGAATTGGTTTCTGTTTAAGAGCTATCTTCACAGCTCTGCTGTCCCTGTTTCTGTTTAATTCCAATAAGCTGCATATTTTGATATCTGTTAATACAGATATCTGGATGTGAGGACATCAGATAGACAGAAATGTTTTGTACATGTCACGATGTGAGTGAGTAATCCTTGGAAGCCAGTTACATTGTTCCAAGGGTAGAAAACAACCAAGTCTTCCTGGGCCCATTGTTCTTATGTTCACCAATCTTAGCAAACAAATCGGCATGAAGAGAGACTGAATATTAGGAGAAATCGCTCGTGGACGATTTGTGCTTTTCTGAACATTCCATCCCATCCATAAAAGAAATAAAACTGGCTAGTTAGAAGTGTTGGAGAAGGCCAATTTGATTTGTTAAAGGACTTGTTGTGGATATTTATAGAGCACCTTTTATGATGCTCCAAGACACTTCAAAGCAAATGAATTACTTTTTGAAGAGTAATCATGATTGTAACATTGGAAAACACAGCAGTCAATGTGCAAATTAGCAAAGTCCCACAGACAGTCATGAGATAAATAACCAGATAATCTGTTAAAGTGGTGTTGATTGAGGGATAAAAGGAGGCCAGCACAAATCGATTACTTTTGGAGGGAGGTTGTGCAATTTAAACAAGATGGTTGAGTGTCTGCGCATCTCAAAATAATTTATAGGAACATTTATAACATAAGAAACGAATTAAAGAAAATTGTGTGGACAGGATCAAATTTGGTTCTGATGTGTCTACTGATTTTTTCATCAACTGTGGTCTGTATACCCTTCTGCAAAAATTATTGCATTCATATCACACTTACTCTCTCCAAACTCTGCCAGCCCCCTGTATCCATGTAAAAAGACATCAAGACTTTTCATTTTTCCCCTATTTTGGTCTCCTGCAGCCTTTAATTTCCACATGAATAGTTTCTCACCAGTTGCTCCTCCTCACAAAGCATGTCAGCTTGGCTCAAAGGCCGAAATCTCTCTTTTCTGAGTTGGAAAGTTGTGGGTTCCAATACCATTCAAGGACTTGAGCCCATAATTGAGGCTGGCACTTCATTGCTATATTAAAGGAGTGCTGCATTGTTGGAGAGGATGCATTTCAGATTGAGATGTTAAACTAAAGCTATATCTGTCTGTTTAAATGGGCATAAAAATTCTTGTGGCACGATTCAAAGAGGAGGAAGTAATCCGAGCCCAAATTTCCCTCACCCAATATCACTATCATTCTATTATAAACAAAGAATAAAATATTACAGATACCAGAAACCTGGAAAAAACCAGAAAATTCCAGAGACACTCGGTTTGTCGGACCGGATCCGTGGAGGGAACAGACTAGTTAAAATTTCAGGTACAGATCCTTCATCAAAACTGAAAGGTAAAAGGTGGACAAGTATGTTGATATAATTAGATAAAGGGAGGGGAAAATATATACTTATGAAGAAAATGTCGATAAATCCAGAGAGGAATTATGAACGGAATGACGTAGCAAATCACCTCAGTCAAATAATAAACAAAATCATTAAAACTTTAAAGAAACAGAGAGGATATTATAGATGAACAGCTTTTCACAAGAAAGGAGAACAAACGCACACGCACATACACACCCACAGAAGCACTTTGAGGCATCTTGAGGCTGTGATAAGGTATTATTTAAACACAAAATGCCACAAAATGCAGCAGATGATGTCAGGTATGGGAAAGTCCAGGGGCCCTCTCCGGAAGCATATTAGCAATGTGTCCATTGACTCCCTGTATAAGGGGACTGAGAAAGAGATTAAGACAACAAAAATCTTTGGGGTCCTGCCTAAAAAGCATGGGTCCAGGCCAAGCTGGGCCCCATGTGGCATTCGACAGGTTTGCACGTCTGTTTTTGTTCAGCGTACTGGCCTCCCATTCTCTTGCCAGGCTGGAGAGGTTGGTACTCATAATCTTGGAGTCCATACCAATAGCTACAATCCTTGTTTAGGTCAGGTGGACTTTTGACTCCCGTAACAAGGCCCAGTGGAACCCCTTGGGAAAGACCAGAGGTACAGTGGGAGTTTGCTGAAGGGGGCCCACAGATTTTCAGCTTGCTCCTTTTAGAGAAAAACATTCCATTCTCCTCTTCTTAGTGAAAAATGGAACATTAGACCCACTGCTAGCAAGAACAGTGACATACGGGCAAGCTGCTCAGATCACCAAACTGGGATTTATATTTGAACGGACTATGGGTCAGGAATATATTTGCAACACTGTAGCCCTAATTCTCCTTTCACACTTCTTTTCAAGTGCGTTTACCTGTTGGGTGTGTGTGCTTGATGAATTTACCCTTTAGCTTCTTCTGATATAGGAAAAAGCCTTCAAAGTATTACACAGATACATTTATTGTACCCGTGATAAATTATTTATTCATTGCGCTGCACCAGACTCATCATATCAAACATAGCAACATATTGAAAGTATTAAATTGACATGACAGTCCAAAGCTCCATGTAATGAAGGCCTCTCATCTTACATTCTGCTTGAATATAGTTTGAATCAAAATGAAATACTGGTTTCACAATTGTAGCAAGCATTTTGATTGACAGGTCAGGCCTGCAGGTCATGAATGATGGGTCAGGTTTGCAGTTCATTCCCCAAACAAGCCTCTTGACAAAGTTACATGAAAAGAAATGGTGACCACATTTCTTTTCCTTTAATGTTAGCTCTAAAAAGAAGGCCTGAATTTGCCTCTGCTCGCCAGTCCCAAATCGGAAGGGGATGGCAGAAATAATGGAGAAATGGGGTGAGTGGAGGGGTGCGACTCGATGCCTCTCTGCTCCAACCTTAACTTTCCTACCCCCACCCTCCATTAACTGCATTGGGATGGTGACCAGCTACTCCTGTCTCGCCTGGCATGTGTAAATTATAGCAGGAAGGCAAAGCCTGACAAGCTACCCATTTCCCTGCCTTACACTTGTGCTGTCATCATGCTGAGGGACTGCCAGAGACACCTGGCCATAATCCCTAGGCAGTGTCAGAAGGACCCCCATGCCCTTTTTAGAAAGAGAAGTGCCCCTCCCTCCCACTGTGCCCTTACACATACATATTTAGGGTCACTGACCTGAAATGTTAACTCTGCTTCTCTCTCCACAGATGCTGCCAGACCTGCTGAGTATTTCCAGCATTTCCTGCTTTTATTTCTATTTGGGCTGAAGCCTGAAAGCTGCCAATTCCTCTTTTATTTTTGAAGCTTTATCTTGTCCTCCCTTCTCAGGTTCTGTGACAGCAGAATTTATCTTGGAGGAGTGTTCCTGTTTGCTGCTGGGAATCCTGGTGGATGTTCACCTTGAAGCACTAATGAACCCAATCCAGGACACTGGGTCAGCCCCACTTCAACACTCCTGGCAAAGGAAAAGTAAAGTCCAGGCCTTGCTGACATTATTCCCAATGATCTTAGTCAAGTTGGCCTGAACTTTACTCTCCCCACCCCAAGCGAGTCCGGCAGCACTTTTGACTGATGCCCCGGACCCACTGTGACCCCCTACCCATTTTCCTGGTCAGAGCTCATTAATGATGCAGGACAGGCTCCCACCAACCCTGCCCCTGAGGAAAGTTCTGCCATTGCAGAATTTGAAAAGGCAGGCCAAGTTATAGGAGTAGAAAACTTCTGAAGGTGAAGGTGGAAAAGGCAGATCTAAGCCCTCGGTTTGGATTAAGACCTAAAAAGGTAAGTGCACGCAGCTTACAGGAGGTGTCTACTTCAAGGGTCCTCTCCCCTAAAAGGGGCATCAGGTGGCCTTCTGCTTCTGCTGCTGGGGTTACCACAACCTTTCACCAGTGTTCTCTGGAGAAGCAGAGAAATGGGTGTGTTGCCAGGCCCTGTCTCCCGACTGTAATTACCATAGAGCATGCTGGGAATGGACAGTCAGCAGCTATACCAGGAAGGGCAGATCTAAGGAAAAACAGGTTGAAAGGATGATAGTAGGCCTCAGTACTCCAGTTGTCTGATATTTCCACCATTACCTTTGGTGATCTGGGGCAGAATACTGGAGGAAAATCTAGGCCCTAATTCCATTGCTATTCCACACGACAATGTTGAACCTGTTTGCTAATATCTTTTAATAATTGCAACACTTCTGAAGAATCTTGTAAGAACTTGGGAGTGTATGGTGACTCCCTAGATTATGCTGTCAGCTTCAGTCTAAAAAGGTATCCATGTCAGATTCAATCCAGCACATGGTTGGCAGCATATCTGACGTGTGTAAGATTGATTTAAGAATACTCCAGTGAGATGATTTGTCTCCTTGAAATTTAATCAGATCTTAAACAAAATTCATATTGTTTTGTATTTCAAGTTGAACTGCTATTAACTTAACCCAGTCCCACCCAGGACACTTTTTTTCTACTGAGAACCAAGCGATTAGTTTCAGCTGCATACTATCAGCAGAGTTGGGTAAACAGTTTTTTTTACAGCAGGTTTGGGCAGATTTGGTCTTGATGTGAAATTTTCCTGAAGTAAAAACAGAAAAGGCTGGATTTTTCCTGGGGTATCTGAACCCCACCGTCAGGCTGAAATGTGGATCACAAACCCGCATTTGTGCTGAATTTAATTGAGCAGGCAGCAGTCCCGATGATGGGCTGAAAAAGCAAGGGGAACCACGTCTTGGCCATTCGGAGTCCCCCTGGCATGATTCAACTGCACTCAGGCACTTAACTGCCTGCCGCCGGGATCCCCTTCCCTTTAAAGACAGGGATCCTACCTCCCGGAACTGCAGGCCAATCAGAGGGCCGGCAGCTCAGTAGTATCGACAGTGCCAATGGGAGTGGTGGCCACTGCCGGCACTACACCAGGCCTGGAATCAGGAGCAGCCAATGGATCCCCAGCAAGCCCTGGTGAGAGGGGTGGGAGGATGGGTGTTGAAAGTGGGGGGGTGGGGTTTAACAGAGTGGCGGCCTTTGCCACCAGGAGCCCGCCGTGGACCACAGATTGCCCATGGAGGAGACCCACACCCCCAATCCCACATGGAGGCTTCCTTGTTTTACTGGGCGAACGCCCCACGTGGTGAAGGCCTTCCCCACTGCTGGTTCCAGCGGTGGCAGGAAGATGCCCTTAAGTGGCTATTAATTAGCCACTTCAGGGCCTCAATTATTTCCGCCCTGACTTAATCGTGGGGTGACAGGAAGGTGACAAGCACTCTGCCCCCACGTTCCATCACAATTTTATTGGCCCTCCTCCCTCCCATCCCGTCTCCCGGGGGCCCATAACATTCCACCCAATGTGGCAAACAGTCACTCTTTGTGATTTTCCATGGGGCAGCCAATTAATGGCCAGAGGGTGGGCTTGTCACCCTATTAAGGACGGCGGGCGGGCTCTTGAAGCTGGATGGCCAGTCAGAGGCCTTCCAGCTTGAAAGGAGCAGCAGACTCCAATGGATGGTAAGTAAGGGAGAGAGCACTTCAAAATGAAGGCACCCTCTTTCCAACGTTGTTACATATAAACTATAAAATGGCTTTTGCAGGCAGGCCACCACTATGTTGGCGGGCAGGGTGGAGGTGGGTTGGTGGTGGTGAGAGGGAGCCCCTTTGCGGGGCGGCCTGCGGCTGCTGCATCCTCCAGGCAGGCAGGGTGGGCCTGTAGGCCTGCCAGGAGTGCTGGTCCCGGTCTGCCTCTGGGAGGGCACCTCCAGGCAGCTGAACTGGCCCCCGCCGCTTGTGGGGAACTGCAAGCTGACTGGAAAATCCCAGTCGGCCTCCATCAAAAGGCCTTATTAGGCTGTTAATTACTTTAATTGGCTACCCACCATGGACAGGTGGGTAGCTTCACTGCCACCCACCCCCATTCCCGCCTCTACAAAAATGGCCCGGGGGCAGGATGGAGCCAGGGAACCAGCATGCAGGCCGGCGGCGCTATTGTTAGCATTCACCTGCCTCTCATCCTAGCCTCAGCACGGCCTAACAATCAAGCCCAAAGAATTTGTGACATTTTGAGCTCATCAAATTGAGGGATGTTGGGGAAGAAACATTTTAGATTCAATTAATTCAAGGCTTGAAGTAGTTTAGTGGATCCATCCAACTAGGAACTGAGCCAAGACTACCAAAACATATTTCACATAGCACCATAGTCAGCAGACAGAAGAAACTTCCATCCCATCAAGTTGGTTCCATTTTAATCAGCATAACGGATCGGACCTCTCAGCTCTATATGACTGGGGACCACATTGTGCGGTACATTTAAGAATTGTTGAGGATGAGAAAGGCTATTCAACTCTTTTTTTTTAAGTTGTGGGATTAATCCAAAAGAGATGAGTAGAATAAGATAATTCTGTGAAGTTCTGATTTAAACTAAATAAATTAAATCTAGATATGTATGTTCTGCTGTTATCTGTAATGGGTTTGTTCCTGCATGCGTGTGACTTAACCTTTTAGCTTTGTCGTTCCAATGCTTATTTAAACTACTTGCAGAGACAAAAATGTTATTGATTATTTTGGGTGTTTTAAATATTCAATGGATTAACCAATGTGATGGGACAAACTCGAGAGCAAACTAACTCGAGAGCAAAATCAAGAGAGTCATCATAAAATGGTACCCAGAGTGGCAACACTGCAAAAATCCATGGTCCCAAATGTAGCTGTTAAATTTCATTCAATAGTAAAGTATATTTGCTGAAACAAAATGATTTCAAAATAATTCTGTGTTGTGTAAATGTTTGGAAAGTTCTATATTTCATACAATTAATAAAATGTTAAAAGCATCATTCAATCTTGCAGTATTGAAATTGAAACTAACATCAACTTTGATTCCTACAGTGTGAGTGAGTATGAAACGCATATTCTATAGATTCATTGCATGGATATATTGGGAGGGCCTTTAAGACAGATGCCAATATTTTTGGTCCATAATCATTTGCTTTCATGAGTTCAATGACAGCATTGATTTTTCATAGTCTGGTGGTAATTATATCCTCTTCTCATATTCGGTGGGAAGCAAATTAAGCAAAATAATTTTTTCATATCACCACAGATGGCTCTTCAACACTTAAATTCTTCAAATCACTAAAACAAGAGGCCAGCATAATCTTGGAGGAGAAGGAGGTGTCAGCATAAGTAGGACAACACAAAACAAAGCAGCTCCTGTTGTAGAGCTGCAGAACAGGAATACACACAAGCTGGCCACCGACCAGTTTTCCACCTGGCAGAAATAAATCATGCGGATAATTTACTTACACCTGGAAAATAACTCAGCAGCTGAATTCCAGAAGCAGTTGTTATTGCTAGATTTATCAGTGTAGCTTTTATCAGTGCAGAACTTGTCAACCAAACATTAGTTACATGCTAATGCGCTAGGGTAACAGCTTGCCCTGTTATATCACCTAGATTCAAACTAGGTGTGAATGAAACCAACATCATCGACTATATATAAGGGATGAATTGTAGCTCAGTAGATCAACCTCAATAAAGGTAGTGAAATTATTGGAGCAGAACTGCCTTCAGCGTGGGAGTTAATAAAGTTCTGGTTACATTTATACCACAGTTATATAACAGCGTTTCCACCAGAGGGAGTCTCGTCTCCAGTGGCGGTGGAACTGTGACATAAACATATAGAAGCGACTCTACAATATAAGGATTTAGTGGTTGTTGGCATTAGTTGGCAATATAGTAGTTCTAAAATTGGTTCATGCATTTGCTTCTCCCTTAACAAACAAATGTGACAGCAGTACTGGTATCATGATTTCTTTGAGAAATGAAACAGGAGAACCTATTGTAATGAGTTCTTTATGTTGTCTGATGCAACATAAATGAGATGCATGGAGTCCAGTCCATTGAAGATCTCAAACAGGTTTATTACAGCTAAAATATTATATACAGTATATATATGCAAGTATTTGCAGAACCTTTATTTGGGTGTTACAGTTGCAGAGTGATTCTGGCTTTGAGTCATATGACTATGTCCTTGCACTCAGCTCATTAGCATACTAAGATCTTAAAGGGACATCAACTATCAAAGGCAATCATACAACAGCTGTAGCCATATTTTCCAATCAAGTAAAGCTTTAAAATGAAGCAAAGGTTAAGCCAAGTTTTTGTTTCTGTGTAAAATGAGAGCCATGCCACAGCAGGAAATAAACAAAATAACTATCTCAACAAATGGTTTGGGCTTGTACTGGTTGGAAGAATTCCAATTGAATTCTCTTGAATAGTTAATTTTCTGCCTCAAGAGGAAACTATTCCTTTCTCAAGGCCTTGTTCTTGATAATTAGTACAAGCAATAGCCTCTATTTATAGAGGTATCGTTAATTTAAATTGTCAGTTCAAATTTAGCATTTTTCTATATTCAATATTTCCAATAGATAAAAGGGGTGCTGTTTAATCTAAATTATAGAGTCACAGAGTTATACAGCACAGAAACAGGCCCTTCGACTCATCGTGTCCGTGCCGGACATCAATCACCTATCTATTCTTATCCCATTTTCCAGCACTTAGCCCGTAGCCTTGTATGCTATGGCATTTCAAATACTTCTTAAATGTTGTGAGGGTTCCTGCCTCTACCATCCCTTCAAGCAGTGTGCTCCAGATTCCAACCACCCTCTGGGTGAAATTGTTTTTCCCTCAAATCACCTCCAAACCTCCTGCCTTAAATCTGTGCCCCCTGGTTATTGACACCTCTGTTAAGGGAAAAAGTTTATTCCTAACTATCCTATCAATGCCCCTCATAATTTTTTATACCTCAATTAGGTCCCCCCTCAGCCTTCTCTGTTCTAAGGAAAACAACCCTAGCCTATCCAGTCTCTCTTCATAGCTGAAATGCTCCAGCCCAGGCAACATCCTGGTGAATCTCCTCTGCATCCTCTCCAGTGCAATCACATCCTTCCTATATTGTGGTGCCCAGAACTGTACACAGTACTCCAGCTGTGGCCGAACCAGCGTTTTATACAGCTCCATCACAACCTCCCCTCTCTTATATTCTATGCCTTGTCTAATAAAGGCAAGAGTCCCATATGCCTTCCTAACCACCTTATCTACCTGTGCTGCTTTCTTCAGTGATCTATGGATAAATTATATATTGAAAACAAAGGGCTGAATTTTGCGGCTAGGCCCTAGGTTCCACCATCGGGACTGGAAGCAGGAGTCGCATCTACTTAGGTGGGGATCGACTGGCCGCAAGCGATTTTCCAATTAAGAGTTGGCAGGCACAGGGGCTGACCCCTAAGGTAGCAGAAATGTGCAATGAGGCGGTGGAGGCAGTGTGAGGTCATGCTGCAGCAGTTGCTGGCACCATATTTAAAGGGCTGCCAGCACTCAGTATTATGGGGACAGCCAGGACATCTGCAGTAGGAAAGAAAATTAACAGAGGCAATGGCGGAAGGAAGAACCTGGGTGCCTCCATAGTTGAGCAATGCCTCGCTGCAGGCTGTCCTGCAGGCTGCTAGAACAAGGCATGGGATGGGAGGAAGAAACCAGCCCGACTAGCTAAGCAAGCCTGGAAGGAGATTGCAGAGGAGGTCAGCAGCTGTGAGGTCACCCCCAGCACCTAGCAAGTGACCTTACTCCTTCTGGCAAGGTGAATACTCCATACCTCTTTTCCCTTTGGGGCTTGCATGTGGCAATGTGAGAAGGTGAGTTTGGTGGAGAGCGAGTGACCACCCAGTCATTAGCAATGCAGTCAGGCAGTAGCATTTCCTGTCAGAGGCATGGCTGCATCTTGGAGAGAGGCACCTATCTGTGATTGCTGATTCTAGCAATGTCCCTCAAGAGTGGCTGCTTACAGGAGGCATTTGTGTGCCTCCATCATGGACAGCTGGGCTGCCACCAGAATAGGCCTTGTTCTTGTCTTCATGGGATGACTAACAGTATTCATTTTTGTATTTGCAGAAGATGGGAAATTTAAATATTTAAAGCTAAATGGAATTGAAATAAATAAAACTATCTCTTTTGCCCCTCTCCCACCCCCCAAAACAATTAAATTAATTATTTGCCCTTGCCCCCCCAAAACACTTACCTTTACCATCTGACCTTCCCTCCCACCCTCCTTCCAGGTGAAGCAGTAATTTACTTTACTTGTACTTTTTTCAATTTAGTATACTGTATTCGTTGCTCACAATGCCATCTCCTCTACACTGGGGAGACCAAACACAGATTGGGTGACTGCTTTGCAGAACACCTTCGCTCGGTCTGCAAGCATGATCCCAAGCTTCCGGTTGCTTGCCATTTTAATTCAACCTTGTTCTCATGCCCACACTTCTGTCCTCAGCCTGCTGCAGTGTTCCAGTGAACATCAACACAAGCTCGAGGAACAGCACCTCATCTTTCGAATAGGAACTTTACAGCCTTCTGGACTCAATATTGAGTTCAACAATTTCAGACCATGAGCCCCATTTTTTTTATTTATTTATCATTTTTTATATATATATTCTTTTTTTTTGTTTATTTTTTTAACCATGTTCTCATCTTATACTTGTTTTTCATGTTTTTGCTTTCGTACACAGCTGTTCATTATTCTGCCATTAGCACTCTCTCTGGACTCATGCTTTGTCTTTCACTAAAACTATTTAGCACTCCATTTGCATTCTGTTCCATGACATCTATCATTTAATCTCTCCTCCCTCCGTCCTATCACAGACCTTCCCTCTTGTTCTTCTTCCCCCCCCCCCCCCCCCCTTTCACTTGTTCAAAGACTGTTACATTTCTAACTTTTGCCAATTCTGATGAAGGTTCACAGACCTGAAATGTTAACTCTGTTTCTCTCTACACAGAACTGCTGAGTATTTCTGGGCACTTTCTGTTCTCATTTTAGAGTTCCAGCATCTGCAGTATTTTGCTCTTACCTCAGGGCTAGACCCTTGGCATTGTCTACCATGGCTAACTAGTCCCGTTGCCTTCACAAATTTTGCCTGAATTGCCTCCTGGCCCCTTGTGCATAGATCACATCTCTCCTGTCAAAGTCTGTACCAAGGCATTCAATGCAGTATCTCAAAATCTTGCAGCCTGCTCTCTGCCATATTATGTCATTCTTATGTCTTTCCCACATAAAAATTGCTTTTACAATGTCTTCCAGCACCTGCTCCAGCCAAAATCTTCCTCCCCTTTAAGAGCTGGAGGCTGGCTTTAAATAGTGCAGGCTAGCTTCAACTTGTGCTTGCCTCTCACGATTTTGCACCCTCTGCACAGGCGAGCAGTCACTCAGCAGCCGTTAGGCATTGACTGCACACTACAATCATTTAAATTAGCGAAGAGCATGGACTATGCATGCTGCCTGCATGGGAAGCAATGGCGCATTCTGATGCCCGTGCCCCTTTTCGGGGGTATCAAATTATGTGACCTTTATTTCAGATTTGAATGGTTTTCAACTGGATTAAATTGTAACAAAATAGAGTGAAAGTAGCTTGTGCATCATTTGTCTCACACACTCAGACTGTGACCTCATAATTTGAAACTGCACTAGATGCAACCTTACAGAAAGCAAATTAAAGTTTATTGCTTTTGCTCAAAACACACATATCTCACTTTGATTCATTGCCTTACTGTAAAAGGGCTTTCAGTGTTTGGGAGCAACTTTCCAACAGCAGTTGGAAACACCTGTATGCATCTTCCATTGTCTTGCCTTCAGGCATCACAGCACAATAGCTAGATCATTAACAGTATCATATATAGGTTAGGGGGAGGCACTTACATTCTATAGCCTCTCTGCATGTCTAGCCAAACTCTTCCCCTAATGCTCTGCTGCCAATCAACACAGATCAGACAAGTGCTTGCAAACACTTTGGGTATCATTTGACAACATTCTCAGGGACACTCATCTGCCAAGCAGTCTATTAATCTGTCCTCAGTGCAGCATAAAGCACAAATCAATCTTACTACCGACCACCCTCATTGTTAAATATATCAAATTATTTCTAATGTGCACTGCAATAAATTCAATTTTTTTCTTTGAAAAGGCTTGCATGTTGCAAGAATGAGTCTGTAAGCTATAAGCTAACTGTAAAATTGGCTGAGTATAATGTGTGTGTAGATGTAGATTATAATAAATTTGAGGTGTTAAATAATAACTACAGATATACTATATACATACAGCTACATTCACTTGAAGAAAGGAGCATGGATCCATACTTGGACCATTTTGAACTCCTGTTGCGCAATTTGCAAAAGTACAAAGAAACATCTTTCTTGCTAAAGCCATCTTGCCATCTTGAAAATTGACACACCATCAAATCAGAATTAACCAGAAGAATTGCAGGCCTGGATTTCTACTCACCTGACCTGCCAAAGGCGTCAGAAAGGTACAAGGAAACTGGATGTCAGATTACCCCCACATCCTGGGGAATGTGTGTGTGACATCACTGATTGGTTCCCGCCTGATCCAGTCAGACGGAGCTGGGTCGGTGAAGGCCACAGGACCAGGAAGTCTGCGCCAAGTGGTGGGGGTGGCACAATCAGGAGGAGGGGGAGAGAGGTCAATCCCGGGGATGCGGGGGGGTGGGGGGTGTGGAATGGTGTCGATCTCAGGGAGTTGGGGGGAGGAGGAGGTCACTCCCTGAAGGGGATGGTGGGAAGGAGGGGGTCGATCCCTGGGGAGGGATGCATAGGGGGGCAGAGGGGAATCAATTGGGTGGGGAATGTGGTGTCAGATGGAGGGGTTGTGCAATGCAGGGGGTTGCCAATCCAGGATTCTTGGGAAGGGAGGGGTGGTTGGAGGCCTCCATGGAGGGAGGTCAGTAGGGGGGGGTGAAATCAGAGGACTGGCAGGGAGGTCAGAGGCCTTGAGCAGGGGAGAATCAGAGTCCTCGGTGGTGGTGGGGGAAATCAGAGGCCTATGAAGGGGATTGTCCTGGAGCAGGGGGGAGGTCAGGTGTCTGAAGCAAGTAGGGGGTGGTTGTGGAACAGGCCTATGAGGGACAGATTATGGATCTGGGGTGGTAGGGTTGGAGGCCTGGTGGGTGTTGGTGGGATCAGAGATTTTGTGGGGAAAGTCGGGTGGGGGAGGGTGCTCAATTGAGGATGTTGCTCAGGCAGGCATGCTGGATCTAGGAGGTAGGTGTAAAGGCACTCACCTCCTGGATCCGCCAAGCCCTCATCTGGATATAGCTGCTGGGTTTCCTGAGGTTCGGGAAACTTGGCTGACCACAGTTTAAGTTGAAAAGACTCACAGCCTCATTATCATATTTAAAGTACCACCTCCTTGGAGCAGTTTGGTCACCTCCCCACCTTCTCACCTCAGTTAAAGACAGAAGTGGGCGAG
Organism: Heterodontus francisci; assembly: GCF_036365525.1. Lineage (NCBI taxonomy): Eukaryota > Metazoa > Chordata > Chondrichthyes > Heterodontiformes > Heterodontidae > Heterodontus > Heterodontus francisci. The sequence goes on along the minus strand of NC_090373.1, from coordinate 102,950,718 downwards.
TTGGAGGTGGGCTGCGGTTGGGAATCTGATATTTCAGACTTTACCTCCACCCATCACCACCACCACCACTAACCCCCCCCCCCCCCCCCCCCTCACTCAACGGACACAAGCTTACCATTTCTTTGGTTAAAATTCCCCCTGCAATGGGGTGATCATTGTGCCATATCACTGCAGCACAGGCTGCACCTCTTCTTCAGTTATCTTACAATTTTATATAGAAACTCTACAAATACAAAACTAATACATTAAAAAATGATGCAAAAGATTAGACAGTGATCGTTTATTTCTGTACATTATTTAGGCAAGAAAAATCCCAATATTTTCACTGCCCTGTCTTGTATGAAAAGCAGACTGAAAAGAACAAAATTTTATAACCACAAATGACTTGCCTTTACCATTTCAGATTAATTAATTTCAGATGAATCGTAAATAGACTTAGTCATATGAAAAGGCCTATATGCCCGTCAAAGCTATCCCTTTTCCAATCTAACTTCTCGCCATATCCCTCAATCTTTTTTCACTCTCTACTTGGCCAAATTTGGATCATTCTGTCGTATATCTTGAAATGGTAGTGTATGCAGTATTTCATTAGTACCAGCCAGTATATAGCCTACTGACCACATACTTAGCCTTGCTTGGTACTACAGAGATTAATGCTGCTGTAAATCAACACAGCATGAATAACTTGCATTTATTTTGTATCCTTGAACATGGAAAAACATTCCAACACACTTTAGAATTGGGAAAAGGATAAGCAAATAAATAAGGGGAACAGACACTGAGCTATTGTGAAAGAGTTAAGAGAGTTGACCAAAAGCTTGATCTAAGAGATGAATTCAAAGGAGTATTTTTAAAGGTGGAGAGTGTAGTGTTGTAGTGTTTTAAAATTCAATTGCATTGTACTGTGCACAATTGGAGCTTCTGTGGAAAGAAACATGCTAGCAAAGGGAAAGTGAAACTAAAACAGATTAAAGAAGACACCATTATGTTCAGCAGCCTGCAGTCTTTGTCTCTCTGTCTTTGCCTCATATCCTATAATAAACTTGATTAAACATCACTCCAGTCCCGAGTATATCACAGAGAGCAAAGTAGAGAAGGTTTTATGGAGTGGTTTCCAGAGAGTAGGGCTGAGGTGGATGAAGGCTCTGCCACCAATGGTAGGAGGAAGGAAGCAGAGATGCATTAATGACTAGAGTTGAGGGACTGTAAAGTACGGGAGAGAATGTAACGCTGAAGGAGTACGCAGAGGTAGGGTGCGGCAAGGTTGTGGAGGAATTAAAAATATGGACCTTTGTGTTGAAAGTCAGTGAGGCTGGTGAAATGGGAGAGATGGGTGAGAGAGACTTGGGGCTGAATTTTTATTGTGGTGGTGGGAAATGGAAGTCAGGATCATTTCCAGATCCCAAAGCTGCCCCCCGGGGGGAATCAGAAATGGGCCCCAAGTTTCACGGGGGAACAACTTAATTGATATGGTAATGGATTTGGTGACCAATTAACAGCGGTGGGGGTAGAAACAGAGATGGGCCAACTCAAGTGTGTGATTGATTTAAACTCATCACAGCAGCCATTACTGTGGCTGCCGTTGCACTGCAGTGCTTGCACAGTGAAGAATCAAAGAAAACTTCATTTCTACAATGTGTCAGGAGAGCCAGTGGCCTGAAACCCAGGGCAGTACCTCAATTTTCAGACATGGATGTGGAGGTGATGCTGGAGGCCATGAGGCAGAGGAGGGAGGTCTTCTTCCCAGATAGTGAGAGGAGGAGGCCACTGACCCAAACTAAGCAGGTGTGGATGGACATTGCTGCCAAGATCAGCAGCAGAAGCCGAGTTAGGAGAACTTGGTTCCAGTGCAGGAAAAGGTTCAATGACCTGATACACTCTGACAAGGTGAGTGCTACTAACAATCTTCAGAACAGGCCTCTGGGTATTCACCCTCCAGCAGACACATCAGCTGAGGAGCCTCAGGGTGCGTGCTGCTCCTGAACATGGGAGGGAGTGCACGTAGGGAATATACTGATCCCTCAGAATTGCTCAGAGCTATAGTACTGCTGAGGACCTGTCACCACTGAAACATGCAGCTTCTAATGAATTGGAGCAGCTGACATTGGCCACAGAGGACAGCAGTGCCTTACTTTGCTCTCTTTTATCCTTGCAGGAGAAACAGGCACATAATGCCTGAGAGAGGGCCCAAACAGGTGGAGGGGTCTCCTAACTTCATATTGTCAAAACAATGGAGGAGGGAGCAATGGAAATAGCCAGGGTCCCTGACCACAGTTGGCCATGGCAAAATGGACACTCATGCTGGAGACTACTGAGGGTAATGTGCTCATTAAGTGGATTCATTGCAACCCACCGCATCCGACAGCATGCTGAACACTGAGTCACATTGGGAGATCTCAGCACTGCAGAGGCTTCTGCTGTCCAAGACTAGTTCTCATGATCTCGTCTTATGTCTCCCCCAGGCGCAGACATCCACCCAAGAAGACCTGCTCCCTCTCCATCACCCAGCCAAGATGTAAAGCAGAGCTCTGAAGAAGCATCATCACACCTTACAAGCGCACTGTTCGCCAGCACAGATTCAGTCCATCTTGGCGAGTCCTCGCATGCATTTAGATAGGGTGGCACTGGGTGATTAGCACAGCACTAGTGTGCAGGAGGAAGTTCCAGAGGCAGAGGCAACCATGCCCATTCTCCCTCAGAGAAGGGAGGATAGACACAGCCCTGCACAGCTGGGCACAGATGCAAGGCCTCAGGAGTAGCTGGAAAGGAGACTCTACCTAGACCAGCAGCAGCATATGTTGGAGTTCCCAGATGCAGTACAGTGTCATTGGCAGAGAATGGAGGAGTCCATCCAGCTCGTGCACCACAATGGTTCAGGGCTTTAAGTGCATGAGCTCCTCCATTGAGAGAGTGGCCAACCTCATGGAGAGCCATATGCGTCAGCACTTGAAGTGCATGCAGGAACTGTGCACTGATGTACACAGGATGTATGCCACATTATGCAGCCTGGAATGGTCAGTGACACTGACGGCACAGAGGTGGTTGGAGGGGATGTCAGTTGTGCACCAGCTGCTGCTCCCCTCCAAACATCCAGAGCGCCAGCCAAAGGCTGAGGATGTCGCCGAGGAGGATGAGGGTGCAATCTTTCACTAGGCGCTATCATCATCTTCAGCCTCCTTGGTCCCTCTGACAGAGGAAGCATCTGTGCAGCATGGCCCAGTGACGGAGGCTGCCCCTGCAATGATGCAGTGCAGCAGCCTATGGAGATGCTCCCAAAAGTACTTCCATGGCAAGGATGACCGCCATGTGCATCTCAGCCGCAGACAGAGACAAGTGAGCGGGCTGCCAATACTTCCTCTGAGGCCACAAGGGGAGAACCGCGTAGAAGTGGCCGAGCGCAGAGGCCACCGCATCACGTGGAGCACTGAGTGGGTCACTGGGGTGTCTTCTTTCTATAGCTGTGCACTGTTTTCCTTTCTGAGCACTATGTAAATAATGACACTTAAAGTGTCTTCAGAAGAAGGGTCACTGACCTGAAACATTATCTCTGCTTCTCTCTCCACAGATGCTGCCAGACCTGCTGAGTATTTCTCTCATTTCTTGTTTTTATTTCAGATTTCCAGCATCTGTAGTATTTTGATTTTATTTGGGTGCAATTGATGATGTCCTGCACTTGGGGGAATCCAGTGATAGCAGAGAAACCCACTGCCCTCTGTGCCTGTGAGGCCATGTCTGTTGTGTACTGAATGCAATGTCCAGCTCTGGCAAATAGGACATCAATGCCATTTGCGAGATGCCACCAAGGTCCGCAGTTGATCCTTGGAAGCAGCCAGAAGCAAAGACGTTCAAGGCCACAGTAACTTTGATAGCTACTGGCAGAGCATGGTGATGAGTGCTGTGAGGTGTGAGGTCTTTGGCAACAAGAGGTTTGATGTCTGTGATCATCTGCCTGGAGTGTCGCAGTTTCCTGTGGCAATGGTTCTTGGTCATCTCTAGCAACTCTGTCTTCACCGGTAGATCCTATGATGAGGGTATGGCCTCCATGTCCTTCCTCCCTTGTTCCTCTCTCACACCCTCCTGATGCTCAGGTAGCAATAAGGGTAATGATATTCAGAGCATGGGAGGAAGGAACAGAGTGTGCAAACTTCAGAGTGCACCAGCAGATAAGGCTAGAGGTTATGAACATAATAAAAAGACAGAATCAAAGGAACTCTATCTGAATGCACACAGCATTTGCAACAAGGTAGCTGAATTGATGGCGCAAATAGAAGTAAACAGGTATGATCCAATTGCCATTATGGAAATGTGGCTGCATGATAACCAAGGCTGAGAACTGAATGTTCAAGGGTATTCGACATTTAGGAGGGATAGGCAAAAAGGAAGCGGAGGTGGGGTAGCATTGTTAATAAAGGATGAGATCAGTACATTAGTGAGACAGGATCTTAGATCGAAAGATGAAGATGTAGAATCAGTTTGGGTAGAGCTCAGAAACAGCAAGGGGCAGCAAACATTGGTAGGAGTTGTTTATAGGCCACCAAACAGTAATGGTAATGTAGGGCACAGTATAAATCAGGAAAGTAAAGGTGCATGTCACAAGGGTAATACAGCAATCCTGGGGGACTTAAATCTACATATATACTGGGTAAACCTAATTAGCTCTAATGCTGTGGAGGACGAATTCCTGGAATGTATACAAGATGGTTTTCTAGATCAGAATGTTGAGGAACCAACTAGAGAATGGACTAGTATTGTGCAATGAGAAAGGCCTAATTAACAATCTCGTTGTAAAGGAGCATCTAGGGAAGAGTGACCATAGTATGATAGAATTTTATATTAAGTTAGAAAGTGATGCAGTTCAATCCGAAACTAGGTTCTTAAATCTAAATAAAGGATACTACAATGGTATGAGGAGCAAACTGATGGTAGTAGACTGGGAAACTACACTAAAAGGTATGATGGTAGAAAGGCAATGACTAGCATTTAAAGAATTAATACATGGTTTACAACAAATCTACATTCCTTTGAGTCACACAAACCCAACAGGAAAGGTGATCCAACCATGCCTAACAAGAGAAGTTAAAGATCATATTAGATCAAAGGAAGAGACTTATAAAGTTGCCAAGAAAGTAGTAAGCTTGAGGATTGGGAGCATTTTAGAATTCAGCAAAGGAGGATCAAAAAACTGATAAAGAGAAAATACAATATGAAAGCTAACTAGCGAGAAACATAAAAATGGATGGTAAAAGCTTCTATAGGTATGTAAAAAGGAAAAGATTAGCAAAGACAAATGTGGGCCCATTACAGGCAGACAGGGGAATTTATAGTGGGGACTAAGGAAATGGCAGAGAAACGAAATAAATACTTTGTGTCTGTCTTCATAGAGGAATATACAAAAAACCTCCCGGAAATACTCCAGAACTAAGGGACTAGTGAAAATGAGATACTGAAAGAAATTAGTATTAGTAAAAAAGTGATTCTGGAGAAATTACTGGGACTAAAAGTTGACAAATATCCTGGACCTGATGATTTACATCCCAGAGTGTTGAAAGAGGTGTCTGTAGAGATAGTGGATGCATTGGTGATCATCTTTCAAAATTCTATAGATTCTGGAGTGGTTCCTGAAGATTGAAAGGTAGCAAATGTAATCCTACTATTTAAGAAAGGAGGGAGACAGAAAACGGGGAACTACAGACCTGTTACCCTGACATCAGTAGTAGGGAAAATGGTAGAATCTATCATAAAGGATGTGATAACTGGACACTTAGAAAATAATAGTAGGATTGGGCAGAGTTAACATGGATTTATGAAAGGGAAATCATGTTTGGCAAACCCGTTAAGAGATATTTGAGAATGTAACTAGCAGAATAGATAACGGGGGAACCAGTGGATGTGGTATATTTGGATTTTCAGAAGGCTTTCAATAAGGTCCCACACAAGAGGTTAGTAAACAAAATTACAGCACATGGGATTGGGGTAATATACAGGCATGGATTGAGATAGAAAACAGACAGAAGGATTAAATGGGTCATTCTCAGGTTGGCAGGCTGTGACTAGTGGGGTACCGCAAGGATTAGTGTTTGGGCCCCAGCTATTCACAATCTATATCAATGCTTTGGATGTGGGGAACAAATGTAATATTTCCAAGTTTGCTAATGACACAAAACTAGGTGGGAATGTGAGTTGTGAGGAGGATGCAAAGAGGCTTCAGGGGGATTTAGATAGGCTAAGTAAATGGCAAGAACATGGCAGATGAAATATAATGTGGCAAAATGTGAAGTTATCCACTTCGGTAGGAGAAACAGAAATGTAGAGTATTTCTGAAATGGTAAGAGATTGGGAAGTGTTGATGTCCAAAAGGTGTCCTTGTTCATAAGTCACTGAAAGCAAACATGCAGGTGCAGCAAGCAATTAGGAAGGCAAGTGGTATGTTTATTTAGAGATACAGCACTGAAACAGGCCCTTCGGCCCACCGAGTCTGTGCCGACCAACAACCACCCATTTATACTAATCCTACATTAACCCCATATTCCCTACCACATCCCCACCATTATCCTACCACTTACCTACACTAGGGGCAATTTATAATGGCCAATTTACCTATCAACCTGCAAGTCTTTGGCTGTGGGAGGAAACCGGAGCACCCGGCGGAAATCCATGCGGTCACAGGGAGAACTTGCAAACTCCACACAGGCAGTACCCAGAACTGAACCCGGGTCGCTGGAGCTGTGAGGCTGCGGTGCTAACCACTGCGCCGCTAACCACTGCGCCACTGTGCCACCCAGTTGGTCTTTATTGCAAGAGAATTTGAGTACAGGAATGAAGAAGTCGCTGCAATTGTATAGAACCTTGTGAGACCGCACCTGGAGTATTGTGTACAGTTTTGGTCTCCTTACCTCAGGAAGCATACACCTGCCATAAAGGGAGTGCAGAGAAGGTTCACCAGACTGATTCCTGGGATGGCAAGATTGTCCTATGAGGGGAGATTGAGGAGACTGGGCCTGCAATGTCTAGAGTTTAGAAGAATGAGAGGTGATCTAATTGAAACATACAAAATTCTTGCAGGCTCTGCAGAGTTGATGCAGAAGGATATTTCCCCTCGCTGGTGGGGTCTAGATCCAGAGGACACAGTCTCAGAATAAGAGGTAGGCCATTTATGACTAAGATGAGGAGGAACTTCTTCACTCAGAAGGTGGTGAATCTGTGGAATTCTCTACCCCAGAGGGCTGTGTAGGCTCAGACATTGAGTATGTTCAAGTCAGAGATCAATAACTTTCTAGATATTAAAGATATCAAGGGATATGGAGATAGTGCGGGAAAATGGTGTTGAGGTAGAAGATCAGCCATGATGTGGTTAAATGGCAGAGCAGGCTCGAGAGGCCGGATGGCCTACTCCTGCTCCTATTCCCTATGTTCCTTCCTGCTGAGGGTGCTGCTCCTCATCAAAACTGGGCCCAAAATCTGAGAGTTGTGCCCCCATTGCCAGCTGCTGCCTTCCTTGTGGTCAGGTGACTGTCCAATTGTCCTTGGCAGCCTTGCCCTCTGCTCTTATGCCCCTGCAATGTCAGGAGGGTGACGACACCCTGCACTGCCCAGGTGCTTACTGCCCACTCTCCCTGCCACCTGCACTTGCGCCAAGGGCACCTGTTTGTCAATGGCTGAGTCCCCCTTTCATGGGCCCAGCTAATTCCTTGCGGTGGCCATTACTGGCTCCCCACTGTGCACACACCTCCCTTCACCTGGACTTCTCCAGAAAGCCTGTGCAGTCCGTGCACCCCTGTGAAAATCACAACATTCCTCCCATTGACAAACTATTAATGATCTCATTAACCAGCTTAATTGGCCTTAATCATGGATCGGGTGGGATCGTGAGGCTGCCCTCCCCTCGCCCAGGTGAACATGGCTGGCATCCTGAACTGTGCCAAGAAATTGGCACGCTGGCCAGCGCTGGTATTTTGGAGCCCCACACAGTTCCGTTCCCATCCCTGGCACAACCCTAAATTCCAGCCCTTAATGTGAGACAGGAGACACATGGCTCAGTTTTGGGTGTTGGAGTTTATGGAGGATGAAGGATAGGAGGCTGGCTAAGAGGATGTTGGAATAAGGAAGGCAGTATTTCATCTTAATCCATTTGGGTATAAAGGATTACCTGGGTGGAATGCATCAAGGAAAATTAAGAGGTTCAATCTATAAAGGGCTGTGCTTGTCTTCCTACCCAATCATTTAAATAATCTCCATCTGATTTTCCTCTCTGTTCTGTGCCAAGCAATTATTCAATGCCCAAATGCGGTTGGAAAAAAATCTACCCTATTGAGCCTGGAGATGACAGAAATATGGATGTGGGTTGCTGCAGCAGTGGGGATATGGTAAAGGAAGAGGTGGCTGACATCATGGAGGTGGAGGTAAGTGATGTCAGTGCTGGATTGGATATGGAATTTGAAGCATTGTGAACATCAGTTCGCAGGCAACCCCTAGGGGCCACAGTGGGACTGTCAGCAGGTTAGATAATTTAAGTGAGGCCAGAAAGGAGGCAGCCCCACAAAATCAGTAAAATCAATATAAATTCATGCTGTTTTCACAGCAGCCTCCAGTGATCCCTTAACAGGATGGTTGGCTTGGATGAGTTATGCTCGGCTCCACTGGTCAGAGTGTGGCAGCATGAGCTCCATCCCAGTGAAAGACCAAAATTGCATCAGGATTCCTAATCGTGTCTTAGGACCCCGATTTTGGGCAAGAATGCTGGCCGCCTAAATTGAGGCCTGCTTGAAAATCACATCAAGCAGGCATTACCCCAACAAAATCAGCTACAGGTTTTAAAAAAAATTTCAACCTTGCTCATGAAGAAAGTTACTCTTGTTTTTTCTGAAAAGAGTTATAATAAATCAATTGAATTTTGGAAGTAAAGACTGTTTGGCTCTGCTGTATGACAATGGCTACAGGTGATGCATTGATGTTGAGGCTCAGGATGTTATGTGACTTTTTGGTGATGGCCATCTCTGAGGAACAATGATTGTACTTAGACGACAGAGATTTTGATGAGACAACACATATCTTTGATTGTTTGAGATTTCTAAATAGGCATCTCAAAGGAGTCTGTGACTCAGGTGTCTATCAGTTGTTACCATGTCACATGCTTTCTGTTCTTTATGGACCGGGATTTCAACATCTCAGGCATCCTCTGGAACATCTACCATCAGACCTTTACTGAGTACAAACTTGTGAAGCATGCAACATGCCATTACAATGCATGAGACAGTGTTGGGCATATACTGCAAGTCACCTCAGCACCTATCCAGGCACCAGAGTCTTCCTTTGAGCATCCCAACACCTTGCTCAATTCTTCTCCTTGCCTTATTGTGTGCTTGAATGTCATTCTCCTCTGCATCACTGGTAGTTTCTACAAATAGGTGCCACAAGCTATGGCAGTAGCAGGTATCCCTTGTCACTCAGGAGCCATCCTGCTCCTTGCCCTTGCTATTGAAACAGAGCTGGAACAGTGGATTATTGAGTATAAAAGTGCCATGACAGCTCAGCATATCGTGAATTCCAGAAGCTGCACCTAGTATTGCAAATGACCTACATGTTGAAGAAATGGGAGACTTTGCAGTTCATATAAATACAGGGGTTTACATTTGGGGCATTCAATGCCACATGGATACAATAAATAGCTAAACCCGGAGAATCTGAAAATTCTGAAAAACTTGATGCCCTCTCTATATGTCAAATTGTATAAATTCTGCCCTGGCAAAGATGGCATTGGTGGATTGCCTTAGAGAGAGGTGCAGAAGTTCCCTGTGTCTCCCTGGAATGAGCCTGTGGCATGAAAGCTAAGAGCTGTGCTCGCTTTCCCCATCAGTCAGAGCTGAGTGTGCTGCGGTCCTTGGTTGCAGATCTGGCTCCAGCAGCAACAGAACTTCTCGAAAGCTTTCTGACAGAAATGTAGATGCTTGAGACAGAGCTCCTTGGAAAGATCTCGGAATGTAAACCTGGATCTAAACCTCTGCTGGAGGTGAGTGCTAGGATGGTCTTGCTCTCCTATAATGCTGCTTAATTATTCTGCCTTCCCTAAGAGCCTCCTGCTGCTAAACTTCCTCCACTTCCTCCAGCATACATGTCATGTAAAGTGAAATTCCCAATGGAAAACCCATTGTGCAGCCCAGAGGGCTGGTTCAGTAATGGTTTTAAAATGGAATATTGTTGAAGGGTAATGCAGAATGTAGGCAAAGACCTCCTGTGTATAACAGTGACATTTTTTTTCTGCATTGCATCCCAAGATATGGTCAAAATGTTCCGCAAACAATCTCAACTGAGCAGTGTCCCTTTCACCATGTGCTCCTGCCATGATGAACAAATCCTGCACTAACTTTTAAACATTCACATGTTCTCAAGAATGAGTGGGATAGCAGAAGTCCAGGAATTTGGGACAAATTATGTTGCCTTATTCCGACCTGTCATTTGCACATGTCACTGTGAGGTAAAGGCCTGCTCGGGTCTGCAATTGAAACCCGACCCAAGCCTGACAGAACCACATCCGACCCGAGCCCAACCCGGCCCGAGTCCTTTGATTTTTTTCCCCACGCCCGACCCGACCTGACCACCAGGATGAAGTTGATTATATTAAAGAGGTTGTGCTCTACCTTGGATGGAATCGCTCACTGCAGACTAGTGCGGAGTCCGGATGCACGTTTCCCGCTTGACGTCCTGGCTGTTCAAATCTGGAAGCTTTTCCCTCCCTAGGCCAAAGGCAACACTGTGTCCGACCCGGCCCAACCCGACCCGAGCCCGAATGCCAGACTTAGAAGAGAGACCAGACCCGACCCGAACCTGATACATGTCATTGGGTCTGGTCGGGTTCAGGTCGGGTAAACATGCTCTACTGTGAGGGCAGGTGATGCTTCAACACACCTCAGAATCTAACCGAGTTTATACCAGTGTGCATCTCCAGCAGAATTCCAGTGTAAATTTGCCCCCTCAGAAATTCCTGCACCCACAAGGTATAGTTACTGATTTATCTCTTCCCCATGCAGAAATTTTAGGGCCTATGTTTTCAAAGGCAAAAATGGATCAAAACTTGAAACAGAGGAAGGTACAGAATTATGGGGAGAGGGTAGGGCTTTGAATTGCTCGAACAAAGAGCCAGCACAGACAGGATGGTTCAAATGGCTATCTTCGGTGCTATAAACTTCTATGGTAGGAAAATGTAACGTTTTCCACTAAATTCATAAGTTATTGGTTGAAGACATTGGCCTTTTTGTTGTACGAGAGAGAGTTTCTTCTTCTTCTTCTTCTTTGGCCTCCTTGTCTCGAGAGACAATGGGTAAGCGCTTGGAAGTGGTCAGTGGTTTGTGAAGCAGCGCCTGGAGTGGCTATAAAGGCCAATTATAGAGTGACAGACTCTTCCACAGGTGCTGTAGATAAAATTGGTTGTCGGGGCTGTTACACAGTTGGCTCTCTCCTTGCACTTCTGTCTTTTTTCCTGCCAACTGCTAAGTCTCTTCGACTCGCCATGCTTTAGCCCTGCCTTTATGGCTGCCCGCCAGCTCTGGCGATCGCTGGCAACTGACTCCCACGACTTGTGATCAATATCACAGGATTTCATGTCGCGTTTACAAGAGAGAGTACTGTTTATATTCTATCATAATTCACTTGCAATATTCTGTTAATCTAATGCCTTAGTTATTCGTAACTGCCCTAGATGTAGTTGTGACTAGTATTTTTTTTTAATTTGATTGAGCTGGATCTAGATTTTGTAATCATTTTCTCTATGTTCCTCTCTTTGAGGTTCTGATTAATGCTGGAATTTAATTCCACAGGTCTGACTGACCAATTACACATCAGCCAAGTGGCCATTCTATTTTGCTTAGCTTCGGCAGTGAATGTTGAGCAGCTGGAGACCAATGTTGTCCTCACCTGACATCCATATATGTTTACATTTTTCATAGGAAACGTTGGGTAACAAGGAACAGGATCCCTTAATGTTCAGACACTGAGCCCAATTGGGCATCTTCACTACAGCATAGCTGACATTAGTTAATTCAGCACAGACCAAGAATTGATCCTGGGATCGTCCTGGTCTGTTTGGTTCAATAAGACATCTGGCAGTGCACTGACCCATTGAACCATTAGTGGAATCTATAACACATTCCTAACTTAAGTTGTTTTCAATATCAAGCTGAGCCCCACCATGACATCAAACACTCCTCAATCTTGTACTCTGGCTCATCTGCATCCAGTTCACTCCAAACATTTTGTGGACTCAGTGCAACAATATTATGGAGGGATCCAGCTGGTTAGTCATTTGTTCACCACATGTATGGTGCCATTATTTTCTTCACTGCTCACAGCTTTATTGCAACATGTGCAATTTCCCTGTAAAAACAATTTGTGGTGGTTTTGATTGAAAATCTTAGTTTTATGTGTAAGTCCATTCATTAAATATAAAAAAAAGTAAATCATTAATCAAACAAAATAGACTTTCAATGCCATATATTTAGAAATAATGCCAATACAGTTAAATAGAAACCTCATGTAACAATGCTGATAGAATTAGAGACAGGCAAGCATCAGGGTAGTAAAGCATCTCCCAGGGAGTCTTCGAGGACTGTTACAATATCACCGGTGCCAGGCTTTATTTTGTAAATGCCTGCATTTCTAGTTCATCAACTTCAAAACCACAAAAAGATCCAGGATCCACAGTTGAGGTAATAGTGAGGAGAGTGCTCCAGTTTGCCAATTCAGAGCCCCCTAAGGGTAGGACAGTATTGCAGAATTCTTGGAAGGAGACAAAGTTATAGGGCTTCAATGTTATGGCTTAGCTGACTATTACTGCTTGTGGTACATGTGAGATATAGGTGTCCATGCAGCATTGGGTACAGCTATGCCTCTTTATTGCTGGTGATTAAGAGCATCTGCAGGCAGAGCTCTGATCCAGAAGACTCCCTGGGAGATGCTTTATTATTTAGTACATTGAGGCATGCAGTGATCCTTAAAATCTTTTTCTTTCTGCGCCGTATCTGTGACATACTCATAATTTGCCTACTTTGACTTAAGCATCTTCTGCTTCTGCACTGAACTTCCACTTAAGAGTCATAATCGTTTTAGTCATTATAAATCCTTGCACAGTTCTTCTGACATGTATTTGTAACTTATAAGCTTCAATTTTCAATTTTAGCACAGCTGATCCAGGTACGTGTTCTTAAATCTGTTGTCAGGCAAACCCCACCTGCCAAGACTGAGGTACACATTATTTCGCCGCATGAACATTATAAATTAAAATTGCAATCCCTGACCAGAAAGACATTTCCATGGTAACAGACAATGTTGAAACAATGGGGATCTAGCAGTTGCTTCTCCAATACACAGAAGTTGTCAGACCAATTTTGGACACATGGCTGGCTGGCTGGAGTTTTTGAATTTGAACTTCCAACCAAGGAGGTTGAGGAAACTGTTCCAGATAAGGAGCTAGTCACATGACTAATCTGCTGGGCAACTTGGGAGTATTTTTGAATTTGAACTCCCAACAAAGGTTTTTGAGGCAGAACGCCATGTGCTCATGGACTGAGAAGATCTCCTCTGCTTGCCTGTCTCCTATCTGCCTGCTTCATCTCTTCCCATGGAACTGAATCTTGTGAAAACATGTGAAACTAAAAGAGGGAAAGATTTCCTTTGCGAACAAGGTTAAGAAGGCGAGTGGGCCCCAACAAAGTGCTAGACCATATCTTCAATCAAGGACTACAGCGAGCTTGAGAAACAGTAACAAGATATTGCCACAAACTGTTCTACTTATCTTTCCTTCTGCTCTTTTCTGTCCCTATTTTGCATGTTTATAGCGTGTGTGCATGCTAGCATAAGTGCGTCATATAACCGTAGGTGTGCACTGTATTAGAGTTTCAGTTTAATAAATTTCATCTTATTGCTTTAAACGAAAGAAAACCTGTTTGTGCTCAGTTGTTTGCCTGGTAATTGAAAACTGTGAACAAGGAATCACAAAGGGGGAGCTTTAAACACAGTGTGTTTAAAATTAAACCCTGTTACAATAAGACAAGATGAAGACAGCAAGAGACTGCTAGACACATTGCTCACCTGGTCGTAACACTGTAAATATTGGCCTGAGGGCATTTTCGGGTGGGTGAATGAGCCTCTATGACAGCCTGACCTGGCTGCCATCCCTCTGTTACTCCTCCTTTACTTTCTCAAAAAACACAAGTAAAAGGCCCAGTGTTTTAGCATTCCCATTTTTTGGAATGTATGCATTATTGGCACAACGTTTCAGCACTGATGAAAGATCACAGAACTGAAAAGTTAAATCTGCTTCTCGCTCCACAGATGTTGCCTGATCTGCTGAGTATTTCCAGCACTTTCTGTTTCAATTACATTTGGTCATGAATTTTGGAAAGCACCAAAACCAATAAATCCATAATTAGCTGCCTTCCTATTTCTCACTCTCTGATTGTTCTTTATCTGATATCACCAGCTATTTCATTGAATTTTATCAGTACAATAATATTTCATTTTCAGTCTCTCTGTCCCACTCTTTATTAGAGATAAACTGTATTCACTGACATGGTTGCATTAATTGTCTATTTTTTTTTTATTCATTCATGGGATGTGGGCGTCGCTGGCCAGGCTAGCATTTATTGTCCATCCCTAATTGCCCTTGAGAAGCTGCCTTCTTGAACCGCTGCAGTCCATTTGGGGTAGGTACACCCACAGTGCTGTTAGGAAGGGAGTTCCAGGATTTTGACCCAGCGACAGTGAAGGAACGGCGATATAGTTCCAAATCAGGATGGTGTGTGACTTGGATGGGAACTTGCAGGTGGTGGTGTTCCCATGCATTTGCTGCCCTTGTCCTTTTTGTTGGTAGAGGTCATGGGTTTGGAAGGTGCTGTCTAAGGAGCCTTGGTGCATTGCTGCAGTGCATCTTGTGGATGGTACACACTGATGCCACTGTGCGTTGGTGGTGGAGGGAGTGAATGTTTGTAGATGGGGTGCCAATCAAGCGGGCTGCTTTATCCTGGATGGTGTCGAGCTTCTTGAGTGTTGTTGGAGCTGCACCCATCCAGGCAAGTGGAGAGTATTCCATCACACTCCTGACTTGTGCCTTGTAGATGGTGGACAGGCTTTGGGGAGTCAGGAGGTGAGTTACTCGCCTCAGGATTCCTAGCCTCTGACCTGCTCTTGTAGCCACGGTATTTATATGGTGACTCCAGTTCAGTTTCTGGTCAATGGTAGCCTCTAGGATGTTGATAGTGGGGGATTCAGCGATGGTAATGCCATTGAATGTCAAGGGGAGATGGTTAGATTCTCTCTTGTTGGAGATGGTCATTGCCTGGCACTTGTGTGGTGCGAATGTTACTTGCCACTTATCAGCCCAAGCCTGGATATTGTCCAGGTCTTGCTGCATTTCTACACGGACTGCTTCAGTATCTGAGGAGTCGCGAATGGTGCTGAACATTGTGCAATCATCAGCAAACATCCCCACTTCTGACCTTATGATTGAAGGAAGGTCATTGATGAAGTAGCTGAAGATGGTTGGGCCTAGGACACTACCCTGAGGAACTCCTGCAGTGATGTCCTGGAGCTCAGATGATTAACCTCCAACAACCACAACCATCTTCCTTTGCACTAGGTAAGACTCCAGGCAGCGGAGGGTTTTCCCCCTGATTCCCATTGACCTCAGTTTTGCTAGGGCTCCTTGATGCCATACTCGGTCAAATGCTGCCTTGATGTCAAGGGCAGTCACTCTCACCTCACCTCTTGAGTTCAGCTCTTTTGTCCATGTTTGAACCAAGGCTGTAATAAGGTCAGGAGCTGAGTGGCCCTGGCGGAACCGAAACTGAGCATCACTGAGCAGGTTATTGCTAAGCAAGTGCCGCTTGATGGCACTGTCTATGATAGGAGTGAATAGTATTCAACAGATGTTTTTAAATGAGAATTTGCAACTTATCTCACTTGTGAAATAAAAGTTAGTATTGAACTGCCGATGTCAGGTAGTAGGGATTAATTGATGAAAGCACTTTCTCAAATGCTAATAGATTCCTAACATATTTAGATTAAATCTGGGAGGCTTTTACTTTATGGGAATGAAGTGATAAGTTTACAACAAGGTGGCCTAATAAATGGGCCTCAATTGTATTATACTACCATCCATATAGCATCTTATATTTATGGTGTCTGGATTCTAGGCCACAATCATAAATCTGTCACGTAACTTTTATCCTGCATTGAAATGCTTGGATCAGAAACTTATTTTGCTGCACTGATATGTGGAAACAACATTCCATCCCACCACAACTGTGCTATTTTCAGAAAACATATCAAATATAATTGTTGTTGGTCAGGCTATCAGTAATCACTTTTGTAATTTGAGGATTGAGTGGCACAGTGCATTGGAACCTTTGAGGCCCAGGATTTAATACATTCTGGACTCATGAATTGTATGTCTCCTTTCTCTACTCTGTTACAACCAGGTGAGGAAGGGAACCGGGGCTTCCCTCTTGGCCTTTTCCTGATTTGGCCGTAACAGGGTTCAACTTTTAAAACACCATGTTTTTAGCTTCCCCTCAGTAAATCCTTGCTCACTGCTCTCTAATTGTAATTGTAAAGGAGTCAACCAGGAAGGTTTTCTTAGGTTTAAACAAGAAAGGTGTAAGTTTATTAACCTTAAAACTCAACCTCAGTTAAAACTAGTAAAAATATGTGACACGACCAGGACATGCATACATGATAAACACACACACAAATAGATACAGAGGAGGAGAAAGAATTAAAGCACACATTGCCCTCCAATACCATTTACCACCATTCTGGTATTTATTGCACTCTCTGGGGGAAAGGTCTGGCCTTTTCCCAGTAAAAAGGATCTGGTGGCCTCTGTGTCCCTGAGGATTACTATGTGCTTGCTTGTCCTACTCGAGGGGGATGGGGTTACTTCCCTTCAGACACAAAATCCTGATAACCTTCAGAAATCCTGTTAAATTTTCCTGCACCTGCAGCAGTATGTTTTCTGGGTCTTACTATTACTGCAGTTAAAGCCACAGCTTGTTCAGCTGTGCTTTCCATCAGGGTCCCTTCTCCTTCACTAAATGGGTGTGCCCTGATTAACCCTATAGGCTTTCCCTGTAGTTTCCAGCAGTCAGCTCTCAGATGACCTTCCTTATTACAATAGAAGCACTGAGGTCTCCGGGTCTCACTCCTACTTACAGCACTGTCCTTTAGGGCTGGAGGAAGGCCCCCTGTGTGTCCTGCTTTTCTTTCTCTCCCAAGACTGCTTGGGCTCCTATCACCTTCCCACCCTTTGTCCTTTTCGGATTTGTGGGGGTGGCTAAGAAAGGTTTTCCCTGGGGAACCGACTTGTATATTAGAGCAAATTCATCAGCCAGAACTGCGACTTGCCTCGCTCTATGAACTTTTTGTTCCTCCACATGGGTCTTTATGGAGAGGGGGAGAGAAATTTTAAAATCTTCTAGCAAAATCACCACTCTGAGGTTTTCATAGCTGGGCTGCACTTTAAGAGCCCTTAACTACTGGTCAAGAGCCAGCTGCTTACTTCTCTCAAACTTCAAGTAATTTTGATTAGCTTGCTTCCTGAGGGTTTAAAATTTCTGGCGGTAGGCTTCCGCTACTAGCTCATATGCCCCGAGGATAGCATTTTTTGTCAGTTCATTATTTGATGAACTCTCATCTGGAAACAGGGAATAAACCTCATGGGCTTTTCCTGTTAGCTTACTTTGCAACAGAAGTGCCCAAGTCTCAGCTGGCCACTTTAACTGTCTTGCAAGTTTCTCAAAAGATACAAAACATGCTTCCATGTCTCCCTCATTGAATTTTGGAATCTGTGGGGAAAATTTTTTAAATTCCGTACACAGCGCTGGACTACTTGTATTTTCTATGCTTTCACTGGGGTTACTCTGTCACCCCCTAGTTAACTCAAGCCACCTCAGCTCTCTTTCCTCCCATTCCTTTTGGAAGTTTCTTTCTCTCTTTCTCTCTTCCAATTCAAGTTTCCTCCATTCCAATTGTATCTTTGCTAGCAATATCCTGTCGGAGTCCATTTCTAACCCTGTCTCTGCTTCTTCAGATTCAAGAGAAAAATAGCTGGCCACTGGTCTTGGGGGTTCCGATTTCCTCGCCTTGGCATAGAAAGTGATCCCACACTGCTCAGCCATATTCTTCAACTCTTCTACAGACAGTGCCTTTAACTTATTGCAAGTTACTTCACCCTGGCTTGGGTAGTTACTGGCTTCAGTTGAAGACATGTTGGTGTTCTAGCACACACAACCACAAGAAAATCTGAATTGAAATCTTTTCTCTTTTTAATTGTGATCAAATTGACTTCCCACTTCCAATTTCGCATTTGTCTGTGGGTCCAATCTCGGATGCTAGCTCCCAGATTTCTGTGAGGAAGGGGTCTAGGGCTCCCCTCTCAGCCTTTTCCTGGTTTGGCCGTAACAGGGTTCAACTTTTAAAACACAATGTTTTTAGCTTGCCCTCAGTGAGTCCTTGCTCACTGATCTCAATTGTAATTGTAAAAGAATCAATCTGACAGGTTTTCTTAGGTTTAAACAAGAAAGGTGTACGTTTATTAACCTTAAAACTTTAACTCATTTAAAACTACTAAAAATACATGACGCAACCATGCTAGCATGCATACATGATACACACACACATAGATACAGAGGAGGAGAAAGAATTAAAGGGGGAAGGTTTGAAGTAGTAGATGGAATTCAGTTACTGGTTTTGGGTTGGATGTAAAGTCTTTGATTGAAGTTAAGTCTTGCAGTTCTCATTGGGGCCCAGTGCACACT
This sequence comes from Heterodontus francisci, assembly GCF_036365525.1. Classification (NCBI taxonomy): domain Eukaryota; kingdom Metazoa; phylum Chordata; class Chondrichthyes; order Heterodontiformes; family Heterodontidae; genus Heterodontus; species Heterodontus francisci. Next base: position 102,931,915 of record NC_090373.1, on the reverse strand, counting down.
TTCAAACTTATTTTGCTGGTACCTGAAAGCTGCAGAGGCCTTCTGTCTTGAGGTTTAAACGTTACTTCCTTGGGTCCCTGGAACTTGCATGAGAGAGAGAGAGGCCTTGCTTCTCTTTGGTCTTCAAAAAGCAGTCTGCCTCAAAACGTTACTGTGAGTATAATTGAATAATTTCCCAGGTTAGCCAGCAAGTTAGTTATGTGACTAGCTCTTTATTTGAAACAGCATTGCCTGTGAAGTTTGTTGATTCTTCAGAGCTTACTAGACACACTCAGTTGTGGGGGGGGGGGGGACAGGGGGGGGGGGGTTAAAGTTTAAAATGGTGGTGCCAGAAGGTGTGCTCTTTAGAGGTAGGATTAACAAGCATTGTCAAGTTTATGCTGACAACTGGTTGACTTTAAGACTCAACAATGTATATTCCTGAACATTACAAGCTGGCATTGAATCCATTACCTTGAAATTGGAACCCCAGTGTAATGAGTTCTTTATGTCATCTCATGCAACATAAATGAGATGTGTGGAGTCCAGTTATGCTGAAGATCCCTACCAGGTTTATTAACAGCTGAACTATTATGTACAGTATACAGCAAACTACTTACAGAACCTTTGCCTGGGTGTTACAGTTGCAGAGTGGCTCTGGCTTGTAGTCACATGATTACATCCTGGTACTGAGCTCATTAACATACTGAGATCTTAAAAGGACATCACTCTTAAGGCAATAGATCATAAAGGGACATCACTCTTAAGGCAGACATACACACCCAGATCTCTATGACTGTCCGATTGAAGGAATACACCACAGTGTTAGCTCTGACCTGTTTTTGAATGTTTGATAGAGATCAGATTATAAAAGGTGGGAGAGTAGTTTTGACGATGGTATCAGATTTAAAAGCTATAAAGCCCAACTTAGGCTATATTGAATGAGTCAGCTGCAATTTGCTGTATGCACTGGTACCATTTCTTGAAAATTTCCAGTTTTAGATTTATGAACCTGCACCAGCCCTGAAAAGATTTGTACGTGTTTAGCATTATGTTGTAAATTATGGCCCCTCAATTTGCATGTTTGAGGTCTGGCTTCACTGTCCAGATTCAATTTGAAAGACTGTGGGTTAATTTGGATCAAATCTGAGATCCTCATAAAAAAGTTTAGCAAAGGGCCTCCTTAACTTGGTTCTGCAATTGTATGCGCAGAAACATTTCTTTCTTTTCTATTTACGATTGATTTTGACCTTATGTTGTTGCATTTATCAGAAGTATATCACAGGGCAATTTGTCAGCTTTTTCTGTCTGTGTTCTAGGAAGTGTCTACAGTAGATACAACTGCTTCCTGTTCGCTGTTGCCCCCATCTTTTACATTTTCACTGCAAAAAGGTGGGCCAGTATTTATTTCTCAATAGCCCTCACAGTTGTTTACATCACCAAGATACTGCGACAATGGTTTACTGTTGTCTGTCTAACAGCTGCACTGGCAGTGTTGGGAATCAGGAATGTACACAGCTAAAGAAACTATGAAAACAATGTGCAGACTGCTGTTTCACACCTTACATGCAACTGCTGTTAACTCTTTCCTCACTATGCAAAAAAAGTCATTGATATACTTAAAGGGTGTATTGGAGGAAAATGCACCAGTAAATGCTTTCTAACAATAAATACTTGGGTTTAAGCACTGTCTGTAGTGCAGCACTTAACAAATAGTGATGACTGGAAACTGACAGCAGCCTAGTTGTGTGCTTGATTGGTTCCTGCAGGCCAAGGTTTGCCAAGGTATCTGCTAATGATCCCACAGAGAGAAATCTCCATGACAGGACTCGGACTAAAGCTAAAATATGAATTCTCATCAGCCATTTTCTCTTTCATTTGGACTACTTATCATTATGTGGAGCTTTTTGTTTCTATGTTATATGCATGTATCAGTAGGAACAATCATTTATTTAACCAAAAGCAAACCTGTAACAAACATCACAATCGGCCATTATGGGTGTGATTTCTTATCTCATTCATTGCTAAAGATTTATTTTAAGAAAAATGACTTATATTTTACTTTGGGTATTGATTTGAATCACACAATCTCTGAGAAACATCACATAAAGTTGCACACATCATAAACTATGTTGTGTGACAAAATCACAGAACCCCATGTCATTGATTTTTCATGCGGTCTCCAGTAAGGATAATTTTTTCTACGAGGAAAAGAAAATGTTAAGGATATAAATCAGCCCAAATCAAAATACTAATCTAGGATTTTCTCAAATATGCAAGCTGAATTTTAATCGATTCAGATTTTCGATTTGGTTTGCTGCTCAGCCTTGCTGAAGATCTTACTTGGCATCAGCTCACTTCAATTCATAGTTATTGGAGGACACCAGATGGCACAGCTTGCAGTTAGATAAAATGAATGTGACACATGGCATCCGGTCATATGATTATAGTAAATGATTTGCAAAATTAACAAAGAATCTATGAAATAATATATTGTTTAAAAAGCAGAGGCAAAGCAGAAAATAGAATATATCATTTTTAATTGTTGTTTCTTTGAAAAATAAATACTTTGGAATGCAACTAATTAATGGCTTCTGTATTTGTGAATTCAAAGGCCTGAAGACTGTTACCTATCATTGATATGTCCCATCTTATGTACACAGAATCCATTTAGTTTGCAGCATCACTCTAATGCTCTGATTAGCTGATTTATACATTTACCATTTACGCATCTTATGCCAACTTTAATTAATTAGACTTGGGGCATAAAATTGCAATTTAGTATCCCCTTGTCAATATTCTATCCCTCATAGCTGCCCCTACTCCACTGCTGCAACTATGCTGGAAAATCCATTTACACATGTGAATGGGGTTTCCTCTGATCTTCCGACAACTTTATGGAGATGGAGCAGGAGCAGCTCCGAGGAGATATACTTTTGTCTGGTGAGTCAATCAGGCGGGAGGCAAATCCTATGATCATGCTATCCACCTGATCACACCAGCAAGATACCCAAACCATCTCTATGCTCATGCCTCATTAACATTCAGCTGACCAACAGTCCGTCCTGTGGATAGCTGGGGAGAGAGGTAGAGGGATCCCAGGGGCCACACAGGGACCAGCAGGGGGTTGGAGTATTTTTGTGGGGCCAGGAGGAGCACTATTGACTGTGAAGTGCTTTAGGACATCCAGAGGATGTGAAAGATGCTATATTAATGGATGTTCTTGATTTTTTATTTAAAAAAAAATCAAATCAAGTCCTCAGAATTAAATATACAAAAAGTAAAAAATGTGCAGGGTGCCAGGAAAATGGAACACTGTTTCTATACTGCACATTTAACGTTAATACAGTATCTTCATGGCCACTCACCTGATGCAAAATGCACAGCATTAAGTGTGCAAATACACACTAGTATGTGTATAAGACAGAGACATTCAAAAAATGTGGCTCTTCAAATATAACAGTGTGAAAATTAAACTGCTATATAACACCCATTGACGCAGTTCAAAAGAATCTGATTAGCAACTGCCCTGATAGCATCTGGAACAGATGCACTTATATTTTAAAGGACTCCTGTGATATACTAGGAAAAAAGACATTTTTGGAGCTTCAAACATATGACGATCAAGATGTCTCAATTTTGTATGATTAACACAACCTCTGTTCATCATGCTACAAACAATGCATTGCTGCCGCAAACCATTTCTGCATTTATAGAAAACTGAGTTTACAAAGTACATTGCTCAAACATGCTTAACTGAGAGTGGCTGCAAAAGCAAGGAAAACACACCAGCAGGCAAATATTTTACAATCTAAGCTGGAAAACTTTAAGCACATTTACAATATGTAGTAGTACTAAATGTATTTTGTTTCGCATATATTCAACGATATTGCAATTAAAGTCACGAATTCCTGAGAAATAAGAACATAGATATCTCAACATCACAATGGCAAACACAATATTGTTTCACCCAGTTGAGGAGGTTTTTTTGTTGCAATTACATAATCAAATATGTCAGCACCATGCGTGTCGCCTTTAGCAAGATTAATTGTAGTGTCATGTCAACAGATCTTGTCTGATACTTGTAATATAGACATAGGTGACAGCATAATTGTTTACTGGGACGGCATCATTGAATAGCTGTGTGTATATATATATTATATATTGTTATGACCGAGGTGCTGTTTATTCTAGTTCCACTTCTCCATGGGTCACAATATATATTTAATTTTCTTCCCACTTACCGATACGGTCAAGCATTGACTCTATTTTTATCCCAGAATAAAACACACCACCAGGTTTCTTTAATAAACAACAAAATTATCAGTTTATTATAAAACAAGTCTTAACCAGTAATGAAGTAAAGCATAAACACGCAGATTAAAATATTAAAGTTCCCTTTTTACCTTAGCCCCTCACACTCACACACACACCGGTTAACTAGAAAAATAAAGGGATTTGTGTCTTAGAGCTCTATTACAGGCAAAAAAACACTTGAGCTGAATACTTGCTCATTCTTGAAGAAACAGAGATGAGATACATTGTATTCCAAAACTGGCATACAGTCTGGCCGCCAAGTATGCGTAGACGGGTCACTGAGATCTTTCGGGACAGTTCTTCAGGCAGCATTGAGAATTAATTGAACAGGCTTTTCTTCAAAGACAGGAAACAAGATGAGTTGACACAGTGGACTTCTCAGGGTCTTTTAGAGAGGTGCTGGAAAGCTGAGTTGCGTTGTGGTATTCTCTCCTTGGTAGTTCTCTTCTCTCCTTGTAAATTCTCTCCCTTTTTGTATTGTTCAATACCAACTTAAAACAATTCAAGAGCAAAACTGACAACAGGAGGTCAACCTTTTGACCTCCATCAATCTTGACCTGTCACTTCTTTGTAAAAATCTTCTCCAGGTGTCCGAAGTTCTCCTTTGTTTATTGAGCTGGAAGTCAGATGGTTTCCCAGAAAGGCTTGTTTTCCTCACAAAACCTCTCAGTGCCCCCTTTAAAAAACATTTCCAGGGACTGTTTTTCAAAGTCAAGTGGCCTTCACAAGACCCCCTTTGAAAACCCCAAAGTTTAACATTTCTGCAATCTTTCAAAAATGAATCCTCAAACAAAACACAGAAGCACTTTTGTAACAATATACAGATTTATGATATGAAATTAAATATATCTGTTCAGCAAAGATTTCAGTAAAAGTTTATTTGACCTTCTCCTTTCATGTCATGTGACATGCCATCACTGGGATGTTCAGTGCTTAGCATTTCAGAAGGGAAGATTTCTCTTTGCAAAATGTGTAGAGAAATTAAAAACATATTTATGTAGATCACATTTGTAATGCCACTAATCATAGCACAGAAGAAATATTCCTCACAGAACACTAACTGGCTAGTCTGTGCAAGTATTGGCTGAAGTCTATGTAAGCATCGAGAAATAGTGAAGTAGAAATTAGTCTCGGCTGAATGCCTGTACTGCTCATTGGTAACTAATTTTGCTGAGGGGTTCTTCAACAGACATGAAGCCCTTATGAACATATTCCATGGTTCACTTGAATTTAGCACTGGAAATAAGGCCTGTGCAAATTGGGTGCAGACTGTGTCACTGCTAAATTTGTATGTCTTTCTTCCATTGTACGTCGAACAAATAGGCACAACAGCTACCAATCTCTACCCCGGTGGGTTCTGGGTAGTTTTCCCATTTATCAAATGGATGGGTTACATTTCACAATGTCACAAATTCTGCACAAAACTAAGTAGAAATTGGTATGTGTTACATCCATGTTTTGGGGTGTAAAACAGGTGCAAAGCTTACCAATTCAGCAGTGAGACAGTAGTCAGGCTTTGGTTCCATGCTAAATTCCTGGGGCTGAGTTTTTAGACCTCCTGGGTGGAAAGCTGGCCCAAACTAATAGCCCAGTGTCTGCTCCCTGATTATTTCTAGAAGCAAGTCTAAAGCATAAGTTAAGCAACAAGAGATGATTGGGGAATGTCAATAAGCATATTGTTACGACCAGGTGAGAAAGGTGTCTAGGGGATCCCTCTCAGCCTTTGCCTGCTTTGACCGTAACAGGGTTTAATTTTTAAAACACCGTGTTTTTAGTTCCCCCTCAGTGAATCCTTGTTCACTGCTCTCCAATTGTAAGGCAAAGAAATCAACCAGACAGGTTCTCTTAGATTTAAACAAGAAAGGTGTAAGTTTATTAACCTTAAAACTCTAATTCGGTGAAAACTACTACGAATACATGATGCGACCATGCTAGCATGCATGTGCAATAGATACACATGCAGATAGAGACAGAAAAGGAGTAAGGATAAAGGGAAAAAGTTTGAAGCAATAGTTGGGGCTCACTTACTGTCCTTTGAGTTCAATGTATAGTCTTTGAATGCCGTTAAATCTTGCCGTTTCATTTGGGCCCAGTGCACACTTTCAGACTTTTTTCGATGCAGGGGTCTTCTCTCTAGACGTTTAGGTGGCCTCAGTGGATTTGGAAATTCATGAGAGAGAGAGAGCCAGGGAGAGAGACCTTCCTTCCCTTTTGTCCTCAAAGCAGTCTCTGTCTTCAAACTGTCCTGTGAGCACAATTCAAACTTCCAAGTTGGCCAGCAGGTTAGTTATGTGACTAAATGCATTATGGGCTTTGTATTCAGCTGCCTCAGTCTAGGATACCCTCTCTAAAACCCACCTCTCACTTCCCCTTCAGGCCCTTGTTCAAACCAATCTCCTTGACAAAGGAGCGAATTTTACAGTCCCCCCTGACATCGGGTGTCGTGGCCGGGGGTACTGGAAAATGCCTCCACACCACGGGCCTCGATGCCGGGAAGGCCAGCCCAATATTGCCGGCAGTGGCGAGGCCTCATGGCGCACACCTCCTCACCCCCCCACCCCCAACCCTGCTACTTGGCGACAAGAGTCCAACTAAAATATGTAAATTAATTTAAATAAATGAATGAATTACCGTCACGCTCCCGCCATTCGTCCTGGTGCAATATTGGTGCCGTTGGCCGGCATTCTGTGCCTCCGGATTCCCGTCTGTGGATCCAAGGTGGAACACTGGTGGGGAGGGAGGAGCAGGTATGTTTTTCAGTGTGATGGTGGGGTGGGGAGCAGGGTCATACTCATCTGATTGGTGGAGGGGATGGTGGGAAGGCATACAGTGCAAAGTTTTTGGGGGGGAAGATCAGGTGCACGAGGTAAGTGTTTTGTGAGGGGGTAGGGCAAGGAATTAATTCTATGGTTTTGGGATGGATGGGAGAAGGTTTTAGCTTTAAAAATTTAAATTGAAAGTTAGTACTCGAAGCCCTTTAAAAATGGCGTCAGCACCTGCGCAAAGGCAGCTGATGCCATTGCCGGTGACGGACAGGTGTCATTGGGGTGGGCCGACCATCCCGGCTTAATATTGCAGCGGCTCCATGACATGTGGCCCACGCAGCGGGCCGCCATTGTTTTAGTCCACCGCCGATTACGGCAATGGAATTGTAAATTTCAGCCCAAAGCTTTTAATCACCCCTCCTAATATCTCCTTCCTTAGTTCAGGGTCCATTTTTTTGATTATCTCTCTCAGAGAGTTGCTTTATAAATGCATGATGTATATATTGCAGCCTCAGTGTACCATCAATGGAGGGGTTGGTTACTGAGTCCAATAGGAGGTGCACTAATCAAGTGAACTGCGCTGTCCTGGATGGTGGCAACCTTCTAGAGTGTTGTTTTGGCTAAATATATCTAGATGAGCGCTCAGTACTCCATCACACTCCTAATTTGAGCCTTGGTTGAGACATGTTCAGAGGTTAGGAGGTGAACCACTTGTACAAAATAATCAACTCCAACCCTGCTTTTGCAGCCGCATTGCTGATATTGTGGGTCCAGTTACGTTTCTGATCAATGGTGATCCCAAGATGTTGATGATGAGTTCCGAGTGATTGATGGTGCTGTTGATTGTCAGAGGGAGTGGATGTTTTGTTTGTTACAGATGGCCATTACCTGCATTTATTTGGCAAAATCTAAACAGGATGGCTTCTATTTTACTAATGGTAATGTTCAGAAAGTTTTGTCTTGTCAAAGAATTGACGTTGGACAATATTTTGGTGATCATGGAGGCATGACACTGAAATCTGCTGTCAGAAGGTACGTCAGTTATTGAGAGCTTTTAAGGAGGCTGTGTGCCTCCATTTTAACAAATTTTCTATTTTTAACTAATATCGGCTGTGTTTTCCATGGTCTCAGAAAACCTGGCAGAGGAAAGGAGACGAGAAAGGCTGGGGCCATAAGGTAAGTGCCTTTCTGGCACTGCTTGTGGGTCTGGAACAGTAGGAGTGTTTCCTCCAGGTCCAACAAACTACTTTGTAAACACCCCCAAGATCTGTCCAGACTCCCACCTCCACGATCTCTGACCCACTGATCTTCCCCCCAGTGATCACGATCATCGACCTCTCTCGTGATCTCACTGCCCCCAGGGCCACCATCTCAACCCAATGACCACACTGCATTCCATCACAATCTGTCCCTCTGTTACCAGCATTTGACCTCCCTGCTCCTCCGCTGCATCCTTTGCTGCAGGCTTTCCTGCCTGACAGGCAGCAAATCCGTTAATCAGGCTGGCTGTTGGGCGGGAAACGTGGAGCAAAAATTTAAAAGACAATCTGCAGGGCATTCAGGAAATGCTTACTTCCAGGTATCCCATCCAAAGATCCTCCCCACCCCACTCCGAACAGGCGGCATGGTAAATATAGGGGCTCAACTTTCTGTTCTGTCTACAGGTGCTGACTGACCTGCTGTGTGTTTCCAGCTTTTACTCCTTTCCTCTCTTCTATTCTGGGTTGTGTTTGAATGTCAGCTTTTGTTTCTTGTCACGGGTTCTTCTTTGCTTTTTGCCAGCTGCTTACATAAGAGAATTCAGTCTATTTATGGTTAATTTGCATTCTTTTGATCAGAAATCATAAAGTGAAAGTGCAGGATTTAATCTTTATGGTACTTTTCCCATTACTGCCAATACCATAATTAAGACAAGAAATGATCAGCTCATCACTTGATCCTGTGTCTAAAAAAATCTCAGAAATCAGTCGGATTTGTAATGACATTTTTTTTAACCATATTTTGGAGGGGTGGGGGTGGGGGTGGGGGTGGTGTTGCTGGAATCAGTGATAGGAATTATTTAGTCACTACCTATTCATAAAGAAGGGGTGAATATATACTCTGCTAATTTATTCGTAATTCAGATGCATTTTACCTGACTGGGATCCATCCAAGCAGAAAATCATTTGAAGGTTTCGGAAGTATGTAAGAAGTAAATCAGTTCCTGTGCAAGTGATCTGTCCCTATGCAAGCGGGTTCTTTAATCAGGTGTGCCTATTGGTAGGGCCAGCAACAACTACATGTGTGCATTTTTATTTCATCCTTAAATTTGGTTTACTAATTTATTTTGTGTTGGACTTGATCCACTTTTACTCTATTTCACAAAACATTTGCCATAGTAGTGGACTACTAGTGTATTTAGAGTCATGGAGTCATTTACAGCCCAGAAGTAGGTGGTTCAGCCCATCGAGTCCATGCTGGCTCTTCACGGAGCGATGCTGTCAGTCCCACTCTCCGACTTGATCCCTGTAACCTTGCAAGTCTATTCCTCTCAGTTGGCCATCTAACTTCCTCTTGAAGTCATTGTTCGCCTCCGCTTCCACCACCCTTGTGGGCAGCGAGTTCCAGGTCATTACCACACGCTGCATACAAAAGTCCTTCCTCATATTCCCCCTTGCATCAAACTGTGTCCCCTAGTCCTTGTGCCATTTGTTAATGGGAACAGCTTTTCCTTCTCTAACTTATCTAAGCTTGTCATAATTTTGTACACTTCTATTAAATCTCCCCTCAATCTCCTTTGTTCCGAGGAGAACAAATCCAGCTTTTCCAAACTAACCTTGTAACTAAAATCCTCCATCCCTGGAACCATTCTGGTAAATCTCCTCTCCATCCTCTCAGGCTTCCTGAAGTATGATGACCAGAACTGCACACAATACTCCAGTTGGGCTTAACCAGAGCTTTATAGAGCTTCAGCATAACTTCCCTGCCTTTGTACTCAATTCCTATATTTATGAAGCCCAAGATCCCATATGCTTTACTAACCACACTCTCAGTATGTCCTGTAACCTCCAAGATCTATGCGCCTGCTAAGTCCTCCTTACTAACATCTGGGGGTTTGTGCCAAAATTGGGAGAGCTGTCCCACAGACTAGTCAAGCAACAGCCTGACCTAGTCATACTCATGGATTCATACCTACAGACAATGTTCCAGACACCACCATCAACATCCCTAGGTATGTCCTGACCCACCGGCAGGACAGCTTCCCCAGAGTTGGCAGCACAGTGGTATACAGTCGGGAGGAGTTGCACTGGCAGTTGGCAGGCAGACCCGGGAGGAGGTGGATCCAGAGCGGGACCTGTGAAATAAAGAGCGTGGCGCGAGGCCTACACTTACCTTGGACCAGAGAGCAGCAGTCGGCAGACCTTCGAGCTGTGTCGGCGTGCGCTGAGTTTCAAAAGAAGAAAAAAACTTACAGTGACATCACGGGAAATCTGTAAGCTGATTGGTTGGGTAAGTAACAGCTGTTACTGCCAGTAAATAGCCTTAAAAAATCAGGGGAGAGAAAGTTTTTTTTTTAAAAACTCAAAACCTACCTTATAAGTAATAAGGTGATTGGTTGGTTGATGAGTAACTGCTGTTAGGGAGTATCAGTAAAAAACTGGTTTAGTAACTAAAGTAAAGAGAAAGGTATGGTCTACAGTTTTGCTTTTCAGGGAATCAAGGCGCCTAGTGTATATAATCTTGAATTTTTGAGTACATTAGGGAGTAAATTAAGGGCAAATCATGGCAGGGCAGCTCAGCAGCATGGAGTGCTCCTCCTGTGCAATGTGGGAAGTCAGGGACACTTCCAGTGTCCAGGGCGAACACGTGTGTAGGAAGTGCTCCAGCTGCAGCTACTCGAAATCAGCGTTTCAGAGCTGGAGCGGCGGCTGGAGACACTGTGGAGCATCCACGAGGCTGAGATCATCGTGGATAGCACGTACAGGGAGGTGGTAACACCACAGGTAAAGACAACTCAGGCAGAAAGGGAATGGGTGACCACCAGGCAGAGTAGCAGAACTAGGCAGGTAGTGCAGGAGTCCCCTGGGTCCATCTCCCTCTCTAACAGATTTTCCGCTTTGGATACTATTGGGGGAGATAGCTTCTCAGGGGAATGCAGCAAGAGCCAAGTCTATGGCGCCACAGATGGCTCAGTTGCACAGGAGGGGAGGAAAAAGAGTGGGAGAGCTACAGTGATAGGGGATTCTATCATAAGGGGTACAGATAAGCATTTCTGTGGCCGCAAACGTGACTCCAGGATAGTATGGTGCCTCCCTGGTTCTAGGGTCAAGGATGTCACAAAGCGGCTGCAGGATATTCTGAAGGAGGAGGGTGAACAGCAGAGATCATGGTTCACATTGGTACCAACAACATAAGTAGAAAGAAGGATGAAGTCCTGCAACAAGAATTTAGGGAGCTAGGTAGCAGATTAAAAAGCAAGAAGTCAAAGGTTGTAATCTCTGGATTACTCCCGGTGCAGGAGGGAGGGCTTTAGTTTCCTAGATCACTGGGTCTGTTTCTGGTGAAGGTGGGACCTGTACAAGTTGGACGGATTGCACCTGCACCGGATCGGGACCAATATCCTTGCAGGGAGGTTTGCTAGTGCTGTTTAGGGGAGTTTAAACTAATTTGGCAGGGGGATGGAATACAGAGTGGAGGTACAGTATGGGGTGATGCACAGCCAAATATAGAAGAAAAGCTAAGTCAGTCTGGAAGGCAGGGCAAATATAGACCTGTTAAGCCACAAGCGAATAATGCAAGGCTGGATTGCATCTATTTTAACGCTAGGTGTCTTGCAAGGTGTTGATTAACACTTGGGAATATGATATTATTGCTATCACAGAGATATGGTTGAGGGAAGGGCAGGACTGGCAGCTCAATATTCCAGAGTATAGAATCTTCAGGCATGACGGGGAGGGGGTGGGGGATGGTGGTGGTAAAAGAGGAGGTGGCATTGCGCTGTTGATCAAGGAGTCAATTACTGCAGTAAGGAGGGATGATATTTTAGAAGGTTCCTCAAATAGGCCATATGGGTAGAACTTGAAAACAAAAAGGAGGCAATCACTTTGCTGGGAGTGTACTACAGGCCTCCAAACAGTCAGGGAGAGATAGAGGAGCAGATACGGAAGCAAATCTCAGAGAGGTGTAAAAATAATAGGGTAATAATAGTAAGGGATTTCAAATTCCCCAATATTAACTGGGATAGTCTTAGTGCCAAAAGCTTAAAGGGGGCAGAATTCTTAAAATGCATCCAGGAGAGCTTTTTGAACCAGCACGTAGAAAGTCCTACAAGAGAAGGGGAGGTACTGGACCTCATCTTAGGGAATGAAGCTGGACAAGTGGTAGAAGCATCAGTGGGGGAGCTTTTTGGGGATAGTGACCATAACTCTGTAAGATTTAAGATAGTTATGGAAAAGGACAAAGATGGACCAGAAATAAAGGTACTGAATTGGGGGAAGGCTGATTTCAATATGATATAGCAGAATCTGGCCAAAGTGGACTGGGAGGAGCTACTTGTAAGGAAGTCTACATCAGACCAGTGGGAGTCATTGAAAAAGGAAATAGTGAGAGTTCAGAGCCAAATGTTCCCGTAAAGGTGAAGGGTAGGACCAACAAATCCAGGGAACCCTGGATGTCAAGGGATATCAATCATCAGTAAAGTGATTAAAAGTGTCATCGATTGTGCTGTCAAGTGGCACTTGCTTAGCAATAACCTGCTCAGTTACTTTCAGTTTGGGTTCCACCAGGGCCATTTCATGAAGACATACCTCCAGGGGGTGAACACTGACAATAAAACCTGAGGGAGATTTGGGTTTTAGACCTGGGATCTCATTAAAAACAAAGGATATTGTGAGAACCATGTGACAGTCTCCGCAAACTGTGAAACACTTGGAGTTTTGTTACACACAGCAAACAAACTTCGAGTGCTAACCAGACAGGTCCCCAGTGGGGCTGTGTGTGTGTGTTTGTCTGTCTGTCTCTCTCTCTCCAGATAACATCGCAAGTTTGAAACCTGCCTATGACTGCGGAACATCCAAGTCTACCATTGCTACAGACAGAGACCCCGGGGAAGAAAGCCACCTACATCACTTTCTCCAAGAAAAACCCTGAACCAGGTGAGCCAGCTGCAAAGTACTTCTAACAGCCAGAGACTTCAGAACCATGACTTCAGCCAGAAGATGACTGAATTACTAGACCACACAGACACTATATTATTTTTACCTATTCTGGACTCTAATCCAAACCAAACTATTTCTCATCATTTGGTAACGTGTGTGTGTGTGTGTGTGTGTGTGTGTGTGTGTGTGTGTGTGTGTGTGTGTGTGTGTGTGTGTGTGTGTGTGTGTGTGTGTGTGTGTGTGTGTGTGTGTGTGTGTGTGTGTGTGTGTGTGTGTAAGTTGGAGCATTATTTTACTTAGATCAGATTTAGATTTTAAGTACAATAAACTAACCTCTTTCTTGTTTAAACTCAAGAACACCTGTCCAATTGTTCTTTTATGATCATAACAAAGGTAAAGGATTAAACACTCACTGAATTAATGAGCACATCCACTATTTAAAAAGGAATAAACCCTGTTGTGGTCAAACAGGAGAAAGAAAAGAGGGGAGCCTTGTGACCCCTCCTCACCTGATCGTATCATAAACTACAGCAGCAGAACAACTCTGTAGTATTGATCAGTAGCTGACATTAGAAATACTAATAAAAACAAGAAATGCTGGAACCACTCAGCAGGTCTGGCAGCATCTGTGGAAAGAGAAGCAGAGTTAACGTTTAGGGTCACTGACCCGAAACGTTAACTCTGCTTCTCTTTCCACAGATGCTGCCAGACCTGCTGAGTGGTTCCAGCATTTCTTGTTTTTATTTCAGATTTCCAGCATCCACAGTATTTTGCTTTTATATTAGAAATACTAATCTATTCATTTCTCAGTAGTCATCCCTCAACTCTCCAGGCTGTCATGGCTTCCTGGAATAGTTGCCATTGCTTGTTTCACATAACATATCTGTGAAGGATCAAGATAGGTTCTGGCAACAACTGATAAATGGAGTGTCTTGTGGATCTCCCAACAATTTGTGAACAAAATCTGTTTGTTGCTCCATCTGCTATTTCACAATACAAATTAGGCAGATCAGTTAATCAAATATGCTTTGTTCATAACAATGGTATTTGACCATTTAAGGCAATAATACCTCAATCATTTCTAGAAGAGCTTTAGGATTTAACTTATGATACAACTCATTTCTTGGCTTTAATAGTACATAGTTCTAGCTTGAGTGCAAAGGTTCTGCCCTTCAGTTTTACCTACGCCTGGTATTGTTGGCTTGCAGGAGCAGGGTGGAACTTGTTCTAAATAAATCTTCTAACTTTCCAATATTACCATGGCACAGGGCCTGACTCCTGAGAGATAATGAGACCACATAAATAAGACAATGACTAAAGTAGTAGATTGGAACAAAGCTAATTTTAAGGGGATGAGAATGGAAATAGGGAAGGTAAACGGGCAAAAAGAATTGACAAAGAAATAGAAAGCAGTGGGAAGTATTCAAAAAGGTGATCAATAAAGTTCGGGAGAAATATATCCTGCTAAAAAGCAAGAACAAACACTAGCCAAGAGGCTTCACTTTAGTTATGAAGCTTAAAAGAACTCTGTTCATTACTGCAGCCTGATTAGTAACCAGGGTCGACAGCACACACAGCTCTATGTCAAAAAAGTGGCTACACTGTTCAAGTTTATACCACAGGCTTAACCCAGAAGGACACAGGAAACTTTTTCCAGATCAGCCAATTTGTGGTGCACTTCTCTATGAGAGCAAGCTATCAGAATCCTATTCGCCAGGGCAGTACAATTTATAGATTTTGCCAGTGCTCCCAGCCAGATGACTGAGAGGGCCATCAATATAAAGAATTCTCAGATCCTCCACGGTTGTGCAGGATATTAATTGGATTGCACCCAAGTGGCAGCGTGTGCCCTAAATATAAACCTTCCTATTTATATTTAAATATAAACCTATTTATATGAACCATGAAGGCTTCCACTCCCTAAATTCAGAAAATTTGCAATAATAGGTAAAGCTTCTTGCACATGAATTTGTGACATGCTGTTAACTGTCATGATGCATTTAGGCATTATCAGTTCAATGTTCTAGCACTATTTCAAATTCAAGGGCATGGTGTAAGACACCCGCAAAGTGACAACAGATATCTTCTACTACCAGGCTTTAGGACACCCTTCTAGGAAGATAGGAACATAGGAAATAGAGCAGAAGTAGGCTATTCAGCCCCTCAAGCCTGCTCCACCATTTAACTAGATCATGGTTGATCTTCTACCTCAATGGCATTTTCCCACACAATTCCCATATCCCTTGATACCTTTAATTTCTAGAAATCTATCAATTTCTGTTGTGAACATACTCAATGACTGAGCCTCCACAGCCCTCTGGGGTAGAAAATTCCACAGATTCACCACCTTCTGAGTGAAGAAATTCCTCCTTATTCTGAGACTGTGTCCCCTGGTTCTTGAATCCCCAGCTAGGGGAAACATCCTTCCTGCATCAACCCTGTCGAGCCCTGTAAGAATTTTGTATGCTTCAATGAGATCACCTCTCATTCTTCTAAACTCTAGAGAATACAGGCCCAGTCTCCGCAATCTCCCCTCATAGGACAATCCTGCCATCCCAGGAATCAGTTTGATGAAGCTTTGTTGCACTACCTCTATGGCAAGTACATCCTTCCTTCGGCAAGGAGACCAAAACTGTACACAATACTCCAGGTGCAGTCTCACCAAGGTTCTATACAACTGCAGCAAGACTTCTTTACTCCTGTACTCAAATCCTCTTGCAATAAAGTCCAACATATCATTGCCTTCCTAATTGCTTGCTGCACCTGTATCTTAGCTTTCAGTGACTTATGAACAAGGACACCCAGGTTTCTTTGGAGATCAACACTTCCCAATTTCGCACCATTGAGAGCAGCACAGTGGCGCAGTGGTTAGCACTGCAGCCTCACAGCTCCAGGAACCTGGGTTCAATTCTGGGTACTGCCTGTGTGGAGTTTGCCAGTTCTCCCTGTGACGGTGTGGGTTTTCGCCGGGTGCTCTGGTTTCCTCCCACTGCCAAAGACTTGCAGGTGATAGGTAAATTGGCCATTGTAAATTGCCCTTAGTGTAGGTAGGTGGTAGGGAATATGGGATTACTGTAGGGTTAGTATAAATGGGTGGTTCTTGGTCGGCACAGACTCGGTAGGCCAAAGGGCCTGTTTCAGTGCTGTATCTCTAAAAAAAATAAAATTGAAGAAATATTCTGCATTTTGTTTTTTTCTACCAAAGTGGATATTCCATCTGCCATGTTCGTGCCAAAAGTCCGAGTGTATCAAGACTGTGTCCTCAGTACCTTGCTCTACGGCAGCGAGGCATGCACAACGTATGTCAGCCAAGAGCAACATCTCAATTCGTTCCATCTTCGCTGTCTCCGGAGAATCCTTGGCATCAGGTGGCAGGACCGTAACTCCAATGCAGAAGTCCTCAAGGCAGCCAACATCCCCAGCATATACACCCTTTTGAGCCAGCAGCGCTTGAGATGGCTTGGCCATGTGAGTCGCATGGAAGATGGCAGGATCCCCAAGGACACATTGTACAGCGAGCTCGTCACTGGTATCAGACCCACCGGCCGTCCATGTCTCCGCTTTAAAGACGTCTGCAAACGCGACATGAAGTCTTGTGACATTGATCACAAGTCGTGGGAGTCAGTTGCCAGTGATCACCAGAGCTGGCGGACAGCCATAAAGGCGGGGCTAAAGTATGGCGAGTCGATGAGATTTAGCAGTTGGCAGGAAAAAAGACAAGCGCAAGGGGAAAGCCAACTGTGTAACAGCCCCGACAACCAATTTTATCAGCAGCATCTGTGGAAGAGTCTATCACTCTGGAATTGGCCTTTAAAGCCACTCCAGTCGCTGCTTCACAAATCACTGACCACCTCCAGGCGCTTACCCATTGTCTCTCGAGACAAGGAGGCCAGAGAAGAAGATGTTCATGCCCACTCACTTAGCCTGACTAAATCCCCTTGAAGCCTCTTTGCATCCTCCTCACAACTCACATTCCCACCTAGTTTTGTGTCTTCAGCAAACTTAAAAATATTACATTTGATCCCCACATCCAAATCATTGATATAGTTGGAAATAGCTGGAGCCCAAGCACTGATCTTGAGGTACCCCACTAGTCACAGCCTGCCTGAGAATGACCCATTTATTTCTACTCTCTGTTTTCTGTTTGTTAACCAATTCTCAATCCATGCCAGTATATTACTCCAATCCCATGTGTTCTAATTTTGTTTACTAACCTCTTGTGTGGGACGTTATCAAAAGCCTTCTGAAAATCCAAATACACCCCCTTATCTAGTCTGTGAGTTACATCCTCAAAAAACTCCAACAGGTTTGTCAAACATGATTTCCCTTTCATAAATCCATGTTGACCCTGCCCAATCCTACCATTATTTTCTAAGTGTCCAGTTATCACATCATTTACA
The DNA here is from genome assembly GCF_036365525.1 of Heterodontus francisci. Taxonomy (NCBI): domain Eukaryota; kingdom Metazoa; phylum Chordata; class Chondrichthyes; order Heterodontiformes; family Heterodontidae; genus Heterodontus; species Heterodontus francisci. The sequence continues at coordinate 102,914,317 of NC_090373.1, read as the reverse complement.
ATAGATTCTAGCTTTTCCCCTATTACTGATGTCAGGCTATAGGGGCTTCCAGTGTTACAGAAGACAGAACTAAGGCAACCTAGATAGATCCAGGCTGCTTTGCAGTGAATTGTGGCAGCATGTTATGTGCTTCATAGCTTTGGAATCAATAATGTTTATTAAAACCTCCCCGGATTTTCCTGTGCATGGAAGTCAATGGAAATAAAAATCGGGAGAGGTGTATAACAGGTGGCTAATTAAATATCCTTCATATAACGCTATCACTAAATGTTAAAATGAACTGTAACTCATGTGTGAGCATTGACGGAAAGTATGGAAGGGCTATTCAACAACAGCAACAACTTGCAGTTATATAGCACATTTCACATTTCAAGGCACTTCACAGGAGCATAATCAGACAAAACTTGACACTGATCCTAGAAAGGATATTAGATGGGGTGACTAAAATTTTGATCAAAGATGTAGGTTTAAAAGAAGGTTTTAAAGGAGAAGAGAGAGAGATTTAAGAAGGGAACCCCAGGGCCGAGACATTGGGATGCATAAGAGCCAGAGATGGAGAAGCACAAAGTTGAAGGAGGGTTATATGGCTGGAGAAAGTTAGAGATAGGGATATGATGGGAAAACGGGACTTGGTGCCAGTTAGGATACAGGCAGTAGAGTTTCAGATGAGCTCAAGTTTAGAGGTGGAAGGTGGGAGTCTGGCCAGGACAGCATTAGAATTGTTGGGCTGGATTTTACCAGCCCTCTAGTGACAGGTTGGGCATTGGGAGGCCTCATAAAGTGTCAGTGGAAGATGTCAGGAGGGGTGGCTGACATATTCCCACCACCACGGGATATTGTCAATGGCGGAATTGGCAGTGATGCAGCCATGCACCAAGTGGATGTGGGCAGCCAATTAAACCAATTAATTGGCCAATTAATACCCACTTCCCGCCCGCCAGCATTTTACTAGCGTCGCAATCGATCCCAGCCGTGTGGGGAGACCGCCAGGTAAACCATGGTGGACTTCCAGTGGGTTCCTGTGGGTGGGGAGGGGCAACCTTCCTTTATGGCCAATCCATGGCCCATGGAAGGTGCCCCTGATGGCAATTATTATGCCCGTGACTCTGACGCCGCTGCGGGAAGGTTCATCCCTCCAGTTACCGGGGCCAACCTGCCTGGCCCCGGCACATTAAATAAAAGAGCTTACCTGGCTTTCGAGGGTGCCTCATCATGGAGGCGCCCTCTTCTTCCTGCAGTCTCAGCAGCGGCAACCTTTATCGGCAGTGCTGCCAAGGCTATCAAGCTGCTAGCTGTCTGATTGGGCCAGTACCTCTAAGAGGCAGGCCATCATCCTCAATTGGACGGCACTTTTGCGGCAACCACTTAATTGGCTGCCACTGATAATCTCCTGCCCGGGACCTCACTGTCCATCGGCGTGGACTTGGGACCCGCTTTTGGTCTCAGCTGCAGGACAACCTGGGATTTGGAAAAATTCAGCCCATTGTGTCTGGAACTAACAAAATCATGGTTGAGGATTTCAGCATCAGATTAGCTACTAATCTGGCTTGAATCAGTTAAATTTACACTGACCAGAAATAGAACATGCAGCCTTTCTGCTTTGTTTATCTCAGTTACTCATTGGATAAACCAATTGAATCTTTGTAGGAACCTTATGTGTTCCCTTGAACTTCACAATCATTAGTTACATTGTTTACTTAAATAATTTTAAACTATCAGAAACAAATCGGAATGGTATTTTGGAGCTTTGTTACTTTAAGATTAAGAAACAACTTGTTACGACCAAGTGAGGCAGGGGTCTCGGGCTCCCCTCTCAGCCTTTTCCTGGCTTGGCCGTAACAGAGTTTAATTTTAAAAACACCATGTTTTCAGCTTCCCCTCAGTGAATCCTTGCTCATTGCTTTCTAATTATAATGGCAAAGAAACCAACCATCCAGGTTTTCTCAGATTTAAACAAGAAAGGTGTAAGTTTATTAACCTTAAAACTCTAATTAAGTTAAAACAACTAAAGATATGCGACGCGACCACACTAACATGCATACACAATAAACACACATGCAAATAGAGACAGAGGAAGAGAAAGAAGGGGAAAGGTTTGAAGTAATAGCTGGAGTTCAATTACTGGTTTTGGATTGGATGTAAAGTCTTTGATTGAAGTTAAGTCTTGTAGTTCTCATTGGGGCCCAGAGCACACCTTCAAACTTGTTTCACTGGTCTTCTGTCTTGAGGCTTGAGTTACTTCCATGGGTCCCTGGAACTTTGTGTGAGAGAGAGCGAGAGAGAGGTGCTCTTTTCTTGAAGTTCAGTTGCAGCCTCTCCCTAAAATTGTTCTGTGTCAGGCCCAATTCAAAAAGCCCCAGGTTGGCCAGCAGGTTAGTCATGTGACTCGCTCCTTGTTTAGAGCAGCCTCGCTTGTGAGATTTGTGGATTCCTTTAAGATAACCAGACACTCTCAGTGGTGGTGCGTGTGGTGGGGGGGGGGGGGGGGGGGTGGGGTGGAGGTGGGGGGCTGCGGGTCATGGAATGCTGGCTCAATTACTCTCAAAGTCTCTTGATCATCTCTATTGACAAAAATCCATCTGGCTAATTGAATCAGGGAGTACTCCCATTGTCTTCTTCCTGCAACTGTCTTTTCGAATGCAAATGTGCAGCCATGTTTTCAGCCATGTGGTCTTTTTAAACAAGTTATTTCAAGTTCAGTAACAGTTCAAAAATAATGTTCTATATGACAAAATTAATATGTCTCATTTTAGCCGGTGTGGTTTCTGTCACAACCTGTACAAATAGGGAGGAAAAAAAGTAGTTGACTCAAAATTGATAAGTTTAATTTTTCTGTCCTGCCTGTAATTGTCATCAAACACAAATAGTACAGAAACATTTAACATTCATTGATTATGAGACACAGCAAACCGTTACGATCAAGTGAGGAGGAGCCAAAAGGCTCCCCTCCTGTCCCTCTCCCTGTTTGACTACAACAGGCTTATTTCTAACAGTGGATGTGCTTACCAGTTCAATTAGTGTTTAACCCTTTATGTGCTATGATCATAAAAGAACCAATAGGACAGGTTTTCTTGAGTTTAAACAAGAAAGAGGTCAGTTTATTATCCTTAAAACCAAAACACGATCTAAGTAATATAATAAACTATGCTCCAACTTTCACAAACACACACACATGAACATCACACACATGCAAGCAGGTTACAGAGTGAAAAAGAATGGATTGGTTGGATTAAAGTACAGAACAATTAAAAGAATATACAGTCTGTGGAGTTTGGTAATTCAGTGGTCTTCTGGATGAACTCATGATCCTAAAGTTTCTGGCTGATAGAAGTGGCCGCCTAGTTCAGGGTTTTCTTGGAGACAGTGATATAGATGGTTTTCTCCCCAGGGTCTCTGTAGCAATGATGGACTTGGATGTTTTGCAGCCCACAGGCAGGATTAAAACTTAAAGGATTGCCTGGAGAGAGACAGACACCAACTTAGATCCTGCACTGGTCAAACTCAGGTGCTTGCTACAGAGAAAGAGACTGCAAGTTTTTCACACAGATGGAGAGTTGTCCAATGTATTTTGCATCTTAATTAGTTCAAGTCTTAAGAATGCCCAATCTATCTCGGTTCCCATTGTTTCAGAGTTTACCCTTTGAGGTTTGTCTCCACCAGTGTTAATGTTCCAAGATGGCTTTGAATGTCTTGTTAATGGAGGTGAGGCAGCTGCTCATTCAAAATTCACAAGCCACTGTTCTGGTGGGAGATTAATCAGACATTCGTCTCCACCTCGATACTTTGGTATGTGAGGTATTTCAATGCAAATTATGATGGCCATTTTAGCTGCTAGCAGGGATCCTTTTACCAGTTATTTTTGTCTCCTGCTGCTTTTTAAAGTTTAATTCAAGTTCTTAGTCTCCTGCTTTTTTATTAAAGTTTAATTCAGGTTTCCAACCAATGGATTGAAAAAAAATCTGATTCCGCATAGCATGTGCTCATGACAAAACTAAAATACAGTCACAAACCTTATAGATAAGGCAAATACAATCCTATTCAATTGGTCTACCACTCTCAAACAATAACAGTCTACCCCCAGTTGTTCATTTCTCTTTGTTGACAGTAGAAAATAAAATTGTATTACCTGAAATCAAAGCGGGCTGTATGATGATATTGCTGTTCGAATGCTTAACCACAGAATCATAGAATTGTTACAGCACAGAAGGAGGCCATTCAGCCCATCATGCCTGCACTGGTCTCTTAATAAGCATTTCACCTAGTGTCACTCCCCCACATTTTTCTCATAGCCCTGCACATTCTTCCTTTTCATATAACTGTCTAATTCCCTTTTGTGTGCTTCAATTGAACCTACCTCCATCACACTCTCAGGCAGTGCATTCCAGACTGTAACCAAATGCTACATGAAAAAGTTTTACCTCTGTCACTTTTGCTTCTTTTACCAATTACTTTAAATCTGTGCCCTCTCATTCTCGATCCTTTCATGAGTGGGAACATTTTCTCTCTATCTACTCTGTCCAGACCCCTCATGCTATTGAATACCTCTATCAAATCTCCTCTCAGCCTTCTATTCTCTAAGGAAAACAGTCCCAACTTCTCTGATCTATTTTCATAACTGAAGTTCCTCATCCCTGGAATCATTCCCATGAATCTTTTCTGCACGCTCTCTAATGCCTTCATATCCTCCCTTACTTGTTGTTTTATTGGGGTGTAGGAGATAGCCTTTCACATCCACAAAATTTTCGCATATAACAGTTGTAAAACACAGAAGGAACTCTGCCAGTCACTTTATGAGTCACTTTTCTCACAGAAAGGTGAAATAAATCCCAGTTTAATATTTACCGGAAACTAATGAGTATCCAAATAGAAAACAATGAGAAGTTTTGTTTCGTGTTTGATATTTGTTACAAATATAGTCTATGTTGTTACGACTGAGGTAGGAGGAGTGCACTGTTTATTCTAATCCCACTTCTCCACAGGTCACAACATACATTTTAAATGTTCCCATTTACTATTACAGTCAATCACATACTCTTATTTTTCCCAGAATAGAGCACGCGCACACGCACGCGCACGCACGCACGCACGCACACACACACACACACACACACACCGGTTAACCAGAAAAATAAAATGGATTTTTCCAATTCAGAGCTATGTTACAAACAAAAAAAGATACTTGGACTGATTACTGGCTCATTTCTGAAGAAAACAATAGATGAGATATGTTGTTCCAAAACTGGCATACAGTCTGGCCTCCGAGGTCAGTGGGATCTTTTAGAACAGTTCTTTTCAGGCAGCATTGAGAATTAATTTAGCAGGATTTCTTCAAAGACAGGAGACAAGATGAATTAACACAATGGACTTTGCAGGGTCTTATAGAGAGTTGCTGGAAAGCGAGCTGGGTTGTGGTCTTCTCTCCTTCCTTCACTTCTGCAGTAGGCTAACTATCTCAGCCGCTCACTCCAGAAGGGAAAACAAACTGATACTACAACCAAAAGCTTGTGAGTTTTCTGCCCTCTCAGATAAACTCTGCTGCTCCTGGGCTTGTCCAAGCAAGGGGCGCCTGTCATTTTACTGCCCACATCTTCTCCTGTTACCAGGGTTTCTGTTCTATTTCTAACTTGAGTCATGTGACAACCAGTACATTGTTGCAAAGCCAGTTCTTTTGTATCCCCTTGATGACTCTCATGAAAAAATAAACAGATCCAACATTTATTCAGTTTGACTATGAATTCCTAAAAACAAATTTTAACAGAAAAAGAGAGACACCTTCATAACAATGTTCCTTTTGAATTTCTGACAAATTGTATGACGATCTGAGCTAAATCATTGAGTATACCAAAGATAATGGGCTGCATTTTAAAAGCCCGCCACCATAATAGGCAGCGGGCAAAAAAATTTGCAGCCTGCGCACACAGGCGCACGTCGCGGAGCTGCTGTGATTCCAAACGCAGCAGCTCATTAGCAAGGCCAGGGCAGTCGCCTACCCCCCTCCGATGATGTGGAGGGGGCGGGCGAGCTATCTCCGACAATGGCGTCTGGTGCCAGTGCGCAGGCGCCGGCGCCATTTTTAAAGGGCTTATGGCCCTCAATGACTATTTAAATTTTTAAAGAGACAGTGACTGTAAACTTTATAAAAATGAATAAAATAATCTTTCCATGCCCTCTCCCACAACCCCCCCCCAAAACCTACCATGAATATTTGACCTTCCCCTCGCACAAAGTTCAGAAACTTTGTCCTTTACCCCTTCCCATCACCCCCTCAACCAATCTGAAGAGTTTGACCCCGCTCCCTTGCTCCCGCACTGAGAAAAATACCTCCTTCCCCTCCCCACAGGTGTTCTGCCTCATTTCCCTGAATGGGGATTCAAAGGTGCAGCATTGCTGGCTGCCGGAATGAAGATCTCAATCTGATGTCATACTCACTGCGTCCTGCATATTAATTAGAGTCATAGAGTCATAGAGTTATACAGCACAGAAACAGGCCCTTCGGCCATCATGTCTGTGCCAGCCATCAAGCACCTAACTCTAGCCCCATTTTCCAGCAACTGGCCTTGTATGCTATGGCATTTCAACTGCTCATCTAAATACTTCTTAAATGTTGTGAGGGTTCCTGCCTCTACCACCCCTTCAGGCAGTGTATTCCAGATTCCAACCACCCTCTGGGTGAAAATATTTTTCCTGAAATCCCCTCTAAACCTCCTGTCCCTTACCTTGAATCTATGCCCCCTGGTTATTACCCCCTCCACTAAGGGAAAACCTCTTTTCCTATCTAACCTATCAATGCCCCTCATAACTTTGTACACCTCAATCATGTCCCTCCTCATCCTTCTCTGTTCTAAGGAAAACAACCCTAGCCTTTTCAGTGTCTCTTCATAGCTGAAATGCTCCAGCCCAGGCAACATCCTGGTGAATCTCCTCTGCACCCTCTTCAGTGCAATCACATCCTTCCTATAGTGTGGTGCCCAGAACTGTACACAGTACTCCAGCTGAGGCCTAACTAGCATTTTATACAGCTCCATCATAACCTCCCTACTCTTATATTCTATGCCTCGGCTAATAAAGGCCAGTATCTCATATGCCTTCCTAACCACCTTATCTACCTGTGCTGCTGCCTTCAGTGATCTATGGATAAGTACACCAAGGTCCCTCTGACCTTCTGTACTTCCTAGCGTCCTTTCATCCATTGTATATTCCCTTGTCTTGTTAGTCCTCCAAAAATGCATCACCTCACACTTCTCAGGATTAAATTCCATTTGCCACATCTATATCGTCCTGTAATCTAAGGATTTCCTCCTCACTATTTACGACACCACCAATTTTCATGTCATCTGCGAACTTACTTATCATACCTCCTATATTCACGTCTAAATCATTAATGTACACTACAAACAGAAAGGGTCCCAGCACTGATCCCTGCGGTACACCACTGGTCACAGGCTTCCAATCGCAAAAACAACCCTCGACCATCACCCTCTGCCTCCTGCCATTAAGCCAATTTTGGATCCAATTTGCCAAATTGCCCTGGATCCCATGGGCTCTTACCTTCTTCACCAATCTCCCATGCAGGACCTTATCAAAAGCCTTACTGAAGTTCATGCAGCATACTTCAACTGCTTTACCCTCATCTACATAACTAGTCACCTCCTCGAAAAATTCAGTCAAGTTAGTTAGATACGATCTCCCCCTGACAAAGCCATGCTGACTATTCCTGATTATTCCCTGCCTTTCCAAGTGGACATTAATCCTGTCCCTCAGAATTTTTTCCAATAGTTTCTCTGCCACTGATGTTAGTCTCACCGGCCTGTAATTACCTGGTCTATCCCTGCTACCCTTCTTGAATAATGGTACCACATTTGCTGTGCTCCAGTCCTCTGGCACCTCTCCCGTGGCCAGAGAGGATCTGGAAATTTGTGTTGGAGCCCCTGCTATCACCTCCCTTGCCTAACATAACAGCCTGAGATACATCTCATCTGGGCCTGGGGATTTATCTACTTTTAAGCCCGCTAAAACAACTAATACTTCGTCCCTCTCAATGTTAATATGTTCAAGTATATCGCAATCCCCCTCCCTGATCTCTAAACCTACATCGTCCTTCTCCACAGTGAAAACAGATGAAAAGTAATCATTTAAAACCTCATCTACATCCTCCGGCTCCACACACAGATTGCCACTTTTGTCCCTAATGGGCCCTACTCTTTCTCTGGTTATATATTTATAAAGCGCCCTAGGATTTTCCTTTATCTTGCCAACCAATGTTTTTTCATGTCCCCTCTTCGCTCTCCTAATCACTTTTTTCAGTACCCCCCTACACTTTCTGTACTCCTCTAGTGCCTCCGCTGTTTTCAGCGCTCCAAATCTGCCATAAGCCTCCTATTTCTTCCTGATCCAATACTCTACATCCCTTGACATCCAGGGTTCCCTGGACTTGATGGTCCTACCCTTCACCTTAATGGGTAAATGTTGGCCCTGAACCCTCACTATTTCTTCTTTGAATGACTCCCACTGGCCTGATGTAGACTTTTCTACCATTAGCTGCTCCCAGTCCACTTTGGCCAGATCCTGTTTTATCAAATTGAAATCGGCCTTTCCCCAATTCAGTACCTTTATTTCTGGCCCGTCTTTGTCCTTTTCCATAACTATCTTAAATCTTACAGAGTTATGATCACTATCCCCGAAATACTCCCCCACTAATACTTCTACCACTTGTCCAGCTTCATTCCCTAGGATTTGGTCCAGTACTGCCCCTTCTCTTGTAGGACTTTCTACGTACTGGCTCAAAAAGCTCTCCTGTCTGCATTTTAAGAATTCCTCCCCCTTTAAGTCTTTTGCACTAAGACTGTCCCAGTTGATATTTGGTAAGTTGAAATCCCCTACTATTATTACCATATTATTTTTACACCTCTCTGAGATTTGTCTACATATCTGTTCCTCTATCTATCCCTGACTGTTTGGAGGCCTGTAGTACACGCCCGGCCATGTGATTGCCCCCCTTTTGTTCTTATGTTCTACCCATATGGCCTCAATTGAGGAACCTTCTAAGATATCATCCCTCCTTACTGCAGTAATTGACTCCTTGATCAACAGTGCAATGCCACCTCCTCTTTTATCCCCTCCCCTATCACGTCTGAAGATTCTATACCCTGGAATATTGATTTGCCAGTCCTGCCCCTCCCTCAGTCATGTCTCTGTGATAGCAATAATATTATAATCACTTGTGCTAATCATTGCCCTCAATTCATCTGTCTTAATAGTCAGACTCCTTGCATTAAAGGAAATGCAATCCAGCCTTGCATTTCTCACTTGTGCCTTAACAGGTCTATATTTGCTCTGCCTTCCAGACTGACTCAGTTTCTCTTCTATATTTGGCTGTGCATCACCCCCAATTTGCATATTGTAATGCGGGTCCCGTTGTCTAGCAGTGGGGTGGCAGCCACGAGGCCTCGCCGCCACCACAGAGGTCGGAATGGGCTCTACTGGCATCGGGGTCAGTGGTGGGCCTCATCCGTTGCAATCTTCATGCCCCCACCACCCGTTCCCGCCGTTGGGCACCCTTTAAAATCCAGCCCAATGTGTGCTTTTTGAACCAAATGGTTTTGCTACGTCTGCTTATAACAGCTTTGAAAAGAAAGATAACAATTAAGATTTCTAGAAAAGGGGAAATAAGCTGCTTCAATTGTCTTGGGCTACATTTTCCCTCTATGTTAATTTTGACTGAAGAAAGGTAAGTCTACGTAAAAAAAAGATAAAAGGTGCAAGACTGGTGAAATCAAATAATGGTCCATTTGTACCATTACTCTTAAGGGGTAATTTTAATGCTCACCAATGAATGGGAAATGAATGTGGGAGCAGTTAAAATGAAGCAGCAGTTCCATTTGCCAACCTGATCCTGATGATCTGTAGTTTTGGTGATGCTGGAATATTCCCTTTATCCCTACTCTCTGTTTCCAATCAATTATCAACTTATGTCACAAAGTTACCTTCCAATTCCATATACTTTTAACTTTGTGAATAATCTCATATTTGTAATCTTATCAAATGCCTTTTGGAAGTCCATGGAGACACCATCCATAGATACTCCATTATCCACCATGTTAGTGATCTCAAAATATTCAACTACATTAGTCAACCATGACCTGCACTTCACAAAGCCATGCTGATTCTCTTTCATTAGCTCATACTTGTCCAAGTGCTCACTCACTCTGGGCTGGATTTTCAAATGCCGTTGGGGTCGGAAGCGGGTGTGGACGCAATTTGAAAATCGCCTTCCTGGAGGGTGGCACTGGGGCCTGCCATCTCTGGAATATGATGTGATCTTCAAACAGAGACCAGGGATGGGGGGCTGGGATTCTGAAACCTACTCGCATCCAATTCAGTGCTCGTTGAGCTCATTAATGAGCTCATTGATAGGAGCAGTCAGAAATTTTCAATTGGCAGACACGGGGAGCGCACAGTTTGTGGGAGACGTCAGGGTTCAGCTGGCCTGAACACCATAAAGAGCCATGAGGGCTATTGGATAAACTGGTCAACTCATTTAAAAGGGGGAGAATAAAATTTGGCTGCACAACCGGTGATACAGAATTGCCAACGCTGGTACTGAGAGGCTTGTATTTGTAAACAGTGAAAGGTAGGAGCCCTGAGAGGAGGTGTCAGGCTGCTGGCATCTTTTGGGCAGCAGAGGTTGGCAGAGGAAGCCCTGGTGAACAAACGAGTGCCAGTTGAGGGAGTGGAAATGGGAGCTGGCTATACTGACATTGGGCAGAGTAGCGAGAGGAGTCACAGCAGGGGCATCCTCCTGTTTGGGAGGAGCCCAGAGAGGGTCTGCAAGGGGGAAGAAGGCACTACCCAAGATGGATGACCAACGAATCAGCTAACTGCAAATGATAGAGCGCCAGTGCCATAGGAGACTGCACCTATCCAGGCAGATAGTCTTGGACATTTGTGCTCTGGTTCATAATGACGTAAGACCTCATGGATCCCATGAAAGTCACCTACCTACGCCATCACCCTGAATTTTAATGCTTCCAGCTCATTCCAGGGATCAGCTGTGGACCTGGGTGGCAACTCACAGTCAGCAGCTCATCACATCATCTAGCAGGTCACAGATGCCATATTATGGAGGGCAGGGAAATACATCCATTTTGAAACAGATGGACCAGCGCAGGCACTGAAGGAATTGGGTTTTCTGTCCACTGATGGATTCCTGTAGGTCCAGGAGATCATTGATTGCACCCATGTAGCTATCAATTCACTGACAGAGCAGCCAGCCAGATTCCTGAATATAAAAGGCTTCTTCTCATTGAATGTCTAGCTCATCTGTGACCACACGAAGTGCACCTTGCAGTTCTGTGCCCAGGTCCTGGACAGCTGTCATGATTCCTTCATCCTGGGAGAGTGCCAGATGCCGCACCTCTTCAGGCCCACATCCAGACTCCGTGTGTGGCTGCTGCGGATAATGGTCTTTTCAATGCAGGCACATGTTAATAGGTGGCTCCTGATGCCCATCCGTTACCCACATATGGATACACAGAGGTGCGACAACCAGAGCCACCTATTAATATGTGCCTGCATTGAAAAGACCATTGGCATCGTGAAGATGCGCTTTCATTGCCTTGACCGGTCAGATAATGCCCTTCAGTATGAACCTGCCAGGGTGTCTCGTAGTGTGGTCGTCTGCTACAATATGACTATACAAAGAGGTCTTGAGCTAGATGAAGAGGAGGGCCTGGAATGCCACTCTACCTTGGAGGAGGACGGAGAGGAGGAAGAAGAAGAGGAGGGTAGAGGGGGCACTCCAGAGGAGCCCAGTGCCCAAACATTGGAGAAAGACCAATGAGGCCATCCCAGGTCACATGGAGATCAACAGGCTGGCCTGGCCGCCAGGGCCATGCTAATTCAGCAATGTTTCACTTGAGCGCCTCTCAGCCCTATGACTTCACCCTTCATTTCACTTTTCTCAGCAAGCTTTAAAAACACACAAGTCTGATCAAGATCATCAGAAGTTTTCATTATAACAAGATGAATCAAAGACAACACAAACACAGAAAACTTCACTCAGGTGACCATTCGGGCTGAATTTAATGTGGCTGTTGAAGATGGGTCTGGTAACATGCAGGGACAGATAATCACAATGCAACCATCCACCCGTAAATCCAGTATTATGATGTTGCTTCTGGATTTTTATCAGTGGCAGGAAGGGACGATGTCAGTATCGACGCCGCAAACACGACGGGAACCCATTTCAAATTGCTGAAATACAGAATTACATGCACTAAAATATAATTATAAGTGATTTAATGATAGGTGAGAGATTTTGTGAACAGCGGGCAGCAGTCACGAGGCTCTGGATTCCCGACCGGTGAAACCTAGCGGCACTGAGGTGAGAGAATTCAGTGCCGCGATGGGTAGGCAGCCTTGAGCACTGCTGTGTAGGGGAAGAGGGGGGTTTGGAGGCAATTGTTGCAACTCCACGGACAGAATTGTTACATCCTCAGGTGCCAAGGCAGGAGGCCAGACGGGTGAAGCAACGTGCAAAAGAGGTAAGAGACAACCTCATAATGACTCATTTACAGCCGTCCTGGTGTCCATTCACAGAGAGTGAGATAAAGGCTCATCTTAATGCATGAACTCAGCCACTCTCGTCCCATTTGTGGTCCCTGTCTTGCGAGCGGATGCAACGCGCGCTAGTGACCATGGGAGAACATATGTTAACAAGGGCTCTCATCACATTGGCATATTAATGAGGGCTGTGGTCACATTGGCATAGCCCTAAGGGGGAAGAGGGAGTCAGCAGCTCACAATTAAGGCATAATATCACTTTGCTTTCAGACAATGATGGCTAATGATTTGAATAAAGGATCTTTTAATTATTTACCTCAAAACCTATATGCTACATCTGTGCACCACAAAATGTGGCTATGTGCTCATCTTAATACTGTTATGGTCAAGAGAGAAGGGGTTGAAGGGCTTCCCTCTTTTCCCACTCATTGTTAGACCACAGCAGGTTTAATTCTTTCTTGGATGTGCTGGCAAATTCAGTAGGTGTTTGATTACTTACTTGCTATGATCATAACAAGAACCAAACAGATAGGTTTTCTTGAGTTAACAAAGAAAGAGGTTAACTTTATTGTACCTAAACTGAAATAATAAAATAATAAACAATGCACCAACTTTCACTGTCACACGCACACTAAAGGTTTCCACACACACAAATAGGTTACAGAGTGGGGAAAGGTGGATTGGTTGAGTTAGAGTTAACAAAAAAGGTATACAGTGTGTGGAGTTTGGTGATTCAGCTGGCTTCTAGCTGAATTCAGCAGTCCTGAGGCTTTTAGTTTGAAGAGGTAGATGACTGGTTCGGTGACTTTCTTGGAGACAGCAGGTGATTTCCTCCCACTGGTTTTCTGTATGTAGCCAGAGTATGCAAAGGTAGTCAGTCAACAAGCAGGATTTGAAAGAGAGGGAGGGACCCCCACATAGGATCTGCTCATGTCAGAGTCCAGCTGCTTCTCCTCTGCTGCAGAGAAAACACCAGCTTAAAACCACAGATGGGGTGGGGCTTGTTACATAACAGTCACTCAGTTATTCAAACATAGCAGTTAGCAGTATTTCTCTGATTGCTGAGAGAACACGTAGTTCCTTTAAACTTCCTGGGTCTTGGTTTTTGCTGGAGACTGAGCAGACATTTCGTCTCTCTCCTCACAAGCATTGCAGTCTAGGATACAATGTTGCAAATTAGCTTATCATCTTAAGCTGAAAGGATGACTTTGCTGGCAGCTTATCTTTTTAAAAAGTCTTTAAAAATATATATAAATTCAGATCTCCAGTTAGTGGATTAAAGAAAACTATCATTCAACAAAACACATTGGCATAACACTACGTTTGTGGGTGCTTCTATGCGGTGTGATCCCGGGGGTAGCAGCTGGGCTGGAGACAAGCTGCTGATCAGGCTGCCCCTTGGCCTGTGATGACTTTGGTGGGCATCCTCTGGCTGTCTGAGGCCTGGAAGCTCCCAGTTGCCTGGGGGTGTCCTGGACTGGTGCTTAGTTTTCCATAACGCATTTGCTAAGGTGCCACATCAATGGTTATTGCGGAAAATAAAAGCTCATGGTGTAGGGGGTAACATATTGGCATGGATGGAAGATTGGCTAGATAACAGGAAACAAAGAGTAAGCATACATTTTCTGGTTGCAAGATGTAATGAGTAGTGTGCCACAGGGATCAGTGCTGGGGCCTCAACTTTTTACAATTTATATAAATGACTTGGGTGAAGGGCCTGAAGGTATGGTTGCTAAATTTGCTGATGACACAAAGATAGGTATGAATGTGCAAGAACACAAAGAACACAAGAAATAGGAGCAGAAGTAGACCATATGGCCCATCGAGCCTGCTCCGCTATTCAATACAATTGTGGCTGATCTTGGGCTTCAGTTCCACTTTCCTGCTCGCTTCCCATATCCCTTGATTCCCTGCAAGACCAAAAATCTGTCTATCCCAACCTTAAATGTATTCAATGATGGAGTATCCACAACCCTCTGGGGTAGAGAATTCCAAAGATTCACAACCCTTTGAGTGTAGTAATTTCTCCTCTTCTCAGTCCTAAATGATCAGCCCCTTATTCTGAGACTGTGCCCCCGCATTCTAAATTCTGTGACCAGTGGAAACAATCTCTCAGCTTCGACCCTATCAAGCCTTTTCAGAATCTTGTATGTCTCAATTAGTTCGCCTCTCATTCTTCTAAATTCCAGAGAATATAGGCCCAATTTACTCAGCCTCTTATCATAGGACAACCCACTCATCCCAGGGACCAATTTAGTAAATCTTCGCTGCACCGCCTCCACTGCAAGTATATCCTTTCTTAAATGTGGAGACCAAAACTGCACACAGTACTCCAGGTGCAGTCTAACCAAAGCCCTGTACAATTTTAGTAAGACTTCTTTATTCCTGTACTCAAATCCCCTTTCAGTAAAGGCCAACATGTCATTTGCCTTCCTAATAGTTTGCTGCATCTGCATGTTGTGAAGAAGACATAAGGAGGCTACAAAGGGATATAGATAGGTTAGCTGAGTGGACAAAGATCTGACAAATGGAGTATAATGTGAAATTGTCCATTTTTGCAGGAAGAATAAAAAAGAAGCATATTATCTAAATGGTGAGGGATTGCAGAGCTCTGAGATGCAGAGGGATCTGGGTGTCCTAGTGCATGAATCATAAAGGTTAGTATGCAGGTTCAGCAAGTATTTAGGAAAGCTAATAGAATGTTATTGTTTATTGTGAGGGGAATTGAATACAAAAGTAGGGAGGTCATGCTTCAGTTATACAGGGTATTGTTGAGACCACATCTGGAGCATTGTGTACAATAATGATCTCCTTATTTAAGGAAGGATGTAAATGCGTTGGAAGCAGTTCAGAGATGGTTTACTAGACTAATAGCTGGAATGTGCGGGTTGTCTTGTGAGGAAAGGTTGTACAGGCTAGGCTTGTATCCACTGGAGTTCAGAAGAGTAAGAGGTGACTTGATTGAAACATATAAGATCCTGAAGGGTCTTGACAAGATGGATGTGGAAAGGATGTTTCCTCTTGTGGGAGAATCTAGAACTAGGGATCACTGTTTAAAAATAAGGGGTCGCCCATTTAAGACAGAGATGAGGAGAAATTTTTATTCCCCGAGGGTCATGAGTCATAGAACATAGAACATACAGCACAGAACAGGCCCTTCGGCCCACAATGTTGTGCCGATCCTTTGTCCTCTGTCAAGGACAATTTAATCTATACCCCATCATTCTCCTTTATCCATATACCTATCCAAAAGCCTTTTGAAAGTCCCTAAAGTTTCTGACTCAACAACTTCCCCGGGCAAGGCATTCCATGCCTCGACCACTCTCTGGGTAAAGAACCTTCCCCTGACATCCCCCTTATATCTCCCACCCTTCACCTTAAATTTATGACCCCTTGTAACGCTTTGCTCCACCCGGGGAAAAAGTTTCTGACTGTCTACCCTATCTATTCCCCTGATCATCTTATAAACCTCTATCATGTCACCCCTCATCCTTCTCCTTTCTAATGAGAAGAGGCCTAGAATGTTCAGCCTTTCCTCGTAAGACTTATTCTCCATTCCAGGCAACATCCTGGTAAATCTCCTCTGCACCCTCTCCAAGGCTTCCACATCCTTCCTAAAATGAGGCGACCAGAACTGCACACAGTACTCCAAATGAGGCCTTACCAAGGTCCTGTACAGCTGCATCATCACCTCACGGCTCTTAAATTCAATCCCTCTGCTAATGAACGCTAACACCCCATATGCCTTCTTCACAGCCCTATCCACTTGAGTTGCAACTTTCAATGATCTATGCACATAGACCCCAAGGTCTCTCTGCTCCTCCACATGCCCAAGAACCCTACCGTTAACCCAGTATTTTGCATTCATGTTTGTCCTTCCAAAATGGACGACCTCACACTTTTCAGGGTTAAACTCCATCTGCCACTTTTCAGCCCAGCACTGCAACCTATCCAAGTCCCTTTGCAGACGACAATAGCCCTCCTCGGTATCCACAACTCCACCAACCTTTGTATCATCTGCAAATTTACTGACCCACCCTTCGACTTCCTCATCCAAGTCGTTAATAAAAATCACAAACAGGAGAGGACCCAGAACTGATCCCTGCGGCACGCCACTGGTAACTGGGCTCCAGGCTGAGTATTTACCATCTAAGACCACTCTCTGCCTTCTATCAGTTAGCCAATTCTTAATCCAACTGGCCACATTCCCCACTATCCCATGCCTCCTGACTTTCTCCATAAGTCTACCATGGGGGACCTTATCAAATGCCTTACTAAAATCCATGTACACCACATCCACTGGTTTACCCTCATCCACTTGCTTGGTCACCTGCTCAAAGAATTCAATCAGGCTTGTGAGGCAAGACCTACCCCTCACAAAACCGTGCTGACTGTCCCGAATCAAGCAGTGTCTTTCCAGATGCTCAGAAATCCTATCCCTCAGCACCTTTTCCATCAACTTGCCTACCACCGAAGTAAGACTAACTGGCCTGTAATTCCCAGGGTTGTTCCTATTCCCTTTCTTGAACAGGGGCACAACATTTGCCACCCTCCAATCACCTGGTACCACCCCCGTCAGCAGAGAAGATGAAAAGATCATTGCCAGCGGCTCTGCAATTTCATCCCTTGCTTCCCATAACATCCTTGGATATACCCCGTCAGGCCCGGGAGACTTGTCTATCTTCAAGTTATTCAAAAACCCCAACACATCTTCCCTCCTAACGAGCACTTCCTCGAGCTTACCAGTCTGTTTCACACCGTCCTCTTCAGTAATACACCCCTTCTCATTCGTAAATACCGAAGAGAAGTACTCATTCAAAACCTCACTTATCTCTTCCGGCTCAACACACAGTCTCCCGCTATTGTCCTTGACCGGACCTATGGTCCCCCTGGTCATCCTCATATTTCTGACATACGCGTAAAAGGCCTTGGGGTTTTCTTTTATCCTACCCGCCAAGCATTTTTCATGCCCTCTCTTAGCTCTCCTAATCCCTTTCTTCAGATCCTTCCTGGCCATCTTGTATCCCTCCAGAGCTATGCCTGTGCCCTTTTTCCTCAACTTTATATACGCATCCTTCTTCTTCCTAACAAGACTCTCAACCTCTCTTGTCAACCACGGTTCCCTCACATGACCATCCCTTCCCTGTCTGACAGGGACATGCTTATCAATGGCCCCTACTATCTGCTCCTTGAAAAAGTTCCACATTTCGTCCGTGCCCTTCCCTGCCAGCATATGCTCCCAACTTATGCTCCTCAGTTCCTGCCTGACAGCATCATATCTACCCTTCCCCCAATTGTAAACCTTGCCCTGTTGCACATACCTATCCCTCTCCATTACCACAGTGAATGCTACAGAATTGTGATCACTATCTCCAAAGTGCTCGCCCACCAACAGCTCTATCACTTGCCCTGGTTCATTACCTAGTACCAAATCCAATATTGCCTCCCCTCTGGTCGGGCAGTCTACATACTGAGTCAGAAAAGCTTCCTGGACATACTGCACAAACACTACCCCATCCAAACTATTCGATCTAAAGAGTTGCCAATCAATATTTGGGAAGTTGAAATCCCCCATAATTACTACCCTGTGACTTCTGCTCCTTTCCAAAATCTGTTTCCCAATCTGCTCTTCCACCTCCCTGCTGCTATTGGGGGGCCTATAGAAAACTCCCATCAAGGTGACTGCTCCTTTCCTGTTCCTGACCTCAACCCACAGTGCCTCAGTCGGCAGATCCTCCTCGAAAATTCTTTCAGCAGTTGTTACACTATTTCTAACTAACAATGCCACCCCCCCACCTCTTTTACCACCATTCCTAATCTTATGAAAACATCTATAACCAGGTACCTCCAAAAACCATTCCTCCCCCTCACCTATCCACGTTTCAGTGATGGCCACAACATCGTAGTCCCAAGTGCCCATCCACGCCTTCAATTCACTCACCTTATTCCTGATGCTTCTTGCGTTGAAGTATACGCACTTTAACCCTTCTCCGTGCCCATCTGTCCTCTGTGACAGTGCTACCTTCCCCAATACCTCACTACACTCTTTGTCTTTCTGAGTGGACCCACTGGTCCCTGGATTACAAGTCCGGTTCCCATCCCCCTCCCAAACTAGTTTAAACCCTCCCGAACAGTACTAGCAAACCTCCCTCCCAGGACATTGGTGCCCCTCTGGTTCAGATGCAGCCCGTCCTGTTTGAACAGGTCCCATCTTCCCCAGAATGCAGTCCAATTATCCAAGAACTGGAAGCCCTCCCTCCTACACCATTCCTGCAGCCACGTGTTCAGCTGTGCTCTCTCCCTATTCCTAGCCTCACTATCACGTGGCGCCGGCAACAAACCAGAGATAACAACTCTGTCCGTCCGAGCTTTCAGCTTCCAGCCTAACTCCCTAAACTCACTTCTAACATCTGTGCCACCCTTCCTTCCTACGTCGTTGGTGCCAATGTGCACCACGACCTCTGGCTGCTCCCCCTCCCCTTTAAGGATCCTGAAGACGCGATCACAAACATCACGGACCCTGGCACCAGGGAGGCAACAAACCATCCGTGCGTCTCGCCTGCGCCCACAGAACCGCCTGTCCGTACTCCTCACCATCGAGTCCCCGATGACTAGTGCTCTCCCATTTTCCCTCCTTCCCTTCTGAGCCACAGTGCAGGACCCCGTGCCAGAGGCCCGGTCACTGCAGCCTGCCCCCGATAGGCCGTTCCCCCCAACAGTATCTAAAACTGTATACTTGTTGTTGAGGGGAACGACCACAGGAGATCCCTGCACTGACCTCTTCCCACCTCTAACTGTTACCCAGCTGCCTTTGATTTGTGGAGTAACGACCTCCGTGTAGCTTCTATCTATCAACCCCTCAGCTTCCCGAATGATCCTCAGTTCATCCAGCTCCAGCTCCAATTCCCTAACACGGTCTGATAGGAGCTGGAGACGGATGCACTTCCAGCAGGTGAAGTCGGCAGGGTCACCGGAGGTTCCCCTCACCTCGAACATTCTGCAGGAGGAGCAATACACTACACTGGCTGCCATTTCTTTTATTCAATTACCCCTTAGTTAAGTACAACTATAGATATTAACAAAAACAGTAAATAGCTTACCTGCTCAGTCCTTTTTGGTTAGAGGAGGAGGGTAAAAAGGGTCTTATTATTAGGTTAGATGAGGAGGATGGGTGGGAGACACTACATGTGTAGTGGCTCGGGTTTACTCAGCTCCGCACCTTTAAGGAAAATACCTACCCAGGAGTCCTCGCTGCCGACCAGCTTCCGGTTCCTCCGGCGCCAAAAGAAACTCAAAGACAAGGAAAACAGTAAGTAAAACAGTAAGTACTTACTTTTAAAACACAGCTCCTGATGCCTTCACTCACCCAACGAAGAGTCGCTACCTTCTCCTGCTGCTCCGCCGGGAAATGAGGCCGAGTCCACGGAGCTCCGCACCTTTAAGGAAAATACCTACCCAGGAGTCCTCGCTGCCGACCAGCTTCCGGTTCCTCCGGCGCCAAAAGAAACTCAAAGACAAGGAAAACAGTAAGTAAAACAGTAAGTACTTACTTTTAAAACACAGCTCCTGATGCCTTCACTCACCCAACGAAGAGTCGCTACCTTCTCCTGCTGCTCCGCCGGGAAATGAGGCCGAGTCCACGGAGCTCCGCACCTTTAAGGAAAATACCTACCCAGGAGTCCTCGCTGCCGACCAGCTTCCGGTTCCTCCGGCGCCAAAAGAAACTCAAAGACAAGGAAAACAGTAAGTAAAACAGTAAGTACTTACTTTTAAAACACAGCTCCTGATGCCTTCACTCACCCAACGAAGAGTCGCTACCTTCTCCTGCTGCTCCGCCGGGAACTCCTGGGTAGGTATTTTCCTTAAAGGTGCGGAGCTCCGTGGACTCGGCCTCATTTCCCGGCGGAGCAGCAGGAGAAGGTAGCGACTCTTCGTTGGGTGAGTGAAGGCATCAGGAGTCTTTGGAACTCTCTTCCTCAAAAGGCATTGGAAGTAGAGTCTAAATATTTTTAAGGCAGAGCTAGATAGATTCTTGATAATCAAGAGGGTAAAAGGTTATCAGGAATCGTGGTTACAATCAGATCAGCCATGATCTTATTGAATGGTGGAACAGGCACGAGGGGTCGAGTGGCCTACTCCTGCCCCTAATTCGTATGTTCATATGTAGGACTCTCCTCAGGCGTCGTGACTGCTGGAGTTGGGCTCACTGTTAGAGGGGTTGAGGAGCCAGTGGCCACACTCAGAGCGCCCTGAGGGGAGTCTCTAGATGTGGCTGTCAGCCTCTTTTCCTCTCTTTGAAGGCTGTCTTGAGCCTCCCTGCTCACCAGAGAAGGACTAAGCGCAGCAGAATCATCCGGGCTCATGTTTTTTTAATTCTTTCATGGGATGTGGGCATCGCAGGCCAGGCCAGGCCAGCATTTATTGCCCATCCCTAATTGCCCTCGAACTGAGTGGCTTGCGAGGCCATTTCAAGGGCATGTAAGAGTCAACCACATTGCTGTGGATCTGGAGTCACATGTAGGCCAGACCAGGTAAGGACAGCAGATTTCCTTCCCTAAAGGACATTAGTGAACCAGATGGGTTTTTACAACAATCAACAATGGTTTCACAGCCATCATTAGACTAGCTTTTAAATTCCAGATTTATTAATTGAATTCAAATTCCACCTTCTGCTGTGGTGGGATTTGAACCCATGTCTCCAGAGCAATACCTGGGTCTCTGGGTTACTAGTCCAGTGACAATACCAGTACGCCACCACCTCCTGTTCCTTCTCTGGCCTTGCCACTGCTGCATTGAGCTCATGGCCAAGGCGATGGTGTGCAGGTCTGTGTGCACCTGTGGGATCTGGCTCACCATGAGGGTCGCCTCTCAATGGAGGAAGCCATGTGCTCATAAGCCTGAGACATGGCAGCAGTCATGGCTTGGATGGACTCCTCCATCATCCGCTCATGACTGTGCATTGCCTCTGGCATCTTGTCCAGATGTTGCCTTACCTCTCTCTGCAACTCAAGTATGCCCTGTGCTGTCGACACTAGAGGCTTGTCATCAACCTGGGGCTCAGCATGGGCCTGGCCACCCACTGTCCTCCGACTGTCGGAGGCCTCAGCTGTCTCGGCCTCAGTAGCTGCTCAGTTGCCTGTGTGGTGCACTTTCCAGCTTGTGAACGTAATTCTACAGCCGAGCGGGTACACACCGAGGTGAAAGCATCTGCGGTAGTGGAGGGTGCAAGAGAATCATGTGATGGTGCATCCTCTGAGTTGTCCTCCTCCTCAGAGGTGGACATTGCCTCCTGTGGCTGCAGACCCCTGTGAACGGCAACCTGCATGAGAGAACACAAACGTGTGAATTAGTTTGCAGATCTCCTGATGCCAACCATGCATAATGTGAGTCTCTAACATTAATGAGCATGCCGATGGGAGGCAATCCTCACTCTTTGCGCAGGGCCTCCAATCTCCCCATCTGATATTGCGCAGCAGCCCTGGGTGCCTGTCAGTTCCAAGGCCTCTTCCTCAGTGGAGGTGAGTGGACATGGTTCTGGGAGTCCTCCTCCAGTCCAGGTCATCTCCCTCCTATTTCTGACCAGAGTAAAACAAAGCTTGGCAGTTAATTGTCAATCACCGTAAACTGGTGCATTCTGCATGGCAACACCTCTACCAATCAGAGTTCACTAGCCAACCAATCAGCATTCTCTTCTCATACAGTAATAAAGTTGTTGTGTTCCCTTACATTGGTATTCTTGCAGATTGCCTTGATGAGTGCAAGACAAAAAACTTCAACAACATGCCTCTATATTCTGTCATACTCTAAACAATTTGTTGATTGAAATATCATTCACTGTGTTAGCAGCAGTTTGGCATGACAATATCCTTAAACTTTTGTTATGTACTACTGTGTTCAAGCTGACAGATACTGCGATGTAAAGTGAATAGTTCTTGTTTTTGTTTTTCATTGTTTATAACAGAAAAACAGTGAATTATTGAATTATGCTGAAGTTTTAATTTCAAATTACCAATATAGCATTCTGGCACCTAAGAAGGAATGATGCTTTCAGCTCAAAAATTTCACTGAAGTTTTAACATTGAAAATATTGGGAGCTTTATTTGATAAGCGAGTAGGACCAGAACAGCAGTGTATCATTTTTGTCAAGATAATATTATACACAAGTGATATACATCTTAACAAGTTATCTCATTGCGTTGTGTTTCTAAACAAAGAAGAACCAAAACAATTAATTTTTAAAAAATATTATGGTAAGAGAGGTGGTAAAAGTAGCTGGAAAAACAGCAGGAAATTCCACATGAAGATGCACAAGTATGGTGACCAAAAATCTGTGCCTATTCCAATCCAGTTCCACAACTTCAATGGGAGTCTCCAAGAAAAGCTGGGAATGAGGCCAGGACCCAGATACGTCAAGCTATGGTCATGTTCTCCAGTGTCGGAATGGCCTTTCAGGGCTGGAGCCAATGCTCACCCCAAATAAGGATATTGATTTAACGGCACGGCAGCAACATTCTTAATTGAAAGCTACTAATACCTTAGTCCCTGAATGGGTTGGCATTACCTTGGCTCACATGGTTAGTCCAAAACTTGGAGAATACAGGGGCATCCAGGCTGGGAATGTGGCCTGGACCCTGGAAAAAGGCTATAAGTTTTTTTTTCAATCTTTTTACTACAGCTTCTTTATGGAAGGTTTTTGGGTGAATGTGGGGGGAAGAACTTAACACCATCACCTTTTCCATACCTCAGGCTGTGTTCCTACGTTAGACTTTCTGGCTTCTTTGGTTAGGGTGTTGTATTCTAGATGTGCCTCAGGCCTGTCATTGCCATCCAAATCATCAGCCCCTCCCCCACCTTGCAAACCATGGTAGGGTCCGTTGTGGTTGCATCTCTTCACTTATATTGAGATGTGTCTCCCTATGAAATTTCAGGAGCATTGCATTTCTTTTCTGAAATCCAAAGGCTGATTTCAATTCAAAATTCATCACTGAGGGACCCTCTGTTTTTGTGATATTGATAATTTCTTCTGTTGACTGCTGAAGCTAACCAGTTGTTAACATCTTTCCACTTTAGCTAACTCAGTTCATGAAACATATTAATGCTTGCATTAAGTATTTGCTTTTATTGTTGCTCACCTCTATCCTCTCCAGAATGTGGGTCAGCTCAAGACAACTCCTGCGGGATTCTGAAAGACTGAGCAGGAGAAGTGAGTACCCGTGATCTCTTCCTCCAACTTGACTTGCCATGTGGAGTTCACAATAGGGTTTCACTACTTGTACTTGAATTGATCATAGTGCATGTGCCCCTAATTTTCCTTTAATCTGAATTGTCTCTACATTATTTTATCAGCACGACCAAAATATGTGACAGTTTTATTGTCTTTAAGTCAGTCTTTTTACCTTCTCACCCCTTTTCTTTGGAATGTGCTCCTTGTGTGAACTAGAAAGTAAAAATTGGATCTTCACAGTGGCTGACCTCAGCAAATTTCACAAATTTACTCTGGAGTTGTGACAGCTGTGCAAAACCCTTGCACTGGGAGCCAGCATGCCTAGCAACACATTAAGTGCAATATCAAAATTGCTTATGTATTTGTCCATGGCTCGTTACAATGTTCCCTTGTAGACAGCTCAAAATTCTCAAGAGCATTCTGGAGTGCTAAGATATAGAGGTTTGTCATGTTCTGTTTGCATAGTTTCCCCAGTTTTAATCCATATGCTACTCTATTCCATGGTTTAATATAATAAAACAAGACATCATGTCAGTAACGTTTCACAGCATCATCCATTTGAATATTATTCTGAAAATATTAATTTACCTGTACTGTTTCAATTGTTAATTCTCTGCATCAAAAATGCAATTTTATAACTAAATAAGTCACCAGTATTTATAATATTTCATTGAGAACATTTATTAACTTAAATGACTGCTAACTGAAAGATGACCTACTTTGCACTAAATGGCCTGATATCTCATTTACAATGCCAAACTCATGCCAGAACTAATCTAGTACAGACTCCACTGAGGGGAACTTTTGGCAATGCAAATCATATTGGAATTATGGAGATAATATTTTGCCTGAAGGCAATGTTTACTCTGATTGATCACTATGCTGAAAACAGTTTTCCAGGCCTGGAAGAGCATTTGGACAATATTCATGGTCATTAGCAGTTTCTGAAATGGGTTTGACATTGTGGTAAATCTGTTATGGTGTAGAATAAAAACACCATTTGAGTCAATTATTGAAGTACAGATCCAGTTTAGTCATGCTGCATAATCTGAAGCATTAAATGACATACATAACATTGGTCTAACTCACACCAGACCTTAACTCTATAGGGGCGTATTTCTCATGTAACTCTCTGTAGAGAAATCTTTTTAAAGGGCAACTGTGGTACAAATCAAATAGAGGAAATTCCAGGACTATAAATGTTTAGTTAATATTGTATAGAATATTTCAGTTACATGAACAAGCATATCATTTATATATATCTGGAGATATTAAGGGTCATATCAGCATTCTATACTCTCAGTGGAGAGCGTGGGGGACTTGCCAATCTAAGAATCTTCCATAACGTAGTAGTCTGGATCTGGCCCTCCTCAGCCATAAGATACTAGGCCCTAACAGCACAAACCCCTACCCCACTGTGGAAAGGGTGGCAGATGACCTGAGAGTTAAGAAGGACAACATCCTGGAACAACACAGAGGAAGCTGGTAGTTTCACACAAGTGTGATGAGCAGTCATGTTCAGCAATGTCTAAAGTGCAAGTAAGAATATCACCTCTTATATCTTGCATATTGACAATTGTGCAACCATTCATTCAAGTACAATGATACATTTTTATTGAGAGACCATCCTTCAGTTGTGAGCTTGTTCAGTGAGTGATGTTAGTTGTTCATTTATGGAGGCATCAGAGATGAGAAAATTAAATTTTCACTTAACATCCACACACATGCATTATCCAGTTGAGTTACTGGACAGTCAGCCACAGTCAATTTTTTAAAAATTCTTTCATGGGATGTGGGTGTCACTGGCAGGTCAGCATGTGTTGCCGATCCATAATTGTCCTTGAACTGAGTGGTTTGCTAGGACATTTCAGAGAGTGGCTAAGAGTCATTGCTGTGAGTCTGGAGTCATGTGTAGGCCAGACCAGGCAAGGACAGCAGATTTCCTTCTCTAAAGAGGCATTAGTGAACCAGATAGGTTTTTACAACAATCGATGATAGGGCACCATTACTGAGACTAGCTTTCAATTCCAGATTTTTAAAAAGTAATTAATTGGATTTAACTTCCACCAGCTGCCGTGCTGGGATTTAATCCCATGTCCTGGGCATCTGGATTACTCATCCAGTGACATTCCTACTATACCGCTATCTCCCCATCTTAACTGCTGCTTTGGCTGATTCAGCAAAGATCAGAAATTGGATCTGTGATATTCTCATCTGACTGACTTTTCAGTACATTGGGCTTTATCCACTGGACCAAAGGGAAGCGGTGCCATATTATTTAGTAATCCATAGGTGAATGGCAGCCTTACAATGTAATATGAATTCTGTTCACTGAGATTCTTGTCAGATTGATAATGCAGGAAGGAAGAACTTGCATTTATTTGGCAAATTTTTCATTCTCACAGTATCTCAAAAACACATCACTGCCAATTAATTACTTTTGAAGTGTATCTGTTGATCTGTAGCTAACTATAACAGTCAATTTTTAGAAAACAGTAATGAAATGACTGTTTCTCATGGCATTGGTTGAGAAATTAGTGTTGACTTGATCACCAGAATTTTTTGCTCTTCTTCAAAAAGGCAGCACAGGACTTTTAACATCAACCTGAACAGGTAGATGGAGTCTTAACTTCTGATCTGTAAACAACACTTTGTACCATGCAGTATTGATTCAATACTGATTCAATACTGCACTGAAGTTTCAGAGATTACGTGCTCAGCTCTAAAATGGGCTTGAACCTGCAACCTTCATAAAAGCACTTCTACTGAGCCAAGTACTAACTACAATATTAATAGTCTGAAAACCTTTGAAGCATATCCAGACTTGTAGTATTAGTATTAGACAAAGGAGCGCTTCTATGTTTTGTGCTTTATTCTAATTGGCTTGAGCTAGCTTTGGTGTGGAGTTTACAGAATATTATTTTAATAAGCAACTTGTGATGGAGAACCTTCTTAATTCTCAGTAACTAAAGAAAAGTATCATTGAGTGGGCTACACTACTTAGAGAACGTTGTCTAAGTTATTTATCTTGTTCTCTATAGTTTGAATAGGTCTATGAGTCTTCCACTAATGTATTTGGTCTGGCAATTTAATAGACTATTCAATATAGTTAGAAATGTATTATATACAACAAATATGGAAAGGTGCTACAATACCCTTAGTAGACACCTTGATGCTGTCCATGCACTTTTTCTTGCTTGCAGTTTTTGTGACTTTCCTAAATAAAAACAACAAATATCCATGACTTACATCCCTCTATGTTGAGAATGCAAACTTACGTTCTACTAATGAGTTAATGGGTAACTGCACTACCCAGTGTAGTACTGAGTTATACACACCAGAAAAATGCTAGCTTCAAATCCTGCTTTGTGCTGACCTCACCCAAAGCAGCTGTTGGGTTGCTAAAATTGGTCCCTTGGGATACAGAGGAAAAATTAGCCAGGATTCCCATTTCTAATCTATCCAATGACTCTTGCTGGAAAATTGATATTTGTCGATGTTGGATGAGGAGAGGATCAAGCTTGGCTCTGATGTCCCACAAGGTGAATTTACCTTTCAACATAACCCAGTTGAAGAGATGCCATTTGGGTAAGATATTGGAGGATTGCTGGTGCCCAGGGAGCCATTTAGCAGCAAAAGCCAATGCCTTCAGGAGAATACAGGAGAGAGGAGAAAATGGGGGTGGCCAAAGAAGCATGAAAGGGTAGCATCATGTTTCAAGCAAAAGCAGAGACAGCAATTAAGGTCTTATCCTTGTCAGATTTGTGTCTGTTCTTTACTGGTCACCATTTACTAGTCTTTTACATGCTGTGTTACTTCATTGTATCAAATCGCAAAGAGTCCTTTTTAATAGTAGGTCAGGCCATAGACAAATGTGTTTAATAGCAGGCCACCATGGCAGAATGAGAGGATCTGCACTTTCAAACTTAATGTAATGTTAAGTGAGTCCTGAGCAGCTCTTGCTGGTATCCATTTCACAGCAATGATGGTTTATGTTACAACCCTTTTTAAGCTTCTAATTGCCCTGTTTTGCTGACATTCATAGACATACCACATTTGAAATGAAAACACAACAGAAGGGTCAAGAGGAGGTTTTGAGTTAACAAAGTTCCTCAGGTGAGATGCTTCAGGGTACACATTAACCCTTTGTACAGCAAACTTTTGAAAACAGTAAAATTGATTAAAAGAGAGGATGTCTTCATGAGAATGTATGTGGCAAATCTATATTTTTGCACGGGAAGGAAGATAAGCTGTGAGAACTAAGCTTCATTTTCTTCATCTCAATCAATTTCCTTAGTCTGCTCGCTAGGTATAACAAAATTGTAAACATGGTCTTTTTGAATAGATCTACATTATGGTTACATACAGATCAAAGCAACTCTCCAAATGCTCCCCCCATCACCGCCACCCCCACCCCCAAGCATTTATACACAATTTATAATTTGAGAAAAGCCCCCTGCCACTTTCTTTGTGAAAAGAGCACCACTTATAGTTAAGCAGAAAATGCAGCTTCTTTTTTTAAAAATTCTATCTCAGGAAGTGTTAAAGAACAAAGTATCATTCTGTTACCTTTCCAGAGGCTATAATTAAATACAGGATAATAAATAGCTGGCAGTTAATTCCGAGGCTGTAATTCAATCAATGAGCTCTGGTGATATCATAAACAGTGAGAGTGAAACTCGAGTGGTTTCTGATCATCAGCAGAACCCCTGAGGTTGAATTAGAGCCTCAAACTCACTGACAGCTATTAGTTACAATATAGACTGAATAGTTCCCTTTTTAATAACATTTGTTTTCTACTTTCCTTACCATATGCAGCCGACATGCAATTTCTCAGCAGAGGTAGCATGATGTTGGTTAATGAAGCTAATTGAAATGTTTGACCTGAAGGTATATGGAATCATGAGACAGATACTATTATGTGTACTTTTTGGCAGCTGGTTACTGGTAAATAAACCATTCAGGATGTAACGTATACTGTTGAAAATTAAATCTGGGTAACATATCTTTTTGAAACATTAATGCTGTAAAGCCTTTCCCTTTTTAATGTAGATTGAATGCTACAAAGTAATCTCTTACATACCACAGCACTTTGTATCTAGTTACAGCAATAGTAGGTACCAGGTGATTTGAATTTGGACATTTTTACTAGTTTTATGAAAAGAAGCAAATAAATTCCCAGCTATTAATAGTGCAACCAACCAGAATCAATTGCAAATTTTCTTAAAATCATGATTTTCTATTATAATAGACATGATTGACAAAAGCTCAACAGTTCTGCACACCAAAATGTTTCACTACACATTACGTTGAAGAAGTTCTTGACTGAAAACCATCCAATTCTGTGTGCCCTGACTTCTCCATGGTCATATATCCTGTCAGGCAGCTATGGAAGAGTACTTCAACTTCTCCAGTTATCATGATCAAGGCATGTTCTGCTTTCCATGTCCTGTGCTGAACAGGCCTGTACTTATCCAGTCGATGTCATCATAAACCTTTGCCACATAAGGAAGGCTGCATGTTTCAAGGAGGTGGGGTGGAGACACCTCAACAAGACAGCTAAACAACTATAACTCACCATTTTACAAGAAGCTTTTGTCTACCTACATAATGAAACCACTCAAATCTCGTGCACATTTGTAGCATCACACCTTTCAAAGGCTTCACACCTCAAATGTGTTACTCCAGGAGATGCCACATCTTCAAAATGTCAATGATTTGCTTTCACTTACCTGTTATATATTAAATGTCCAATTGACGATGTATAAATAAATCAAAAATAATAAAAATTACCAGAGGAATTAGTAACCAGCAGAAAAATGAGCAATAAAAATCCTGTAGAGAAGCAGTGTCATATTATTTAGTAATTCATAAGTGAATGGCAGCCTTACAATGCAATATGAACTCTACAGTAAGTACCACAAACAGGTCGATTAAACCACTTAATAAAATTTTCAATTGCTGTTTCCCTTCTTTACCCAGGACAGTGGATA
Source organism: Heterodontus francisci (assembly GCF_036365525.1). Lineage (NCBI taxonomy): Eukaryota > Metazoa > Chordata > Chondrichthyes > Heterodontiformes > Heterodontidae > Heterodontus > Heterodontus francisci. The sequence continues at coordinate 102,884,539 of NC_090373.1, read as the reverse complement.
CATTTGAAACAACGGGCTGGATTTTGTTCTCTCCCAGGTGTCAGGGTTTGTGGCAGTTGGGGCCTGAAGATGCCTCTGGGAGAGGGCCGCTATGCACCCTGACGCTGGGAGGGCCCAGCCCGATCGATATTAACGGCGGCTGCAAGGCCTCGTGGTGGCCCCCCGGTGCCCGATGACAGGACCCCCATTTGAAAATTTAAATAAATTAAAATTAATGAATTAATTATACTTGCACCACCGCCTCATGTCCCACTGCGATCTTCGGCCTAGTGGCCGACAGTCCCGTGCCTTCAGATCCCTGCCCGCCCTAGCTATTTAAATGAGCAGCCCGCACAGAAGATTCTGCCCTAAATGGGGAAGACCTACCTCCTATCCCTCACTGCGGCATATGTTGCATGTGCTCAATTTGATCTTGGCTGGATGGGCCCAGCTCTATTTTTGAGTTCAGTTAATTTAAATTGACTAGCTGAGCACCAGACAGGATTAACCACTTGGAATGGGTGCATGCCAAATTGGGGCTTGGAATCTGTGTCCTGTTTTTAATCTTAAAGGGGTGAAATTGGATAGTGCCGGTTTGCAGGTGCAAACTGGGCACAGAAAACGATCCCTGCACCAGAACGGGTAAGCCCACGACACACTTGATAATGTGTCTCAGGAATTATTATAACAGTGAGTGGCGGACGCCTGCTATGTTCTCTGGTGAAGCAGATTTAAATTTCATGCCATTACATTGCTGGCAGCAGCCCTCAGGTGGGGAGTGGAGGCAGTCGAGAGGGGGATAGCAACAATGTTTGGAATTGCTGTGGAGTCTTTTAAACTTACCTTTTTGGTAGCTCCATCACCATGACAACTTACTTCCAACTTTGCAATGCCTCTGCCTCTGCTTCAGCCCCTCCACCACTGAAACCCTTGTACATATCTTTGTCACCTCCAAACTCAGCTTCTCCTACATCCCCCTTGCTGGCTTCAAATCTTCCTTCCTCAAAGACTCCAACTTGTTCAAAACAATACCACACGTATCCTCCTCTGAACTACGCCCTACCCACCTATCATTCTTGTGCTCACAGACTTCCATTGGCTCCCAGTCCCCCAACTCATACTTAAAATCCATGCCCACAACAGGGCTTAGTCTACATGCGTGTGAGAGTTTTTAATATCAGATAGCTTTAGCAAAGTCACAAATGAAAATATACACCAGCGAGTGTAGATGTGATCACTGATTATAACAGTCCTGAAGAGAAAAGGGACCTGCATTGCTGATATTTTGGGAACACAGGGAACTCTATAAGCAAACATGGAAATGGAAGCCACAAAGGAAAAGAACTAGTGGTGAACCAAGAGGAACTCTATGCAACACAGTAACAATGGCTACAGCTGGAGTGTAACAAAGAACAAAGACAAAGAACAAAGAACAAAGAAAATTACAGCACAGGAACAGGCCCTTCGGCCCTCCAAGCCTACGCCGATCCAAATCCTCTATCTAAACCTGTCGCCTATTTTCTAAGGGTCTGTATCTCTTTACTTCCTGCCCATTCATGTATCTGTCTAGATACATCTTAAAAAATGCTATCGTGCCCGCGTCTACCACCTCCGCTGGTAATGCGTTCCATGCACCCACCACCCTCTGCGTAAAGAACTTTCCACGCATATCCCCCCTAAACTTTTCCCCTCTCACTTTGAACTCATGACCCCTAGTAATTGAATCCCCCACTCTGGGAAAAAGCTTCTTGCTATCCACCCTGTCTATACCTCTCATGATTTTGTACACCTCAATCAGGTCCCCCCTCAACCTCCGTCTTTCTAATGAAAATAATCCTAATCTACTCAACCTCTCTTCATAGCTAGTGTCCTCCATACCAGGCAACATCCTGGTGAACCTCCTGTGCACCCTCTCCAAAGCATCCACATCCTTTTGGTAATGTGGCGACCAGAACTGCACGCAGTATTACAAATGTGGCCGAACCAAAGTCTTATACAACTGTAACATGACCTGCCAACTCTTGTACTCAATACCCCGTCCGATGAAGGAAAGCATGCCGTATGCCTTCTTGACTACTCTATTGACCTGCGTTGCCACCTTCAGGGAACAATGGACCTGAACACCCAAATCTCTTTGTACATCAATTTTCCCCAGGACTTTTCCATTTACTGTGTAGTTCACTCTTGAATTGGATCTTCCAAAATGCATCACCTCGCATTTGCCCTGATTGAACTCCATCTGCCATTTCTCTGCCCAACTCTCCAGTCTATCTATATTCTGCTGTATTCTCTGACAGTCCCCTTCAGTATCTGCTACTCCACCAATCTTAGTGTCATCTGCAAACTTGCTAATCAGACAATATGAACAGAAAACAAAAGCCAAATATAGAATATTGATTGGTTACTCCTTGGGCTGAATTTAGTGAGCCTGTCGCCAGTCCTGGTGGCAGGCCCAGAAATAGGCGCCGTTCCCGAATGCAATGTGAATGGCCGGCTGACTGCAATAATGCAATGGCAACCGTTTTACATACTGGAGGCAATGGCCCCACCCCCCCCATCACGTGGCAGGGACGGGAGGTGAGACCTTCATCACATCATCAGATGACACCACAGCAGGTGCTGGCACCATACTTAAAGGCCTGCCAGCCCTGCATTCACTTCTGCATTTTGAGAACGGCTGCCTTCCACTGTGTCACTTGCGGCCAAGGACCTCTCCAGCTGTTCCTGGTGCCTCAGGAACCCTTCAGCTGTCACTTGATGCCCAGGACCACCCCTGCCCCCAGCTGTCCCTGGTACGTCATGACCCCTCCAGCTTCCCCTGGTGCTTTAGGACCCCTCCAGCTGCCCCTGGTGACTCAGGACCCCTCCAGCTGCTACCTGCTGCCTCAGGACCCCTGCACTGGACTGATAAGCAAGGAAGCTGAAACGGAGCCTGCATTGACCCTGGCAGAAGGATTATACAGGGTGGCCCCATGGTTTAGCTGTGCCTCCCTGGAGATTCTTCTCCAGTGCAATGGAAAGGCAGGAGGCCCTCTTATCCAGCGATGGCAAGAAGGGGGTGCTCTTTCATGACCATGCAAGCCTGGACGGTGATCACTGAGGAAGTCAGCAGTTGTGGGGTCACTCCCCGGACATGGGTGCAGTGCAGGAAGAGAGTCAATGAGTTCATTTGTTCCACCAAAGTCAGTGCTCCATGCGTCTCTCCTTTTGAGGGTACACAGGAGGAAGTGGGTTATGGAGAGGGAAGTACCACAAAGGCACTGGCAAAGGCAGTTAAGCATCACCTCCTCCTGACAGATGCATAGCTGCAACTCGGCCACAGGCCACCTTCTTTTACTGCTCACCACCATTAATTCCCCTGACAGCTGATTGGAGGATGAGCTATATGAGAAAGTAAGGGTCAAGGGCCAGCCCCTAGCAGAACTGTCATATTGATACTTCAGCGAAATATGATTATCTACCTCTTTCCACTTGCAGAACAAGAGGGCCCAACATCAGGCCTCTCTACACAACGGAGGAGGAGGTACTTGAACTGGCGGGGACTCAGGACAGATGCTCCTCAGCTCCTTTGCTGTGAGCCCAGCTCCAGCAGCCGCAATGACTGAGGAGAGTCCTGCATCAATGCAGGAAACCCTCAGGCAGCCAGAGCCCTCCAGGCTTCAGGCCGCCAGAGGACATCTGTCGAAGTCATCACAGGCCAAGGGGCAGCCTGACCAGCAGCCTGTCTCCAGCCCAGCTGCTGTCACAGGGATCACACCACATAGGAGCACTCGCAAACATTTTAAGAAATCCACCTAGCCACACTTGGAGACTTACAGGTGTAGAACATACGCAATTTATTGATTAATTGAAAGTTCTTTTGTTACAATCATTAACAATCATTGTGTGTAGGCAATTTTCCATTATGTCTTTATTGTGAGCTGCTGACTTCCCCCTTCTCCCTTTATGCAATGCCAATATGTCCATAGCCCTCATTAACATATGTTCTCCTATAGGCACTAGCACGTATTGTAGCTGGTCAAAAGTCAAGGAACTCAAACTGAAAGGTGGCAACAGACGACATGAGCTAAGGTGAGTCTTAATTGGAGTCTCTGTGTTTGGACATCAGGGTGGCTGGAAACGAATGATTATGAGCTTGCCTCTTGCCTCCTTGGCACATCACTCTATCTGCTTGGCTTCCGGTGCGATGTCTTCAGCATCCAGTGCTGCTTGCTCCCTCTTCTGCGTCCTCCGCATCGGTGGAGGGGTGTTGCTCAGGCATCTCATCTTCATGTAAGGCCTCCCCACTTCTGCAGGGCTAGGTTGTGCAGGGTATAGCAGACCACCACAATATGCGAGACCCTCGCAGGGGCATACTCCACCAGATCGATCGAGGCAACAGAGTCTCATCTTAAGTAGGCCAATGTGGATCCGTGGTAATTGTGTACCTCTCCTCCGCTGCATTGTGAGGGTTCCTCACAGGCGTGAGAAGCTAAGTCTTCAATGGGTAACCCTTGTTCCCGAGAATCCATCCCTGAAGGCGAGTGGGGGGCCCGAAAAGCTGTGCTACCTGGGACTGTCAAAGTATGTAGGTGTCATGGCTGCTTCCCGGGAAGTGGGCACACACCTGCAGGAAATGCTTTCTGTGGTTGCAGACCAGTTGAACGTTGATGGAATGGAAGCCCTTCCTGTTGATGAAGGTGGCTGGCTGGTCTGTTGGAGCCTTGATGGCCACATGAGTGCAATTTATCACACCTTATATCTGGGGGAATCCAGTGATGGCCCCGAAGCCGATTGCCCTCTTGGCCTAACTGTCACTGTCGGTCCAGGAGTGCACATAGTCACTGGCCTTCTTGAACAGGGCATTGGTCACCTCCTGGATGCAATGATGGGCTGCTGCCTGGGAGACCCCACACATGTCCCCAGTGGATCCCTGGAAATAGCCAGAGGTGTAAAAGTTGAATGTCACAGTGACCTTCACTGGCATAGGGTGACAAACATAGCTCAGATGTTGCAACTCATCCTGCAGTAGAGTGCATAAGTCAGTCACTGCCTCCCTGGAGAGGTGCAGCCTTCACTGACAATGGCACTTGGACATTTGGAGGTAACTGATTCGAGTCTGGTACACCCTCTGATGCAGATGGACCCTTCTTAGCATTGTCGGCTGCTGCTGCTCTCGTCATGGAGCTTCACGGGCAGGCACAGCTGCCTCCTGGCCCTCCCTCCATTGGAGGTGCTGCATCACGCCAAAAAGACAGGGTGTGTGAGACACATGCTAGGTGACCTGTAGGCTTCCAGAGCGCTGTCGATGCAGAGACAAGCCTGTCTTGGCAACCAATCTTTTGAGAAATCTCTCAGCAGGGTCCCTGATGGCACTCAAAGGCCAACCTTGCAGATAGCCAACCCTCTCTTCCAGCTTATGAGCAAAAAATCTTGTCACACAGCAGTTTTCTAACCCATTTCAGGCCCCCCCCAACCCACACAAAACCCTTGCAGTGCCCCCAAGACCCCGAATATCCTTGCAGAGCACACAACAACACAGTCCTATAGTGGCCTGCTAAACCCCACCTTTTCACTATGCAGCAGTGACTAGGTCTGCCTCCCCACCAAAGCTCAGAAGCCTCTCGCCTCGGTGCCACCAAGTTTTAACGGCCATAAAACTGAAGAAACGCAAGTGCCGCCTGCTGTCCACTAAATCAAGAGCCAACCATTGAATCCCAAATAATGATAGATAAATGCATTATAAACAACCTCAGCAATTTAAAATAGCTTCCCGTCGCATAGTGGTGGCATTGCCACCTTGGTGCTTTCCCGCCGCTGACAAAATCTGGAACTGACATCACAATGCCGGATTTCCGGGCAGATGGTTCCAACGTGAGTCTCCATCCTACCACGCATTAAATTCTGTTCGTGTGCCTCAATGATACAGGAAGAATGATAATAATTACATTCTTATCTATAAATCCCTTGATGCTCCACTCTATTGCTGCAATCTACTCCAGCTCTATTCCCACTTCTTTAGTGTCAGCTCTGGCTCAGTTGGTAGCACTCTTGCCTCTGAGTCACAAGGTTTAAGTCCCACTCTAATAGGGTTGAGCATAAAAATCAAGGCTGGCACTCCAGTGCAGTACTGAAGGAGCGCTGCACTGCCAGATGTACTGTCTTTCAGATGAGATGATAAACTGAGGCCCCATCTGTTTCCTTGGGTGGACCTAAAAGATCTCATCGCACAATTTTGATGAAGAGCAGGGGAGTTATTCCCTATCCTGGCCAATATTTATCCCTCAGTCAACATCACAAAAAAGATTATCTGGTCATTGCTGTTTGTGGGAGTTGTGTTTCCTACATTACAACCATGACTACACTTCAATAAGTACTTCATTGGCTGAAAAGCACTTTCAGGCATCGAATGATCATGAAGGACATGATACAAATGCAAGTCTTTTATCTTTTTTTCACTTGCCACTTTCCGTCATCAACCTTCCTTTTGCTAACAATTAGTGGCAGAGTCTTCAGCAATATGGGTCCTAGTCTCTAGAACCCCCTCCCTAAACCTCTATGTCTCATCACCTCTCTCTCTACCCATAGAAATATTCTTGAAATCTATTTCTTTGACCAAGCATTTGGTCATCTCCCCAACCCTGTCCCCAACCAACTCTCACCTTCTGGATTAGAATACATTTTTCTGACGCCTATCTAAGAAGTGCTGTGGGATTTTTTTATGGTAAATGCATGGTACAGATTTCAGTTTTTGTTGTTTCTGATTTAAAATAATTTGATTAGCTGCATGATGTGGTTGGCAAGGATTTACTTCTATTTTATCCTTGTATCCTAGAAATTGCAACATTGTGACATCAGCGCACAAATGTTTAACTTGTTTGTGTGACATTGGTTGGTCTGCTTTTTAACTTGAGACATTTACTGGGATTCTCCTATTTGAGGTAGTATTCTGGTTTGGGGCCACACCCATAACTCATTTTCCTAGGTCAGAATTCATCCTGTATGCATGGTAGGCTCCTGGCATGATTCTCAGCATCCAGAGAGAATCCACCAGTGCAAGTGTGCAAATTCCTGGCATCAATCTTAAAAGGGCAGAAAAGGACTGAAAACTTCATTATGGTTCCTGCTGAAGACCATGGCCGAAACAGAAAACTTCAGCAGGTAAGCACAAGACTCAACTTGGGGCAGAGAGGAAGGGAGCTGCTACAAGGCACTTCTCCCTCCATTGGGCCCAACCATCTTCAAGCTGTGCATCAATGACCTTCCTTCCATCATAAGGTCAGAAGTGGGGATGTTCGCTGATGATTGCACAGTGTTCAGCACCATTTGCGGCTCCTCAGACACTAAAGCAATCCGTGTCTACATGCAGCAAGATCTGGACAACATTCAGGCTTGGGCTGATAAGTGACAAGTAACATTTATCGTACACAATTGCCAGGCAATGACCATCTCCAAGACAGAATCTAACCATCTCTCCTTGACATTCAATGGCATTACCATCGCTGAATCCCTCACCATCAATATCCTGGGGGTTACCATTGGCCATAAACTTAACTGGACCAGCCATATAAACACTGTGGCTACAAGAGCAGGTCAGAGGCTTGGAATTGTGCAGGGAGCAACTTGCCTCCTGACTCTAAAAAGCCTGTCTATCATCTACAAGGCACAAGTCAGGAGTGTGATGGAATACTGTCCACTTGCTTTGATGGCTGCAGCTCTAACAACACTCAAGAAGCTTGATGCCACCCAGGACAAAGTAGCTCGCTTGATCAGCACCCCATCCACCACTGGCACTGCAGGCGGATGACCATGATGTCTGTCTGTCTGTCTGAGACTTTCTTTGGAAAATTAGAAGACCCAGGGAATGAATTAAATGAATTTTCCCTAGCTGAGGCTCAGCAAGCTGACCCAGCACTGCAAGTGTTAACACAGACTGTCCAATCTTAAATTAAAGCAGAGGGAGTCCCTGATTGCGACTATTTAAAGAATGAGTTACTGATGAGGAAGCGGAGTTCTCCTCACAGGAGTGGACAGTGGTTCACCAGTTACTGGTGCCACAGAGGTACCGGAGAGAAATATTAAGAAGGGCCCATGAGATTACAGTGTCTATAAATGTCAATATACGAAAAACCATCGCCCACATGAGACAACAGTTTGACTGGCCAAAACGCCACAGAGATGTACTGGAGTACTGTAGGAGTTGCCACATGTGCCAGGTTGAGGGAAACCCCAACCTCCAGTGAAATCTGCACCCCTAAGTCCTGCATCAGTGTTTGGAGGACCCTCCAGTAGAGGGCTGGTGAACTGTAAGGGACTCTTGCCGAGAACAAAAGGGGACAGGCAGGCACAAGGCTGGCAAAAGGTTAGAAAGGAAAGGGGAAAAAGGGACAAAGGAGATCCGGAAGGAATCCCAAATGGAAACCCCTACTGTCCGGTCAGTCAACCCCGAAATATTTGAAAAGTTAGACCCCACATCCTCCTATGTAAATGCAAATACTAGAAGCACCCCACCAGAGTTGCTAACGGCATTTACAGGAAACTGCAGAGACAAAGAAAGTCCTCAAGAGGGCAGAGGAACCATGCGGGTGATGCCTCACCCAGTCGAGGTGCCGCAGGGAAGTGCATTAGAATCTGGGCAAATACCTGCAAGCAGGAGTGTCCCAGAGGACAAAGAAAAGATTAGCAAGGAATCTACCCCCACAGTCAGGAGAAAAGGGAACCAACCATCCCTGAAGGTGAAAAGCCCTTGCATGATTCATTAAAGCACTGAAAGAGAGCTCAGAGTGGATCCACCCACTACTGACTGTCCTGAGCAGAATTCCAATTTAGGGATAATTAAATCTAACCCTCCCCCTACAGACCTCAACAGGAACAAAGACACCCTAGGCAGTCATGGAAAT